>NC_143489.1:36293812-36893812 GCF_027475165.1 Benincasa hispida | reverse complement strand
TAGAGAAAGGGAAAGATTTAAAAGAAAGAGAGCACTTGAAAAGTAGAATGAGAAAGCAAATGTATGGATAAGAAGGCTTCTGGTTAATTTGTTAATTTTATCAAACAACACTTAATACTTAATATATGATAAAAAGAAAAGGTTTGATGTTGTAAGAGAAAGTGGGCCATTCATGAATTGGTCTTTTACTTTTCTCCAAAAAGTATTAATCATAGAAAAAGATTAAGATAAGTGTAAAATGTCACAATCATCTTTTATTTTCCCTTTTAATTTGAGATTATAAGATTAAATTTTCGTTGATATAACAAAATTTCTATTGATATTTTTACATTTTTGACGTCAATCGGAAAGATGAAAACAAATTTTTCATTATCTCTTAAAAATATCTATAAGATGTATTTAAAAAATAAGTAATAAATATTACTAATGTAAATATAATATAAATAAGAAACATGTTTACTAACTCTAAGATAAAATATTTATTTATTATTTTTTGTATTTTGTATTTTTTGGTTATAATAATTTCATCAATATTTCTATCGATATCGACATTTTAAACTTTGGTTAAGATTAGGTAATATAAGAAAGACTTACTCTACTAATTTTAACCAAACATAGATAGTTGTGATAAGTATAGATTGCTGGGAATGACTTGGGCTTTTGGCCCGTCGAAAAAAAATATTTTGAGAAAATATAGTATATTGTCACACATTGGAAGATTTTGAATTGCTAAAGGGATTATACAAAGACTTGCATGTGAGCTAGCAAATTCTGGTTGTGGTGGAAATAAAAATAATTTTTTACTACTTATTACCGTTCCATTAACATTTTATCCATGATCGTGGATTTGAAAATCTCTTGCCTTCTATATCTGAAATTAATTTTTTAAGAAAATAGGTAAATTAAAAAAATTCTTCTTCTTCACTTCTAATTTTTACAACTGTTTAGGGATATTTTTCTTTCTAATTCCAATCCTCTCGACAAGTGCACATTAGAGATAAGTGTTGTGTTAATTTTAGAGGACAACCAACTTGTTGCATTTCAGCAACGAGGTTCGTGTAGTTTTTGCAATCAAAATAGTCAATTCCTCCACGAAACAATAACAACGATCTACATTTGATCTAACATAGTTAAGTGGGTTGAGCCATTCTACCTTAAAAAAGTTGTTAAAAAGAATGATCATCAACCCTATGCTTGTTTTAACTAGCCTCCTTCTCACAAATAACTGCCATTATGAACAATGATTTACTTGCTAGTTCCCCTTTTCCTATTATGACAGGTCTCATTATCCATTGCAAAACCAAATTTCTTCAAATCATTCTCCATTTTCACTGTAAGTTAGTTCTTTTTATTATTATTATTATTATTTTATGAATAACAAATTTTTCATCATGCATAAATGTTCATTTTCAACATTCCAGACAGGCAATGGGAGCTGAATCAATGACATGTTTGTGTATAAAGTAAGAAAAATTGTTTGGATTTTTAAAAGAAAAAAACTTTGCAGACAATTGTGTGTTTGGTCAAAAGGCTATGGAACCTAAAGATATCAGATAAATATGTTTTGATAAGTATATTTATGCAGCTAAATATTTGATGATATTATATTTATACAGTGATTTATCTAAGAAAAGTTTATAGATAATGCATGGGTTATGGAGTGGGTTCGAGTTAACTTTTTAAGTATTTAATTTTGAAGCAGCCTTTAAAAATATGAATTTATAGAACACGTTGGTTTGAAAAAAATATTTCATGTCAACTTTTAGAAAAATGATTTTTGAGTATTTAATGGTTAATCTGTCTATAATTTATATAATATATAAAATTACTAAAATACCCTTATTAGTCCTCTACCTCATTTCTACCATGGTTGTTACTGGTTACCATCGCCCTTTGTTAGTCAACTCTGACAACCACCTTCGATAGATTACTAGTGAAAGTATTTTAAAATTATTCATTTATAGTGCTATCCTTTATAGTCATTAATAGAAATACTTATTACAAACCAAATTTGTATATAAAAACATTTTACCAAAAACATGAAAAAAATATTTAAATGGAAATAATTTTTTTTTTTAAAAAAAAAACAAACATGTCATTAATCACTAGTACTATACTCAATTAACTGATAAAAATTGATATACATATTTTAAAAAATTTATTTAGTTTTTTCATGGATTTCAAAAAAAACATAATATCTCCATTTATTTCACAAAATTCTACTTTTTAAAACTCAAAATATTATTATGCATCGTATAAAATTTTTTTTTATCTAAAAGATGAACAAAAAGAATAAAACTTAATTAATTAATAGTTAATATAGAGTATTCATTACTATTAAGTTAAACTTAAAGAATTTCAACTAATATCTTTATCATAATTTTATGTATAACTTTTCTCCTAATTAATGAATCCATTTAATCTTTACATATATAGAATAACAAAGGAAAAAAAAAGTAATATTTTTCCTTTTGGCCCACAATTTAATTATTTTATTTTATTTTTTATAGAGAAAAAGAAAACACATGCATGGGATAGAGTACATGAATAAGAACGGTACGGCAAGAAGAAAAAAAAAAAGGACATCTCAGTCAGTGGTCACCCTTTGCAAATGGAAGAAGATAACCCAACTTGCCCTACTTGGCCCCATTTGCATGTACCCCTCCCTCTTAAAACTATAACTTTATCACCTTTGTAAATATAGCAATCAAATTTAAAGTATTTGTAGATATAATATACGGTAAAAACATTTATAGATATAGCAAATTTTAGATCTAATTTTTGTAGTCTATCGATAATGAAAGGGCGGATCTAAGAACAAGCCAGGAAGGCATATGCCTCCTCTCACATCGTGTCCTATTACATATACACATACTGTTTTTATTAACTATAAAAAGGTATTTCTGTATATAGAACATATATTAACTCGTGCCTCCAAGACGTGAAATGGTACTTTGCCTTAGTGGTGGTGGAAGAGCTCCTTCACGATGGCAACTAGAGTTTGATTCCACTCTAAAATAGTTTTATTTTCATTTTTGTTTTAGTTGAGATATGTAAACTTTAAATTTAGTGTACAAAAATCTCATAAAATATTTAAAATGCTTAAAATTAATCGTGATTAGATAAATTATATATATATATATATATATATATATATATATATATATATATATATATATATATTATTTCTAATTGAACTTCACAATTTCAATTTTGTAGCTGATAGTTACATTATTTTTTTTTAGAAAAAATGCCTGGTACTACATATTATACATATTTATCGAGATGTTAGTCATCTAGTATATATATTTTTTAAGTTGTGTCCTCTAACATGTAATTCTGAATTTACCACTGTACGTATATTAGTTAGTTATGACCGTTTTGACGATATTATATAAGTTGCTTATTATGTCGATGCATCTAAAATTATATTTAGCTGAACTTGTGCCTCCCTTGTATAATATCCTGGCTCCACCACTGTCGAAAATATACTATATCGTTGATAGGCTTCTATTAACAATAGAGCCTATCACTAATAGATTTTACTATTTTTGTAATTTTTAAAAAGTTATACACTTAATTATTAGCCATAAAAGTGTTACCCATTGTAATTACTCATATTTTAAGGGGTATTATTGAGGCATTGAGGCGTTGAGTTGGCTATTATAGTCTATGAGTTATAATAATCTATATTTGGGTTGCAAACTATTTTAGTATGGGTTATAATAGTTTGTGTTTGGGATGCAGACAATTTTAATATAGGTTATGATAGTTTGTATTTGAGATGCAGACTATTTTAGTCTAGATTACAAATGAGAAGAGAGTATATTACAAAATAGTAAACATGGTAGTCAATGACGGTTTTCAAATAGTTTTACGATAGTTAAGTGTGAATTATGATAATTAGGAACTTTAACCATTATAATCGAAGACCCAAACATTGATGAGTTATAATAGTTCACTCCACCCAAGACAAATTACGGTCCAAATACCCCTTAAAATGTTGAGGTTTCAACTTAGGACATTATCGATAAAATGTTGAAGTCATTGAATATTTCTCAAAACATTATTTAAATTAAATTAAGTAAATATTTTGCGCTTTTTAGAGTGTCTTATATTTATCTTTGTAATACTTTGTTGCTTATTTTATTTTCGTAAATATTTGTAAGATATATATATATATATAATGAATATGTTAATGTCAAACTCATAGAAATATAGAATATCAATAAAAATATTGACATGTCAATGAAAATTTAATGTTACACTTAAAACCTAAAATGAAGAGAAAAAAAAAAAAAAAAACCAAAACTTTAAGAATTTAGTCCTCGACCTCCTATTTTCGACACTTTAGTCTCACTGGTTTTTAACGATTTAGTTTTATATTTTGAAATTTTTAACGAATCTTTATTGTCTAACAATTTAGTATTTGTCTTACCAATATATAAAAATTCAACCTTTATGTGATGTAAAATATTATCGAAATTAAGTGCCCATTTTTATCGTAGTTTTAACTATTAAGTTCATAAATATTTAGTTACCTTAGGTACCTCAAATTTATATGAATAAAATCAAAAGTTATTTTTCGCTAATATTGACGATATTTTACAAATTTATTTAGGTATTTCACCAATATTTCTTTTTTCATAATTACTATCAAAATACATATCTAATATTTGCCATATTTTGCATATTCAAATTATTTTGAAACTTTTTCTTCCCTCCGTATCACCACATATACCTTGATTTATCTTCTCTTTACCACAGTTGTAGCAATAATTTTTTGGATAAGGCCAAGAATTTAGGGTCACAAATCCATATACAAATCGTATTAAAAAGGCTTGACTTGATATCTTTGTTTAAAATTATTGTTTAGGACATAGATAGGTTTTCTATAATGTTTAATTTTAATAAGAAATAAACAAAATTTCAATAGTTTTTTTTTGGGCATATATAACTGTGATTTTCTTTCAAAATATTTGTCGATGTATTCGTAAATTTGAGTTATCGATATAGTTATCGACATTGATATTTTTTTCCTAATTAGGATATATATAGTGTTTTTCAGTAACTAATTCATGCTAATGTGTATGCAAATTTTCATGAAATAAAATTATATGTTATTATTCTAATGACTCTTTTTTTTTTAGCATAAAACATATTATTCCAATGGTCCAATCTCTTTCAACTTCATCAAAATAGGAAAAAGAGAACAACTATACATAAGGGATCTTGTTTATCCTTTTTTTTTAATGGTATAATATGACTAATATATAAGAACAGTCCAATGGAACATTTTTCAAATGTTTCCTCCCACACCCTATCCAAATTCCTTTTAAGTCAATGTCAAGGGGTCTACCTTGAAGGCAACATCCAAATTTTTCTTTAATTTTTCATTGGTCATCCCAATGATAGTAGCTAGTTAAGACACTAATTGTAAACCCTGAAATTGTTATATTATGTATTTAAGGTGTGTATTAATATTAATGAAAATAAGCTAAATATGTTTAATTTAATGATGTGTCTAAAATGTAAGAGGAGGAAATTTTCTAAGTATTACGAGTATATGCATTCAGGTTGTGAACATAGTCAATGCATAGAGAGTTGAAAATGTCAATGTCAAGCCAAGAAAGGGCAAGAAAATATGTTAAGTGTGGAATGCTGAGTTCTTGGGTGAAGTAGGAACAAGTTAACAATTAGAGAAAATAGAGGATTCTATGTATTGGAACTATCGGTGGCCGCATTGGAACTATCAGGCGTCATGCGGCCACCGATTCAATAGCGTGGCCAAAGGTCCAAGAAGATTGACGTTATGACTAGGTACAACAAGTGTATGAAGGATTTATGTGACTATCCTTGTAAGTCATTGTTGAGGGCTAAGCTGACAAATGATGTGGTAGAAGAATCATGCGTTGAAGGGAGAAGGTTTAGGCGGCCGAAAGGCCCTGCGATGAAGTTTAAGCTGAAGAATTCAACTTAATTTACGAGTAAGCAAGCTAGGTGGCAGCTTTGTAAACATTAATAAAGAGATAAGCTTGCCGGGTGGCAATTAATTAAGCAAACTCTTCATGCAAACCCAAGTATAAATAGGCTTAGCAACAAAGGAGACTATTTTGGCAAATGTTTCCTAATGCCTAAGTGAGAAGTGTTGTTGTCATCTAAAGATTTTGAAAGCTGAAGAATTTTCGGTCAACTAAAAGAGAATTTGAGGGATTTTCTTATCCGTTCTGGAGGAAATAATGCTCAAGTTCTAAGGTAAGTAAAAGTTAAGATCTTCATGAGCATTTTCTTTTAAACGAGTTAAGTTAGTAAAAGTTAAGATCTTCATGAGCATTTTCTTTTAAACGAGTTAAGTTAAACGAATGATGGAATTAAAATTAAAAAATTTAGAAGTTTGAATTTAGAATTGTGTTGTGGATAAATAAGTAGGCAGCTGCATATGATGAATAAGCAGTCAGCTGACTAGCTAAAGGATGCGATAGAGCGCATAGGCACAAAGTGAGGCGCGTGAAACGGTTGACGCATAGGCGCAGGGGTATGCGACGAAAGTATATTCGTGTTGTTAGCACGCAAGGCTGATTGTCACATAAGCACTAAAGTATGACCTCACGACCATTGTGTACCCGAGTGAAAGGGGAGCTAAGTACAAAACAAAGGAAAGGTAAATTGGCTAAGTAAAAGCGATGCTTTAGTTTAACTAAAAGGCGTTAGAGTCATGTATGCGACAATGATGAATTAAGTATTATGTAAAGCTCAAAAGGGAACTAATGATTCTAACCAAGGGACCTTCTCTTGTCACAGGATATACACAAATAGGAGGCATACAACCCCTTGGATAAGTAGCTTAAGACAATGAGTGACAAGTTTTAACAAGTGTTTTTCTAATGCTAGTTTTTATGAATGGTTTAAACGCATAGGCAGTAGATATGGAGTTTTTATTCCATGATTTTCTCCGATGCATGCTTTAAAATGAGTGTTGATCGCATGATCCACGTTTTTAAATAATGAAGTTATTTATGAGTTCAGCATGGTTTTTTCAGTAAGCCTATGACAATTTTTACCGGATGATGAAAGTTTATCAAGAAAATTTTATATGTATAATGTTGGATCAATATGGCAACCCTAGAGGGGATGAATAGGGTTTAATTAAACTTTTTTTTCTAAATTAATCCAATTAAACTAATTTATACACTTTTTATAAATAATAAGAAAAATTCAATTTATGCAACAAATAAGATTACAAAAATGTGATAATTTAATTCTATCAAATTTTAGCAAATAAATATAAACAAACTAAAACATATAATAAATTACTTAAATTAATTGCAAAAATAAAAAGGAAAGAGTTAGAGAAGAAGACACCGTAATTTTTATAGAGCTTCGGTCAAACTCGACCTACCCCACTCCCCAAGCGCCTCTTGGGAATTTGAATAAAATATTTCAAACTCTTTCCACGGATTAGAGCCCAACCGTTACACCACCGCTCCTTTTACGGGTTCAAGAGCAAACCCAATCCTTTCCACGGTTTAGGATCAAACCGTTACAAATGTTGGAATTTTTTAAGAATACAATACAACTTTCACTAGAGTGGATTTACAAGTTTAAGCACTCAACAAGTTTATCCTCACAATACAATAACACTCTCTCAAGAATAAGATGAAAAGAAAAAAAATTGGGAACTTAGAGAGAGCAACAATGGAACTTTTGAGTTTTGGAGAATTATGAAATGTAAAATTTGTTTGTTTAAAAATTGGAGAGGAAGATGGTTTATATAGAGATGGAACAATTTTTAGAAACTAGAATTAACTTGGACCATTGGATTTTGGAAAAGAAAAATCAATGGTGGAGATTTTAAACTAAATTAGTCGTTAGATACAAACAAGATATAATATTAAATTCCTTTTCTTTTGAAATTAATCCAAAAAATAAAAAAACATACCATGTGTAAAAAATTAGCCGTTGGACACAAACATAAAATAACATTAAATTCATTTTTTTTTTAAATTCATTCTTTTAAAGTCAATCCAAAAATAAAAAACATACCATGTGTAAAAACTATCAGTTAGACACAAACATAAAATAATATTAAACTTATTTTCTTTTTAATTCATTTCCTTTTTAAATTCATTCTTTTTAAAATCAATCCAAAAATAAAAGTATATGTGTAAAAAACTAGCCGTTAGACACAAACATAAAATAATATTAAATTTATTTTCCTTTTAAATTTCTTTTTAATTTCAATTTTTTTTATTTTAAATCAATCCAAAAATCAAAAGTCCATCATATGTTAATCTCTTAATGATCCACCATTCAATCAATATGCTGTCATATGTCTACACGCAAATAGTCTGATTATGCCATGTCATCCATGATATTTTCTCTATAGACTTGTTTCGGTCATATCGTCTTCGTTTTAGCTCCGATTTGAGTGATTCAAGAGGTGTTGGAATCGTTGTTTCGAGCTCTACACTATGGACATATTAAAACACTAAGATTTTCAGTAATTAAAAACTGAGTTTGTTATCATCAAAATATTGATTAATTAATTAATTAATTTGAGATTAAGGGCCAAAAAGCCAACAATCTCCCCCTTTTTGATGATAACAAACATTCAAGAAAATAGCTTGAAATACATATAAATCATATGTAGCACATAATAAAATTCAACATATCACCATAAAGATCATTATTAAAATTCGCTCAAAAAAAAATTCTCCCCCCCCTAATTAATACAATCAAAATCATAACAAATTTATAGCATATTTTTCTTAAACTTCTCCCCCTTTGGAATCATCAAAAAGAATAATTAAGAAAAATTTAGAACTACATAAATGTTTCCCTTAAAAACATGAACATAAATTTAGCACAACTCCCCCTAAGAATATTAACACATACTTTCCTTATCTCCCCTATCAAAATGCTTTCTAAAAGATTTAACAAATAAAATTATAAAATTAAGAGGCATCACAACGAATAATACCGAGCTCCAGCCTATTTTTGCAAAAGTTTTCTTCATTCAAAAGCTTGGTAAAAATATCCGCTAATTGATTATTAGAGCCTACAAATTCAAGAGTAATATTATCATTTTGCACATGCTCTCTAATAAAGTGATGTCTAATATCAATATGCTTAGTCCTAGAATTATGTATAGGATTTTTAGTCAAATTAATAGCACTAGTATTATCACAAAATATAGGCACATTGTCAAACTTTAATCCAAAATCACAAAGAGTTTGTTTCATTCAAAGAATTTGAGCACTACAACTAGCAACTGCAATATATTCCGCTTCGGTAGTGGATAAGGCAACCGAATTTTGCTTTTTACTAAACCAAGAAACTAAGGAACTACCAAGAAATTGACAAGTCCCACTAGTACTCTTACGGTCAAATAAGCTACCTGCAAAATCCGCATCGGAATATCCTACCAAATTAAATTCAACATTTCTAGGATACCATAAGCCTAAATCAATAGAACCAAGCAAATATTTAAAAATTCTTTTAACGGTATGTAAATGTGATTCCTTAGGACAAGATTGAAATCTAGCACAAAGACATACACTAAACATAATATCGGGTCTACTAGCGGTTAAATAAAGTAAAAATCCAATCACTCTATAAGTTTTTATATCCACATGCTTACCTTTTTCATCCTTGTCAAGCTTAGTGGATGTGCTCATAGGAGTTTTTGCAATTTTACCTTCATTGAATTTGAACCTTTTGAGCAAATCCCTTGTGTATTTTTCTTGACTTATGAAAATACCATCCTTGAGTTGTTTGATTTGGAGTCCAAGGAAGAAGCTAAGTTCTCCCATCATACTCATCTCAAATTCACTATGCATACACTTAGAAATTTTTTCACACAAAGATGGATTAGTAGAACCAAAAATAATATCATCCACATATATTTGTACTAAAAGCATATCATTTTCTTTAGTCTTAATAAAAAGAGTAGTATCAATTTTACCCATTTTAAATCCATTCTCAAGCAAGAAATTACTAAGTCTATCATACCAAGCTCTTGGAGCTTGTTTTAAGCCATAAAGAGCCTTTTTCAACTTATAGACATGATTAGGAAAATCAAAACTTTCAAACCCTGGAGGTTGTTCAACATAAACTTCCTCCATGATATAACCATTTAAAAATGCACTTTTCACATCCATTTGATACAAAATGAAATTCTTATAAGAAGCAAAAGCAAGTAACATTCTAATAGCTTCTATGTTCCTTGAACGGGTGCAAAAGTTTCTTCATAATCTATTCATTCCTCTTGACAATAACCTTGAGCTACAAGTCTAGCTTTCTTTCTAATGATATTTCCATTTTCATCCATTTTAATTCGAAAGACCCATTTAGTTCCAATTATAGAAGCATGAGAGAGCCTAGGGACTAACTCCCAAACTTTATTCCTTTCAAATTGATTTAATTCTTCTTGCATAGCTAAAATCTAAAATTCATCATTTTCGGCATCTTTAAAACTTTTTGGTTCAATTTGAGAAACAAAAGCAATATTATTAAACATATTAAGAGAGGAACAAGTTTTCACACCTTGTTCGGGATCACCAAGAATTAATTCTTTGGGATGGGAAGGAGCATACCTCCATTCTTTAGGCATGGATGAAGAACCAACTTCGTTCTTTTCGATTAAGCTCACCTCTTGCTTACTTGAAACAATTTCCTTGCCTTTGTCACTAATAAGTAAATCTCCAAAATTTTCTTCTAAAACATCACTATAAATAGGCTCATTAGAAAAAACATTGCAAGATTCATCAAATACTACATGCATAGATTCCTCAATTACTAAAGTTTTTTTTATTGAAAACTCTATAAGCTTTACTAGCAGAGGAATAGCCAAGGAAAATACCAACATCCGTCTTAGAATCAAAATTTTCAAGTTTTTCTTTGTTATTCAAAATAAAACATTTGCAACCAAAAACTTTGAAATATCCAATATTTGGAATTTTGTTATGCCAAAGTTCATAAGGAGTTTTATTCAAAAAATGTCTAATTAAAACTCTATTTAAAACATAACAAGTGGTGTTAACGGCTTCCGCCCAAAAGTATGTAGGTAAACCATACTCATGCAACATTGATCTAGCAAATTCTTGCAAAGTATGATTTTTCCTTTCAACTATACCATTTTGTTGAGGAGTTCTTGGAGCGGAGAAATTATGAAAAAAACCATTTTCTTTACAAAAAATTTTAAAAGCATTGCTATCAAATTCTCCTCCATGATCACTCCTAATTTTAGAAATCAAAAAACATTTTTCATTTTGAACTCTTTTTGCAAAACTAGAAAAGCTTTTCAAAGTATCATCCTTATGTTTTAGCATCAAAACCCAAGTAAATCTTGAAAAATCATCAACTATCACAAAGACATAATAGTTCCCTCCAAAACTAGCAATTCTAGAAGAGCCAAATAAGTCTATGTGTAATAGTTGAAGGGGTCTAGTTGTAGAGATTACATTTTTAGATTTGAAACAGGACTTAGTTTGCTTACCCATTTGACAAGCATCACAAACTTTGTCTTTTCAAATTTAAATTTGGGAAGACCTCTAACCAAAGAATTCTTGGACATATTTGAAATTAAGTACATGCTAGCATGTCCTAGTCTTCTATGCCATAACCAAAAATCATTATGCAAAGCCGATAAACATTTATCATTAATAGGACAATCATTCAAATCAATAGTATAAACATTTTCATCTCTATTTCCAACAAATATAACTTTTCTATCACTAGCATTTTCAATGATGCAATTCTTTTTATCAAACACAACTCTAAAGCCTTTATCACACAATTGACTAATACTAAGTAAATCATGCTTCAAACCATCAACCAAAAGTACATTTTCAATTAAAATAGAAGATTCATTACCTATACTACCTTTACCAATTATTTTACCTTTCTTGTTATCACCAAAGGTTACAAGACCTCCATCCTTTTTGGAGAGAGAGACAAACTTGGATGGATCTCCCGTCATGTGCCTCGAGCAACCACTATCCAAGTACCACTTATTTTTCTGAGGCTTTCAAACAAACCTACAAACACAAATGTTCAAGTTTGATTCTTTGGAACCCACACTTGTTTGGGTCCTAGATGGTTAGCATTGATAAACTTGGGAATCCATTTCATGTTTGCATAGACATTTAAGGCATTGGATTTAGACAAGTAACAAGAATAAGTTGTATGTCCAAACTTGCCACATGAGAAACAAACAACATTATGCAAAGATTTATCTCTTACAACAAATTTATGCACTCTACTTTTCTTAGAGAAATTATTCCTTGGAGCATTGTGAAACTTTGCCCTTTGAGAAAAATTTCTTCTTGCAGAAGTAGTATGAGCATATTTCAATTTAAAACACTTAGGTCTAATATGGCCTTCAACACCACAATAATGACATATAGGCACAAAGTTAGATTTAACATGCTTAGACACAACCTTAGGCATATTAAGCTTACACATATTATGAGATGTTTTAGCAAAGATAGTTTTAGAACTTGAAGGAGTAGAACATTCATCAATATAGCCTAAACCTCTTTTATCACCAAAAGGCTTGACTACTTCAATTATCTTGTCTAATCTTGGAGTACCTATTGTCAACTTTTTAATAGATTCTTTAGAATCAAGTTCTTGCAAAGCACTAAATTCCTTTACTTTGAGTAATTTAATCAAATTATCTTTTTCACAACTATCATGCTCAAGAAATTTAACTTTGTCAAGCAAGGCATTTTTCTCATCACAATCAAAAGCATGCTTGTCACAAGAGATATTCATTTCATCAATATGCATAGCATCATGCTCATTCTCTTTTAAGCAAGCAATTTCTTCAAGTAAAGACTTATTTTTACTAGATAAAACATTGTATTTCTTTTTAAGCACAACATACTTAGAACTAAGTTTTTCTAAATCATTTTGCATATTTTCAAAAGCTTCGAACAATTCATTATAAAAAAGAGGTTCTAGAGTTACCTCATCATTTTGTTCATCCTCTTTGTCACTATGAGCCATGAAGCAAAAATTGGCCACTTCTTCATTATCACTCCCACTTTCGCTTTCATCACTATCATCCCAAGTAGCTTTCATTGTTTTCTTCTTGGATTTCTTGGATGATTTGAGAAAAAGACCATCGGTTCGCTTGTTATACTTAAGTGAAAGATAGGCAACATCATCTTCATCAAGGTCATCTTCATCTTGGGAGTCAACTTCTAAAGAGATGGTCTTTAAAGCTATACTCTTTTCTTTCTTTTTCTTCTCATTCTCTATGTTGTTCTTGATCTTTATCTCATGCGTCAACAACGAGCCCATGAGTTCATCAATGGAGAGAGATTTGAGATCCTTTGCCTCTTGAATGGCGGTGACTTTAGGCTCCCATTATTTAGGCAAAGACCATAATAGCTTCTTTATCTTCTCAAGATTTGAGTACTTTTTCCCAAGTCCTTCTAAAGCATTGACAATTTAGTAAATCTAATAAACATATCGGAAATAGCTTCATTTTCATCAATTTTAAACATTTCATATTGATGAACTAACATGTCAATCTTTGTTTCTTTTACTTGATAGTTCCTTCATGAGTAATTTCTAATTTATCCTATATCTCTTTAACGGTTTTGTAAATAGACACTCTATTATACTCAACTTTATTGAAAGCACAAAATAAGCAATTAATAGCTTTGGCATTTAAAGAGCATGCTTTCTTTTAATTTATTGACCATTCTTCCTTAGGTTTTATCATGCTAATACCATCACCATCTTTTGTTGGAATTTTAAAACTTTCCTCAACAATATCCCATAAATCATAATCAATAGAAAGCAAGAAGAATCTCATTCTATTTTTCCAATAACTATAATTAGTACCATTAAAGAAAGGAGGATTTGTAATAGATTGACTATCGGTAAAAGGGTTAGAGCTTAACCGTTACACCACCGCTCCTTTTACAGGTTCAAGAGCAAACCCGATCCTTTCCACGGTTTAGGATCAAACCGTTACAAATGTTGGAATTTTTTAAGAATACAATACAACTTTCACTAGAGTGGATTTACAAGTTTAAGCACTCAACAAGTTTATCCTCACAATACAATAACACTCTCTCAAGAATAAGATGAAAAGAAAAAAAATTGGGAACTTAGAGAGAGCAACAATGGAACTTTTGAGTTTTGGAGAATTATGAAATGTAAAATTTGTTTGTTTAAAAATTGGAGAGGAAGATGGTTTATATAGAGATGGAACAATTTTTAGAAACTAGAATTAACTTGGACCATTGGATTTTGGAAAAGAAAAATCAATGGTGGAGATTGTAAACTAAACTAGTCGTTAGATACAAACAAGATATAATATTAAATTCCTTTTCTTTTGAAATTCATTTTCTTTTTAAAATTAATCCAAAAAATAAAAAAAACATACAATGTGTCAAAAACTAGCCGTTAGACACAAACATAAAATAATATTAAATTCATTTTCCTTTTAATTCATTTTCTTTTTAAAGTCAATCCAAAAATAAAAAACATACCATGTGTAAAAAACTAGCCGTTAGACACAAACATAAAATAATATTAAACTCATTTCCTTTTTAATTCATTTTCTTTTTAAATTCATTCTTTTTAAAATCAATCCAAAAATAAAAAACATACCATGTGTAAAAAAATTATCCGTTAGACAAAAACATAAAATAATATTAAATTTATTTTCCTTTTAAATTTCTTTTTAGTTTCATTTTTTTTTATTTTAAATCAATCCAAAAATCAAAAGTCCATCATATGTTAATCTCTTAATGATCCACTATTCAACCAATATGTTGTCACATGTCTACATGCAAATGGTCTGGTTATGCCATGTCATCCACGATTTTCTCTATAGACTTGTTTCGGTTATATCGTCTTCGTT
The DNA here is from genome assembly GCF_027475165.1 of Benincasa hispida. Lineage (NCBI taxonomy): Eukaryota > Viridiplantae > Streptophyta > Magnoliopsida > Cucurbitales > Cucurbitaceae > Benincasa > Benincasa hispida. Next base: position 36,878,928 of record NC_143489.1, on the reverse strand, counting down.
TTAGCTCTGATTTGAGTGATTCAAGAGGTGTTGGAATCGTTGTTCCGAGTTCTACGCTATGAACATATTAAAATACTAAGATTTTCAGTAATTAAAAATTGAGTTTGTTCTCATCAAAATAATGATTAATTAATTAATTAAAATTAATTAATTTGAGATTAAGGGCCAGAAAGCCAACATATACTTCATGTTTACAAGGCACTATGGGATGATATGAATGTTGTGGTTGATGTCCTAAAGTCTCGTGTCCTGTAGTTTGTAAACAGTATGTACGAACACTTGTATTGTTAATATATGATATTTACTTCACATCTTGTATTTTGCTCGATTACTTGTTTTATTTGCTTTACCATAAATCAATAAACATAAAATCCCTGGTTATCTGTATGTGAATCAAACATGTATGTGGTGACATACAAGTGGATCATGTCTTGAGTGATAACCAAAATGCTCTGTAGTATATGGATATAGGAGGGAAACCTTATCCTTTTAATACTACGGACGCGACCCGCTTTGTGGAATGGTAACAAGTGTTTTGACTTGTCACAGATGGTCTGATCCTGATCATTTGTGTTGGGGACATGCGAGTGGAGACGTCCTATACAAAAAGTTTGTATAAGACCTGACCACAAAGTGTTAACGTCTCGTTATGTTCATGACAGAGACTTCACTTCACTTGGGTGACCATAGGTAACGTGACCTCAATCCTGAGTGAGTTGGGAACTCCTGCCATTGAGGGCGGTCCTTTTATTTGTATGGGTGCGAGTGGCCAGGTTATCGATTCAAACCTACCATTTTGAGGATTCGTCTGATTTGAGAGTTGGGAACTCAGCTACACAAGATGGAATTCACTTGTTCCCCGAGGCAGAGGTAAGTAGATAGATAACTCCCTTAAGGGTTGATTCTGGGACTTGAATGATGTGTTGCCACACACCTTCTTTTAGCCCAAGAGGTGTTCACACATAGTTGGACTATGTTGTATTGTTCATTAGAGGATCAGTGGTACTTAAGGAATGATATGTAACTACAGGGGAAAATCGGTAAATTGGCCCAGCTGTACTTACGAGCATCTGTGAAGGGTCATCGTACTCATGATTAGTTATATCCGATGGACACAGAAATATATTTGTAATAAGAAGAGTTCAGTTGTTGGTCTTTAGTGGAATCACTGACAGTTAACGGATGGTGGATCTCGTAGCTAAAAAGTTTAGTCAGCTATTCACATACCATTGGAGCTTCGAGTCATAGATCCATTCGGTCCCCTGGGTAGCTTGGATAAAGTCGAGAACCAGTATTTGGGTTGATTTGAAATGTTCAAATTGACAAGAGAAAGTTCGATTATATATGATATAATTGGACTGGTTAATTATATATGATATAATTGAAAAATGTATGAGATATATTTTTATGGAGGAAATGAGATATAAATATGATTTATATCAAGTAGAGGAGAAAATACTATACTAGATATGTGATATCAAACTATAAGATATAAATATAATATGACTATATTTATTATTTAACTAATTGATTAATTATATGATAGTTAATCCTAATATCACGTTTGGACATGGGTTAGTGAGCAACGTCGGTTATGGTAACTGATGGGTTAAAATGAAAATAGTTTTCATTTTTGAATTGAGCAATTGATATTCATTCTTCTCCCAAAGAGAATTCGTGAAGCACACGCTGGTGAAAGAAGAAAATCGTTCGAGAGCCTGTACGATAGTCGCTTCTCTGCCTAGATGATCGTCCACCTCGCACTAAACGATCGCACACTGTCGCCTAGACGATCGGATAGCTTCTCTAAACGATCGTATAGTATGTCGATTTAGCTAAACGATCATATACCTTTTCCTAAACGATCGTTCAACAAATCCTACACGATCGTGTAGCTTCTCTAGACGATAAACATTTCTGTTACATGATAACATTGTTTTCTCTCCCACTTGCTTATCGCCTACACGACTCGTTGTTCCTCCGTCCTCTACCAAATTCACCAAAGTCCACCCTTTGGGTTTTCACTCCGAGAATACCCGAGGCTCATTAATGGTTGTGTCATCCCCATTGTGGCATTCGTTTTTGCGTTGATCGTGCTATTGTAGTCGACATTCCCGTCGGGCATTGGTAGATCATTGGGAGGGTTTCCGCTGCGTAGGTGTTTTGAAGTTTGAAGATAGTCTTCAACTGGTAAGGAACTCTGTCTCCTTGTTATTTATCTTCTTCTGAGCATGCCGATAATTAGTATTTGTTTTCATAACTGTATGTTGAATGTATATATTTGTATTTCAGTCACTGTGAGATCGGAGCGATCCGAACGCGCTCATGGAACTCTCGGTATGAGATCCTTCAATGAAATCATGAAATATGATCATTTCAAATGTGTAATCTGGATATGTTCTTAAATTTTTAAATCTTTATGCCTTGTACAAGCCCTACTCCAATGTTGGTACCGAAGGTGGTAAGGTGCCCAGATTTTAGTGATGTTAGGATCCCTGACACCAAAGGTATGGTAAGGTGGTCAGGACCCAATTCAGTTTTATGTGCACATATGATTATATTATTGACGTTGATAAGATTAAGCAAAAGAGTTCTCTCTCAACTAAGGTTATTATGGATTTAGCAAAATGGCTCTCCTACATGTTCAGGTAGTGGAGTAGTGGAGTTTTTCAGAATGATATTAATGAGTTTTATTACATGATTTTACATGATGTATTTTACGATTTCAATTCCATTTCCAAAACCTTGAATATGATTTACAAATATTTTCCTTGATAGACATGTTTATGTTATTTATGATTTAAAGTATGTTTTACATAAGATAGTCACTCATTGGGCTTTCCAGCTCTCTTCTTAAATGCTTTTCCCCCAGGTAGCGGTCGCGTCCCGAGGCCCAGCAGTTCTACTAGTCAATCACTTTTCAAACCCACAGAGAGTGGAATTTTAGGTGGCTCATTATGTTCTGTTATTTAGTTTTATATCCATGTTAGGGGAAATAGGGGATAGTTGTGTTGAACAGATGTTGTATATGAGTTTGGCTTTTGAAAATTGTTTTATATGTTCATGCTGATACCTCTGATTAGCAGTAATTATATGCTTTAAGTTGTTGTTGAAACAATGTGCTAAGTCCCAGAGAATTATAAACTGCTAATCAGGTTTAAAAACGGCTAAGGATACAAGTTTTCAGAAGTATATTGGGCAGTAATTGCCATAAGAGGGTTGGTTATTGCTGTCTTCACATCTCTTCTCGGATTAAGAGGGTAATCTGAGGAGGGGTGTGATACTAATAATCTTATTTATTGATATTTTATTTATGTCACACCCTCTCCTAGCTTACCCACCTAATCCAGAAAGAGGTATGAAGATGCTAACCATCACCTCCCCTGGTAACATTTAGCATCCTACCAACCAACTCAACCCTGTACCTGAACCTGAATAGTTACACAATAATCATTTAATACATTTAATTCTAATTCAACATGTTCCATATCATAACATTCACAAACACATTTCATACCTTTCCATCTCTTGTTATATATAAACATCAACAAAGTTTAAGTACTACAAGAACACCCTTTAAATTGTACAACCAGAACTACTTTATCCCACACTCTAAAACTCAGATACATGTGGTTTGTGATATGCAACCTATTTACAACAAGACTTTCATATAGACCTAAGATGTAGCAAGAGTCCCTCGTCGTGTGGCAATAGACAGCTCAGCTTGGATCTGAAAAGTTATCACTACCTGGGGGGGAGGGGGAGCATAAACCACTGAAAACATGAGTTATTGCTAGTGAGTGGTAAATTTAATATAAACATAAATATTCTATTTTTAAATCATCAATAAATTAGGTCAAATCACCTAGCAAATTATTGGCAAAATATAAAAGATTCAGTAAAATCTCAAATACGTGCTAGCAAAATAGTGGCATGATCAAATCTCATAGGAAGCACATTATAAAGCATCAAGCATTATAAAAAAACTACACCAACTTTGTACCTGAATACTCGTTTACAACGGCGCGTTACTCTAGACAAAGAATGTCCTCCGCAGTGTAAACAAAATCACAAGGTCATACGTGCACGTAGAGCTACCTCCAAGGCTAAACATATATCTTCACCATAGGCTCAGGTTACTCTGGACTCCCTAATATACTCTGGCCACATCCAACCTTGGTAACCCCCTATTAGCCTGGGTAGAATTCTAGGTGCAGGTTCCTCTAGACTTCACAATATATCTAGTCACATCTGACCCCGGTAGTCCCCTGATCGCCTGAGTGGAGCTACTGAAACATATTCAAGTAGCACGAGAAAATAACCATCTCTCAGGTACAAGAATTAGTAATTTGAAACCACTTCTACTTTTTATATCAAAACATTTAAAAATAAACAACTCACAATTCAAGCATATAGTTTATATCGGAAAAAAATTGAAAATAAACCACTCACAATCACTTGCACAAGCTCCTCAGGTTATAAGCTTTTCCAAACTCAATTTGACCTAAAATAAAGTCCCAAGGTTACTAGACATTCAATTTAGCACCTAAACACTCACATTTTGCTCCTAAAGTCATTTTTTCTGAAATCCAAAATGGCCCTAAAATCACTTTAAAATCCAAAATTATTCATTTAAGTGTCAAAATATCAAGAAAATCTTAATTAGGCTTCAAAAATGCTTACCAACACCCAAAATGCTAAAAAATAAGCAAATGGGCACTAAAAATGGGTGTGGATGCCGGCTGTACGTGTGGGCAGATGAGGCTAGCCAGGAGTGAGCGTGGGGCACACACTGGGCACAGTAGAGACGCGCATGACGTTGAGGCAGGGCGAGCATGAGACGCACAGGCGGCTGGGCAGCTGGACGCATGCAGCTAGGGCACCTAGAGAGGGGGTGGCTAGCAGCTTCCTCGCCTCGTGATTTTCCTACTGCAACCTGATTTTCCAAAGCTTAAAAAATCTATTTCCAATGAAATAAAATTCAAATAAATTTTATGGAACTCAAGAGGAATCTCTTAACTAGCTGACTTGTAAGCCCTTGTCCTTTTTCCTCTTGTTTATGCATAAGGTTAATTTCAATAAGTGATTTTAGAATTTACATATATGAATCACTTTGATTATATGACCTAAGCATACCTTATTGCTAAGTGTTGAAGTTAGTAGTTGGAAATTACTTTATAAGTGCAAGTTCTTTTTTATTTATTCAATAACTTAGTAACATTATTGATTGTTGGAGCAATTGCATATGAGTTGTGATTGGACTAAATGTTAGGAAGAAAGAAGGAATAAAAATTTGGTAGGAGAAACAAGTAGGTCGAGGGTGAGGAGGACGAGTTCTAAAGTTGGAAAATATTTTAAAATTAATCTCCTAAATTAATAAATTAATTTAAATTGAAAAAAATAATCAGGGATGAAAAGGATAAGGAAAAATGAGAAGAATCCACATAATAGGACAAGCAAACAGTTGGTTGACTCAAATTGATTGGATGAAGAAAAGGCAGTTTTTGGCAGTTTGTAAAGGATATTTATAGAACACTAGTTCTTCCAATTTTCACATGCAATTTTTGCGATTTCTGAACCAAATGAAAGATGACTAAGTTTAGAAGACAAGCTAGGGCTACTGAAGTGATTTGAGATTAGAAAAGTTAAGAAAACTTGAAAAAAGCAGTGGTTGTCTGAAAATGGGTCAATCTAGGCTTGTTGTTTGAAATAGATTTCAATTCACTTAAAGAAATATTTGGGGCCCAAAATTTTTTGTAAGCTAGTTAAGAGGTTCCTCTTGAGTTCCATAAAATTTATTTGAAGTTTATTTGATTGGAAATGGTGTTTTTAAGCTTTGGAAAATTGGGTTGCAATAGAAAAATCGATGGGTAAGGAAGCTACCACCCATTCCCCACAAGTGACCCAACCACATGCACCCGACCGCCGAACCACCAATGCACGCTTGCCCGTGCACCTCATGTTCATCCTGTCGAAACATCGCGCACACCTCCGTCGTGCCCAGCACGCCCCATGCCCACCAACGCATGCCCCCGGCCAGCCTCCCCAGCCCATGCCCATTTTTAGTGCCCATTTGCTTATTATTTTGCATCTTAGGTGTTAGTGAGCATTTTTTAAGCCCAATTAAGATTTCTTGATATTTTGATCCTTAAATGAATAATTTTGGATTTTAAACTGATTTTTGGGTCATTTTGGATAATTTGAGAAAATTTGACTTAATGAAGGAATCGACTTCCCATTAAAGTGTGTGAACGTCTTGCATTTAGACATTCGATTTTTATAGAAAAAAAACAGTAAAATAAAACATGCATTTGTAAGATAAACATTCAAACAAAACTATAAGCATGCTAGAAAAGAGGAAGAAGAAAAGAAATCAAAACTCACTTTTGTTGATTCTTCTAGCTTTCTTCTTCCATCGTTATCAACGATCTCGAACTTCTCCAATGAAGAAGGACACCACCAACAAAGTTACCTTACTATTCTCTAGGATTCAAAAGAAATTGAAAGAGTGGTCTCCAAGAAATTTTTAGGAGGAAAAGGGTAGAGAATTTTTAGAGAGAAGTTAGAGAGAATGTGGATGCTTGAAGATTATTTTTTTTTTGGTAAAATCAAAACACTTGCCTTAACTAGGATATAAGGATATATTTATATGGGGAATGATTAACCCCTTCTCCAAATATTTCCCTTTATACCCTTAGTGTTAATTAATTAAATAACCCTTATTTAATTATTTGACACATTAATTAAATGACCATATATTAAATCTTATTTAATATACATTTAATTAATTATCATAAATATCATATATTTATAATAACCTCCTATCTCCATTATTTCTTAATCAATTAAATCATATTTAATATGGAGTTAATTAACATATAAATATCACATATTTATATATGTATACATCTCTTTATGAATCCAATTCATATAAATCTAATAATTGAATCTTATTCAAATATATCTCTCTTACATAATTTGGATTATAGATCATATCTATAATTAACCATTATATATTAATCTCATTAATATAAAATTCTCATATTTGATTTGAGCAATTTAAATCATTCCTATTGTTATCCTTTAGTGAGCTAAGAAGAGGACCTTATGGACCTACAAATTAGAAACTCCAATTATATGAGATTAATTTATTAAACTCCTTCAATCCAATTAATCAATATTCATTAACTACCGATCACTCCACTAAAGACCGGTAGCTGCACTCTTCATACTTTAGATATATTTCTATATCCATGGATATAACCAATTAGTAGAGCGATGACCCTTCACAAATGCTCATAACTACAGTTGGGTCAAAATACCGTTTTACCCTTGTAGTTACATCTAACTCCTTAAGTACCACCAATTTCTCTAATGAACAAACAGTTCATAATCCAACTATAAACTAACAACTCTCGGCCTAGTGAGAGGTTGAGGTTTCATTGTTCAAAACCCGGAACTAGCTATTAAGGGAGCAATTTATCTACTTTCCCAAGGAACGGGAAAGAGTAAATTCCAACTTGTGTAGTTGTGTTCCCAGCTCCCTAATTAGACGAATCTCTAAAATGGTAGGCATATTGAGTCGGCTATCATGGCCACTCTCACCCATATAGATCAAAGGACTACCATCATAAAAAGGAGTTCACAACTCACTATGGATTAAGGTCAAGTCTCCTATGTTCATCCTAGTGAAATATTAGTTTTTTCAAGTAACGATGTTATAAAGAGAAACTAATTATTTCGTAGTCCGATCTATGTATAAACTTTTTCATATAGGATACCCCCACTCACATGTCTTTACATGAACAATATGGTTCATATTATTTGTAACACTTACATCGCATTTAACAATTACAAAGTAAGTCGTATCCGTAGTATTACCAAGATAAGGCACCCAACCTTCATCCATTTACTGTAGACCTTTTAGGTTATTACTTGAACATGAACCACATGTATGTCAACCACATATTGTTCAAGTGACATTATATAACCTTGAAGAAAATTGGTATCGGAGATTTCCATGAGTAGTGGAAGAACGATAATTCCAAATTACAATCATAAATGAACATATATTTATAGTCGACTTCAAACAAGCGGTTATACAATTCATACAGAGAAATTACAGCATGAAAAACTACAATGCACAGAAAGCAACTCTACGCACATATGAAGATGCGTCTCCATGCTCTGTTGCATGACCGTTCAAACAATCAACAACCTCAAACGCTCGATCTACACGGCCGCAACATAGCATGAATTTTTTGCGCTCATCCTCAACGATCTCCTCTGCAACAGCGAATGGCCTCCAGAAAACCTCGACAGTGTCAATTGAGTATGACACCACCACAAGGTGACCTTGGTATTCTCGGTGTTAGAATTCAGAGGGTGGGCTCTGTTCAGACTTGGTATGAGGCAGACGAAGGAGGAAACAACGATCGTGTACACGACAAAGCAAGTGGAAGATGGCGAAGACCTATCGCATAGGTCGATGCCCAATCGTTTAAATAAAGTTATGCGATCGTCTAGCAAAAGCTATGCAATCGTTTAGCTTGGTCTGCTGTCTACAGGCTCTACACGATCGTTTACCTTAGGCCAATGATCGTCTAGCAAAGCTATGCAATCGTTTAGTAAATACTGCACGATCGTTTAGCTCACCCAGCCGTCATTTAGTAAATCTGAATTTACTTGACGACCTCGTAAGTTTCTTTTGCGTTGAGAGAAAACTCAAAACCTTTTCAAATCTTTTGTAAAACCTTTTTTTCAAAATAGGAAAACCATTTTTCTTTTAAACTCACGGTTACCATGATTCAATAATCATCCACTACTTTGGTTATTTAAAAGAAAAAGAATTAATTATCCAATAATTAATATTATTATAAATATAAATGATAACCAACTTATCATACTATATTTATAACCTATAGTTTTAATATTTCATATCATGAAACATATATATCATAGTTCTTTTTCTATTCCATGGTACTTAATGTAAATCTCATTTACATCAATCCTCCACTAGATGTATCTCATACATCAAACCGATTATATCATATATAATCAATATACCTTTTGTCAATTTGAACATTTCAAATCAATACCAAGAATTGATCCTCAACTGAATCCATTGAGCTACCACAGGGATCTCATGGACCAGTAGCTCGAAGCTCCAACGGTACGTGAATAACTGACTAAACTCTTTAGTGACGGGATCCACCATCCGTTAACTGGCAGACACTCCACTAAAGAACGACAGCGGAACTGTAATACCCCGCACATTTTTTTAGTAATAATGTAATTTCAATAACTTTATTATTTTAAATTTCAGTAATTGTTATTAGTTGGAGGGCATTTTTGAAATTTTGGACTTCAAGTGTAAGTACGAGAATCTAATTGTTGCGTGAAATTATTCAATTTGAAAATTAATGGCAGGAATGAATTTTCTTTTGAAAAAGAAAGAAATTTAATAGTATAAAGTGGAATAAGGAAAGGAATAAAATATAATTATACTTATTTCCTTTTTAGTTTATTATTATTATTATTATTATTATTATTATTATTAAAACCCACATTCCCTTTCTTCCCCATGGAATCCGGTTACCCCCCCCCCCCCAATTTCTTCTTCCTTCACCGAGCCCTACCTCCAACTGCCATCGACACCGCACCTGCACCGCGTGCCTTTGCCGCCAACAGCCGCGAAGCCGTTTGTCCATGTTGCCAAACGCCTCGATGTCGGTAGTCGCACCGTGCCAAATCGAAAGGATTTCTGCCACTCGTCGTTCATCGTTGATCGCTGAGCCGCCCATCCCGTCATCCAGTCCGATCTATCCAGCATAGGTTTGCCATTCGCCGCTAGCCGTCGTCCTGTCATCTAGCCCGATCCGTCCAGCCTAGGTTTGCTTCACCCCACCGTCAGATCCGCATCCTCACGTCGGATCCGCTGCCTAACCGTCGGATTTCTTCTGTCGCCGCCACCGTTGCTTGTGCCACATTATCGGAGTCTTTGGGTAAAATAAAAGTTTTTAGAATTTTCCTTGGGGATTTTAGAATACTCGATTGATTTTGGCTAAAATTGTGAATGACCATCATGTTTGGGCCATAGATTTGAGTGTTGGAAGAGTTCAAGGTCGAAAGCGGATCGTGTGGCATTGCAAAAGTTGTTTCAGGTTGGTCAATCAAACTTTTGGTTGTGGATTTGATCTTGGACCAAGCAACAACTTTGGTAAGTTAAATTGGGGTTCATTGGATTAAATGTGGTATGTTTTGGTTTTGGCTCCAAAGATTGAATTCTAGTGTTTGTATTTTGTGCTAGGGGAATTAATTCGAGAGTTACTTTGTTGGAGATTAATTTCTTGGGTTAATTTTGAATTTAACTTTGAGGTAAGTAATCTTACTACTCGAACTGCCCACGGGCCAGGCATTAGATGTATGCTAGCATGATAAATGTATGTTATGGCAGAATGTTAGCATGATAGACTGATAGTATAATATGATCAAAGTATGTTCTGGTACGAGATCTGGATTATTTATTTGTGCACATGGACACTTGAATGCTAGTATGAGATGGTATGTGCTTCCATATGGTTGTATTTGATCTGATGATATTGAGGTATACATGTATGTTGTAGAACCATGATGTTGAGGTATATGTATATGTTGTAGAGCCATGATGTTGAGGTTTATATGTATGTTATAGATTCGTACAGTGATGATTATGATGTTGAAACTGTGCAAATGTCCTTACTGATTATTTAGATGCCCATTAGATTTTGTGTTTCCTTCAGGATTCATCAGTTTGTGTTTCCTTTGGGATTCACCAGTTTGTGTTTCCTTCGGGATTCACAAGTTTGTGTTTCCTTCGGGATCCACCAGTTTGTGTTTCCTTCGGGATCCACCAGTTTGTGTTTCCTTCGGGATCCACCAGTTTGTGTTTCCTTCGGGATCCACCAGTTTGTGTTTCCTCGGGATTCACCATTTTGTGTCTCCTCGGGATTCACCAGTTTGTGTCTCCTTCGGGATTCACCAGAGGTAGTGGGACTTAACTACAGTAAGATAGGACTCAATCTCCTTCTTGTTTCATGTATATATGTGTCCTATGAGAACTAGAGCAATTTATATGTTTTACCAGAGGTAGGTATCTAGAGGACATAGATGCCTAGCCTGACCCCAGTAGTGGCGTTACTTACTGAGTATTTTATACTCATTCTTTCTCATGTTGTTGTTTCAGATAAGGGTAGAAATGCATCGGCGATGGACAAGCGAAATTCTTGATCGAGCCACTGGGACTAGTTTTTTTACACTTTCGCTCATGAGATTTAGAGTTCTTTTCATGTTTCTCTTAACTTTTAATTTTGATGTTTAAAACTTACTTTTAAGAATTATTTTTTAGACTTATTTATTATCCTTTATGATTTATGGGTACCCTACTATTGTTTTTAGTATTTGAATTTAATGAAAGTCTTCTGAACTTACCTTATTAATTAGCATTTATTTTGCCATAACTGGGTGTCGTTTTGAGTTCCATGCATGCATGTATTTAGTAACGACTAAACTTAAGTCTTAGGGGGTCGGGTCGTTATAGGAACTCTCCTTACCACATATATATTATGTGTAACGACCCGACCCCCTAGGACTTAGGTTAGGGCGTCACTAAAATAAATGCATGCATAGAATTTAAAACGACGCTCAGTTATGTTGAAATAAATGTTAATTAAAAAAGAGAAGTTCAAAAGACATTTATTAAATGCAATTGTTAAAACAATAATAGGGTACTCATAATTCGTAAAGACTATTAAAAGTATATAAAAGAAATAATCCTTAATAATAAGTTTAAAACAGTAAAACTAAACATTAAGAGAAAAATAAGGACTCTAAATGTCATGATGCGGAAGCGTAAAAACTAGTCCCAATGGCACGATCACGATTCCGCTGCACCATCGCTGGTGCATCTCTACCCTTACCTGAAACATCAACATAAGAAAGAATGAGCATGAAATACTCAGTAAGTAACCCCACCACTGGGGTCAGGCTAGGCATCTATGTCCTCTAGATACCCACCTATGGCATATATACACACATGAAACAGGTAGGAGGCTGAGTCCTATCCTATTGTAGTTAAGTATGCCCACTACCTCTGGTGAATCCCGTAGGAAACACAAACTGGTGAATTCCGAAGGAGACACAAACTGGTGAATCACAAAGGAAACACAAAACTGATGAATCCCGAAGGAAACACAAAACTGGTGAATCCCGAAGGAAACACAAACTGGTGAATCCCGAAGAAAACATAAACTGGTGAATCCCGAAAGAAACACAAACTGGTGAGCATCTAACTAATCAGTGAGGACATTCCCATAGTCTCTTCATTCAAAAATCAACACCATACGAATCTATGACATACATGTAATCCTAGATACCATAGCTTTACCACATACACATAATCCTCAACAACATATTCTACAACATTCCTGTATACTTTAACATCATAGTTCCACAACATACAAGTATGCCTCAACATCAGCAGATTAGATATCAACATATGGAAACACATACTACCTCATACTAACGATCAAGTGCCTAGGTGTATATTTAAACAAAACAGAACCCGTGCTAGAACATACTTAATTCAGGTCATACTATCAGTCAACATGGAACATTTACCATAACATACACTCAACATGCTAGCATACAAATAAAGTCTGGCCCGTAGGCAGTTCCAGTGGTAAGATTACTTACCTTAATCGAAAATCCACAGATAAACTCAGACAACCAAATGATGACCGCGGTTTGAAGAAGCGACCCTAACATATAAATAAAACCATTAAGGTTCAGTCCAAAAATAATTGCGACATCTCAGAGTCAAAACCACAATACCCAAAAGCTTACCCAAGGAACTTGATTAACAACCACTCCAAAATCTCCTTCCAACAAATTTTAACTCTCAATGGACGACAACTTGGAACCTTAAAGATACAAGGGTTAAGTCAACTTAATTCAGTAATCAAAGCGTGCCCACAAACCAACAATAAGGACCATAACTCTTACCAAAACTCTTGTCGAACGATCTTGAATCCGTTGGACAGTCGTTGCTGTAATTTACCAAGCTCAAATCTAAAATCGAGATAATGCGACTAATTTAATCTTTAATCCAACTTAGTGGGCATCCAAAATCTTTCAAGAAACCCAACCACAAAATAGATCTTACCAAAAACTAAGTGTTCGACGAAGACCCACACAACAGAAAAATAAGCAGCGCGGTGATGGACGATAGAGAACCCGGCTGGAGGTGGCAGCGGCTCAAGCTACTGGTAGACAGTGGCAGAGTGTGGCGGTTAAGGGGTGGAGTGGCAGCGGCAATTCAGACCGACTGGGCGAGATTGGCACGATGGGAGGCGAAAGGAGGCAGTGAGGGAGCCGTGACGGTCAGCGGCAGGTCTGGCACGAGCGGTGGGTGACGGCACATCTACCGAATTTGGTGAGGAGGTTCGCTTATTGGATCTGGTGAGAAGGGTGCGCCTGCTGGATCCGATGAGGGAGACGAGTCTGGGTTGTGAGGAGGGCTCGGCGGTGGTCGGACGACTGTGTGGGGCGGTGAAAGTGCGGCAAACGGATAAGGCAGTGAGGGTAGGGGTGGGGGGGGGGGGGGGGGGTGCTCCTTTTTATTTAAAAAAAACTAATAATAATAAAAGGAAAATAGTATAACTCTAGTTAAATCCTTTCCTTAATCCACTTTATACCATTTAATTTCTTTCCTTTTCCAAAGGAAATAAATTCTTGCCATAAATTTCCAAATTGAGCTTGAAAAAAAATTGAATAATTTGAATAATTTCCATGCCAACACTTAAATCCTCGCGCTTAAACTTTAAATTCAAAAATTTCAAACATGCCCTTCAACTAAGGACGATTACTGAAAAAGAAAAATTACATCATTAAATAATAAAAATTGAATAATTTGAATAATTTCCATAGCAAAACCTTAGATCTTAGTTTATTGGATTGAATTAATGCAATCTAAATGTCAAATAAAATACCTCTGATTTTATTAGACAAACAATTTGTGTTAATAAAACTACAAACCACAAGATACACTAGATTTAGGACATCGATCCCAACATTCTCTACTTGCCCCTGCATCAGGGAAGTAGTGAATTCCGTCGTGTGTAGTCATGTTTCCAACTCCCCAATCAAACGAATCTCCAAAATGATAGGCTTGTTGAGTTGGCAATCTGGCCACTCTCACCCATACAAATCAAAGGACCACGTTCATGACCAGAAGGTCACAACTCACTCAGGATTCATATCATGTCGCCTATGGTCATCCTAATGAAATGTAAGTCTCTATTATTAATGGCGTTATATAAAAAGACTAATTATTCGTGGTCCAGTTTGATACAAACTCTTTGTATAAGATACCCCCGCTCACATGTCTCCACATGAATGATCAAGATCAGATCATTTGTAGCACTTTACAACACTTGTAACACCTATAAAGCGAGTCGTATCCGTAGTGTCACCAGGATAAGGTACCCAGCCTTATCCATCTACTACAGACCGTTTAGGTTATTATTTAAACAAGATCCACATATATGTCTCTACATACTCGTTTAAATTACATGAAATAAATTCGGATCTTAGTTTATTGGATTTAGTATATGCTTATAAAATAACACTTATTTTATTAACAACAATATGTTTATACGAAGTTTACAAATTACGAGATTACAATAAGATTTAGGACACCATTCCCAACAAATGTGACCTAGTCTTAGATGCCAAAGATGAACATTATTATTAGGAAAAATTTTATTTTCTTAGTATTAGTGGTTGCAGTGTTGAACATTACAATATTGTGAAGCATTTTAGATACTAATGACCTTAGTACATATAAGTTGCTTTCATTTGTTGCAGAACAAATACCAATACCATTTTTTTAAACAAACACTTTATTCCGAATAAAAGATACATTAAAAGAGTGTTTTAACAAACATGAAACTGAAATCAAATTCTTTTTTAAATTAGAAATATAGTAAACATTGTCTAACAACATAAACTTTGAATCAAAAAACAACTTCAAACTCCCAACTACAATCGTCGAGACAACCTCTTCTGTTTCAACCTATAGAGTCATCTCTCCCACTGCTAGCTGTTTCCAAGAACTAGTTTCCTGCAAAGAAATGCAAACGTGGTTAGTGGCTCCTAAATCAAGTATCCAGGTACGGTTATCATTTTCCATCAAATACGTTTCCAGAATCAGTAAATCATATTTACCTTTTTTTTCCCTTCTTTTTCTCGGTCAAATATTTTGGGAAATTCCTTTTCCAATACTCATCTTGGTTACAATGATAACATGTTCCTTTTGCAACTTTAACCTTTTTGTCCTTTCGGGGAACAGCAGCAGTGGTGGCTTTATTTCCCTTTCCACCATTCTTCTTTTCCCACTTTTTCACATCAGATGAAGAGGAAGGCACAAATTTAGTTCCAGAGGTCGAACTTCTGATGAACTTTTTCTTATTGGAGAAGGCAACATCTGCCTCCCCATTATTTTTTTTCGCTTTCATTAAAGACTACAAAATTTGTAACTCATTAAGGAGGGTGGTGAGTTGTAGTCAATTTTGTTCATAACACAATTGCTATGGAATTGCAGAAAACTGTCCGGTAGCGACTGCATGATAAAGCTCACATAACTAGGCTCATTTATGAGACTTCCATTCATCTCAGCAGTTTTGAAATGGTTCATCATATTAAAGACATGTTCCCTATAGACGATCCTTCAGCCATCCATGCACTGAAGATGAACTTAAGAGCATCATGCATGGCTTGCGAGGAAGGTTTTCCAAACATGTTACATAATGATTCCATGATTTGGCATGTAGTGATGATGGTCTCATTCTTTTTGGCCAAAACTTCAGATAAGCCTGCTAAAATATAGACCTTTGTCTTATCATTAGTCTTGGTCCATTTCTCATAAGCATCACGAACACTTCATGATTCGTTTGGCCCAGGGGCTGGAGGACATCCCTCCGTGAGAACGAATTTGAGGTCATCCACTACCAAAATCGTGTTCATCGTATTTTTCCAAGTTGTATAATTTTGTCCAGTTAATTCTTCGACACCAAGAAAAGTAACAATTGAGCTATATATGTTGATAAAAAAACAAATTACTTATATTAGACACTTGTGCAAAAAATCATTTTCATTTTAATCCAATCAGTTTAGCAAAAATTAATGAACCCTAACATTATTGAATTTTGCGATGATACATTCAGTGATTTGGAATAAATACCACCTTAGGGTGTACAGTTATTCCTATCACTAAAGTGAGACACTCTCAATCAAATATTATCCTAGAATAACTCCTTATTCATATAATATTCAACAATTACCATTCATTTGATCAATAAACCATTAACTGCCTTAATGCTTTATTTAAATGTAACCCTTCATTTTCAACTCTATAACCCCGCTCCAACAAGTCTGCATTAGGGAATAACGTAATTGGTGCAATTGGTTATAATGGTATTATCCATTTCTAGAGTTTGTAATGTTCTTCCCCCATGCAAATACTTCCTAAGAGAGGTTGCGCCCAGGGCATCACGAGGCCAAGCATGAAGGAAACATTACAAACTAACGAAGGAGACTGCAAGATATGTTGTCATGCATCCTTCTCCCACTTACTATAAACACTTTATCCTTTCACCTTGATATTGACCCATGAAAATACCTTCCTAAGGGATAGTGCACCCAAGGCACCACGAGGCCGAGAATAATCTCACCCTGTGAACTCTTTAGGAGAACGTAGGAAGAAAAACAACGTATCATATATGTCTTTTTACTCCCACTAAGTGTTATACCTTTCGGGTTTATTAACTTAGAAAATATTTTAACTAAGTCCTTGTTAAATTTGCTCAATATAATGTTTATATTAAATGTTTGACAATATGTGCTTTTGTTCATTAAACTCTTTTAATGAAAATAATCATTTATTGCATGCTTATAAAATATTTGCCCAATTCATCTTCTAGATCTGTTCATAAGTAGAGGTGTTCTGTTTCCATCAGCTTAAAAATCTTAGCCTAGACAGAACATTCCTTAGACAAAGGTTCCTTACGGGCAATTATTCTATAAATTTAATTTTTTGACCAAGTTCATTTTAATTATATTAAAATGAATTAAAAGATTAACTTATTTCTAATCTCATTAGAAATGCATTTAACATAAGTCTAGGTGGATCAATTTCAAACCATTTTTTTAAAAAAATTGAACTTATGTTTACATGCAGCTCTTGATTATCGATTTTAATATAATTCATTGAACTTATAACCTTTATAAAACAATGAATTTGTCAAAATCCATTTTCGCTTGCATCATGATGACTTTGATTAAATATAACGTTTATATTAATCTAAGTAATGTCATGCTCAATGAAAAGTTCATTTTTCATCTAATTATAATGCTTATAATTATCATACAAGAAAAATAAACATACATATTCATTTCTCTACATCATACATTATAACATTTATGATACATGAATATGCTTACTCAAAACATGCATTAAAATAATATAACAATTATATTATAATGCATGAGCATGCTTATACTAATCATGTAACCATATAATATTTATATGATGCATGATCATGTTTATCCTAAGGTGGGATTTTAAAACTATATGGCATACATTGTGAAACATATGAAACACAATAATACACCACATATAAAACTATGTAAAAGCTATGATAGACCAAATATTGGTACCCTAATTTTAACAAAATTAAAATTACAAAGGAAAGCTGTCATCCTTGCGTTGGAAGAGACTCTTATAATCACTATCTACCAGATACCTTCCATGATGCACAAACCGAGATGGACAAGGGATTTCCGCTGAACTCCACGTATGGCAAACGAAGTGCTCGCACATGGTGCCTCGACCGATGCATGGTGCCTCGCATGACGAATGGGTTTTGATAACCGCATGCGTTGGACAATAAAGCTCAACACATGGGCATCGTCCCTCCACATGCAACTGTGAGCATTGCATCCACCGCGCTTACGTCCCTTCACCACGTGGGCATCTACCCGTCGTATGGGTATGCTACCTGCCACATGGGTTTGCGTTTATCCTCGTAAGTGTCGACGCATGGTATACTTTGACGCACGTACCTTCAAGCTCCTCTGCTTTGCAAGGTCATCACCCTATCGCATGGAACGCGTCTAAGAAAAAGCACCGGAAAACAAAGAAAATAGAAGATGAATGCATATAGGGTTAAAACGATAATTACACATAATGATGACATAAGGCCAAGATTCATTTTTTTTTAAAAGAACCCTTTTTCATTTGTTGGTTTGTTCTTTTTTTTTTTTTTTTGGCCAATTATGCCCTTTTCCTCGGATGTATTGTGCTTTTTCGTTATGTTCGCTAATGTGTATAAAAGCGTGTGGTTTGTGCAAAAACCTGAGGGGAACACGTGGGTTAGGCGTCGCGAAACATAAGCAAATCCTCTATTTTTCTCTTAAAAACTGGGCTTTGGACAACTTTGTTTCTGACCCCGAGCGACTGAAAAATACAGGCTCGATTGTAGAAATAAAATGCCCAAACAATAGGCCCTTACATTGATTAAATCAACATAAAATTTTACAATCTATGGGTCCAATAAATGAAATTATCTATCAAGGAAACCTCATAAATTTTCAAGAAAAATGCAGAAAAATAACCCACCTTATGAACTAATTTTTGTTTCAGAAAATAAAAAATCAAAATGCAATAAAAACTGGCTCTGATACCAATTGAAGGAATCATTCCTGCGAAAGCATGTGAATGTCTTGCATTTAGACATTCGATTTTTATGGAAACAAAAAACAGTAAAATAAAACATGTATTTGTAGGATAAACATTCAAATAAAACTATAAGCATGCTAGAAAAGAGGAAGAAGAGAATTCAAAACTCACTTTTGTTGATTCTTCTACCTTCCTTCTTCCACCGTTGACAACAATTTCGAACTTCTCTAATGAAGGACACCACCAACAAAGTTACCTTGCTAATCTCTAGGATTCAAAGGAACCTGAAAGAGTGGTCTCCAAGAACTTTTGATGAGGAAAAGGGTAGAGAATTTTTTTAGAGAAGTTAGAAAGAATGTAGAGGCTTGGAGTCTAGATTTTATTTATTTTTTTTCTATAAAATTAAAACCCTAACTGAGCTATAAGGATATATTTATATGGCGAATGTTTATATTAAATTTACCACTCACTGGCAGTAGCTCATGTTTTCAGTATTTTATGTCCCCCCCTCCTAAGTAGTGATAAATTTCCAGATCCAAGCTAAGCTGTTTATAGACACACGACGAAAGAGTCCTGCTACATCTTAGGTCTATATGTTTTCAAGTCCTATTGTAAATAGGTTGCATATCACGAACCACATGTATTTAAGTTTTTTTAATGTGGGATGAAGTAGTTGTGGTCGTACAATTTAAAGGGTGTTCTTGTAGTACTTAAACTTTGTCTGTCTGCCTGCTCTGCTTGCCACTTTTACTTGACATCTTCCTTTTACTTAGGTAGTACACATGCGAAGGACTCAGGACTCAGACTTATATATATAAACTTTTCCCCTCTCTTCCCAAAACCTGGCTCTGATACCAACTTGTCACACCCCACACCAGATTACCCTCCTAACCTGGATGGAATGGTGACTGCAGCAGTTACCAACCCTTTTGCTGGCACTTACTGCCTATCTTACTTGTTAAATTTTGCTCAAACCTTGAATACATACATATTAACTCAGAACTTAACACATTTACATTACAGGGTTTCGCAGCATTATTTATACATGGATATTATAACTTAGTGAGCCCCATCAAGAATACTAGTCTCTAGACAAACATATGTGTACTAACTAATACAGGTCTTCAAATACGCTTCCTTTAACCTGTTCTTTTGAATGGCAGAGCAACAGCAGAAAAGTCTTTTGGGAACTGATCGCTACCTGAAAGGAAAATATTTGAAAACATGAGCTAGAAGCCCAGTGAGTGACTTAATAAAATATAAATCTCATGCTTAAACTGAAAGCTCGAAAACATAATACTGGAATTAAAATATACCAAGAAAACATGTACATAAAACCTTTAAACTATTTTATCTGAAACTTGAATCCTAGTTGAGAATGAATATCCTTTGCTCTAATTCCCAACGCCAAATCTTGGCCAGATGAGACCTCTACCTCAACTAATTCATACTAAACTATGGCTAGGGGAGAACCCTACATCGATTTCTTTAAATATACCAATGAGCATCTCAAACAACTTTCTTTAAACATAAACATTAATAACAACTCTTAAACATCATTAAACATCATTATTCCCTAGTTGAGAATAAGCATACATCATTCTAGTTCCCAACGTCTGTTATCGGCCACGAGACCCATGCTTCGGCCTCTCCTTGCTGGTTTATGGCCTAGGAGACCAATACTTCGGCCTCTTCTTCAAAACTACCTACGTGTATGTGGAGGTTTCTATGTACCATCAACACTTGAGATACATTTATTCAGATACCTTTCTTACCTTCAGTATTCCTTTTCATTGTGTTTAGGAATACCAACGCATGTACTTTGGCAATCTTAGGTATTTAAACATAGTACATCAAGCTTCACTCAACCTTAGTTTTAACCCTAACACATGCTTCATACTTTGTAAAATAAGTTGGCTTAAATCGTGTTGAACTAGCTTGTAAAAATCATTAGCATGCGTTAGATATGGAAAATATACTTGGAAAACTCATACATTAGTAACATCATGTGTTGATAAACATTCATAAGCATTAGCAATTCCAAACTATCCTTCTAGCCTAGGAGAAGATATGGCAGCCTTTATCCTTAGTTGAGAGTGAACTACTAGATCTAACTCTCAACGTCAACCTTAGTCGGGGAGAACCCTTTTGCTCAATCCCTCGACGTCGTATTACTTACGTGCACGTGGTTATAACTGAGTACCATCGTACCTTAGGTACTTAACTAGGATACTTTCTCATTGTCCTTCAGTATCCTTAGGTACTTATCTAGGATACTTTCTCATTGTTCTTCAATATCCTTCATATAACTAGTCATAAACATTTAGTTGAACACTAAGGCTTAGTACTCAAATCATCATACTAGTTCATCATGAAAACAGAGTTACTAAGCATGCTGAAAGTATTTGGACAAGATAACATATTTAAATCATGTCAATTTCCATGGAAAACATGCTTTACTTAGCATGAGAAATAGCTTCAAACATATGTTGCTTGGCACCTCATTTAAACTCTTAGCATGAGAAATAACTTCAAAGAAATCATAGTTTCTAAATCATTAAAACATTAAATCATCACATAGTCACTCACAGCTCATCGGGGCTCTTAACGGGTTATACGCCTCTCCTAGCTCTTCTTGGCCTGAAAGGACATAATTTCCGATTAAATTCCTTAGAATTCTTAGCAAAATACCTCAAACAATTCATTTACTAATGGAATTTTCATCAACAAGGACAGCATTGCTAGCAAGATAACCATTATGAGTGTATTCATCCCTCATGAGCGAAATCCTCCTCATGAGCGAGATCAAGCTTTTCCTAGCAAACTTTCATCCTAGCGATACTCACCTTACCAGTGAGATTCAACTCTATTTCTAGCAAGATTTCCTTCTTGAGTGAGATCCTCATCACAAAATTAGCGAGATTATCATCCTGAGCGAGATCCTCATCCCCCACATCTTGCTCTCGCTCTTCACGGTGAGTTGTTTGCTTGTTCTTCCTAAGCAGTTGTATGCTTCTGCATAGACTCTCTGTTTCAACTTCAAAAATTCATAACTCAAAATCCAGAACTCTTTTCAAGAAACTTTCTTCTACGAACCTGTTTAGAATTGAGTAACTTTCTTACCTTAAAATTTCAGCCAAATATTCCTTATGGTTTGGCCTGGAGCTTCCAATCTTCACCTCGAGTCCTGATTAATCTGAGATTCTGCCTCTTCTGCAAATTCCTCACTTTTTGTTCTTCTTCTCCTGCAATCTTTCTCCGAAAAGATAACTTCAAAAACTAGATTCTCCCAGCTTTTAAATGGCACCGATTTTACTAAATTTGCTCATGTAGATTGCTGAAACCAAGCTTTTGAAGTTCCTCTTTCTTTTAATCTTTCTACCGCCCCCGAGTTCAAGGATTAACCGCCACATCACCCCATATTTAGTGCCTTCAGCCCAAACCAATAAGTGAGCTTCCTTATTTAATATATTTTTCTTTTCCTTTCTCCACAATTCCTATAAATAACATGGATTTTGAGTTATTAGATATTTAATCTATCATTCTTTTGGCTAAACATACTTGTCTAGGAAATTTAGTATTCATGGCTTACAACACGCCCCATATATATACTAATTGGGCTCCGTGACTTCAGAGGCTAGCTTGTAAAAATACAAGCTATTGTAGCCTTTTATTTAGAATTATGAGAGGCTAATAAGTAGAATATGCATCAATAACACTAAGAATTCATATGGAAAAGTGAGCTTGCGTCGACCAGCACTGAAAATCTACTAACCCTATATCATGCGTTATTCTGCATCAAAGTGTCTATTTTTGCAGATATTGCAGGAGCTGATCGCATGCGTCGGTCCCATACTGCCGCAAGGTTGACCGCATGCATTGATCAGACTAATTCGTCGCATGAAATGCTGCATCCACAGAGTGATAATCGTGATGGAAGATTGATTGCCAAATGGATGGAATGCGTTGACACTTTAGGAGAAACAAGCTTGAACGCATACCTTGGGAGTATCAACAAGATAAGGTGATGCTGACATTTCCCATACCGCGACAAGAGTAGCAGTGGGACAGAACACAATCATCAATGCTATCGACATTTGAGCTCTATAAATAGAGCCTTGGATCTTCACTTCAAACCATTTGAGTTTCTGCCTTGTGATCACAAATGAGAGCATGAGCATGACACTCTTTGAGGATTCTTCACCTCTACAGCCCCTTCTAAGTGACGATCGGAGTTTCACCAGAGATAGAGCTCGAGAGAGACTTCTCCACCATCCATCCATGGCACCATCAACAGCCTTGACGTATGTAGGATGAAAAGCAAGTGATTGCTTACATCTAGCCCTCCACCTCTCTTCTTATCTCTGTATTGTATTACATTTTGGCTTAAGACATTAATATATTTTGTAATCAATGCATCTCTTAATTCCTTCAGCACCATCTTCTTCATCTTCTTCTTCTTTATCATCGTTTACATTCATCGTTTAGTTATCAAAGGCAGTCACATACTCAGTCATGCGGCCTAGAGATAGGACGCATGTAGCAACGCACTGAGAAGTGTGCATTGCACAAGTATAGTGAGTTAATCCCCTTAACTTGGTGTGAGATGGTCGTAATGCTTGTCTATGAGCTGATTAGCTACAACTAACTACTCGAGAGGGTAAGTAGTGGAACACATTAAAGCAAGGTAAGTTTTGTTCTTAGAGATAGGAACGATCTTATGCTCGATGCAACCATGCATTATAGAGATATAAGCATGCGGCTGGCCACCGAGAGGTGTGCGATGCGTTAATATGGCGAGCTAAGATTACTCGAGCGACCTAACATAATGAACCTTCTTATGCGTTAACAGTTGCTGCATCTCTACCAATTCTCATAGTTAAACTTCCTTTGCTCAATCTATTTAGTTAGGAGTAGGAGTAGCGCATAATCCTTTAACTTCTGTCTTTTTACTTTTAATCATCACCTCAAACGCATTACTTCACAAACATATTGAATTACAAGTCCCTGTGTTCGACCTCGGATCATCCCGAGAAACTTGCGTTCTTGTTATACTTGGCGAGAAAGCAAGAAAACTTGTGACAGGAATGCATGGTCATCGCATACACGCTTAACGCATATTGCATATTTTTTAGTCCAACGCATAACCATCGACACATAGAGATTAACACATAACATAAGACACTGTATTTTTCCTCTCCCTTTTCCAACCAACAGCTAACCCTAAGCCAGAGCCTGATGGATGAGTTGGCCTAAAGACCCAACTCACTTTTTTTGGATCAATCTGCAATCTTGTCTTGGCCTCAGTCTGCCTTTCCTTTTCCTTA
Source organism: Benincasa hispida (assembly GCF_027475165.1). Classification (NCBI taxonomy): domain Eukaryota; kingdom Viridiplantae; phylum Streptophyta; class Magnoliopsida; order Cucurbitales; family Cucurbitaceae; genus Benincasa; species Benincasa hispida. The sequence goes on along the minus strand of NC_143489.1, from coordinate 36,854,826 downwards.
AATTTTAAATTTATACTTTTAGTCCAAAATTATTTATAATATAAATAAAAATTATTAGAATGATTTGAAAGATTTATAAACCGACTACAAGCAATTCTAGCTAATGCTCACAAATAAAATAAAGGGTTCTTTAGACAAATGGCGAAAACATAATTGTGTTTTTCTTTGAATTAATGGTCATATGATTGTTTTAAAATTTTTAATAGGATTTATCAAATATCAAAAGTACCCTTTAACAAAATATTTAACTAGTATACTAACAAACTTAAAATTAAAATTAAAATAAACTAATCCCTCAAATCAATGAATGATGGTGATTTATTTTAGTGAACAACATTTGAAAAAAAAATCCTAAAACAACTTCTAAAATCAAGCAACAATAGATTAAAAAAAAAGTATCACCTATCATAAATTCATAGATAAAAGTTCCAAAAATGGTAAGAAGTATATATATCTAGTTTTGGATGCAAAAATATTGCATACATAAAGAATAAGACCTAATTTGGGATTTTTCGTCATTAACCATATCAATACGTTTTCCCTATAAACATTCTAGGACACATTAATTATCTATTTTTCATAACTAGGGTATTTGTGTTTTGTATTATATTTCCAATTCTTTTATTTATATCAATACCATCACCACGTATATCTTACTCAAAAAAGCTAGAATTTTGCCACACAAATATCTTGTACTAAAAATAGCTAACATTTTTGTTAGATATTTAACAACCTCAAAATACCTCAGACAATTTAAAATCTTATACTAACGTTTAAACCTTGTAACAACTAAAAAAAATGTCTTCTAATAGTTAAAAAATAACTAAAGTGAGCGATCAAATATGTACCTTATATTAAATTGTGTCATGCAAATATCTTGTATTAACAACAACTAAAATCTTCCTAAATTGAACCACATAAATACCATGAATTTGAAAAGAATTAAACTTTGTCAGTATAATTTACCTCTTAGAAGGAATGTGTTAGAGAAGATTTCTTTTGGAAGATACATTGGAACCTACCTCGAAACCCCTCGAACTATGCATTGATCAGTGGATTGCAGATGTTATCGGTGGGTTCTTTTTCAATCAAGAAAGGAACCAAAAACAATGGTGAGACATAGAGATATGGATACTTTAAATAGGGATAAAAATTCTTTAAATTAAATAAAATCTTATCTTTTTGTTAAAATCGTGGCTTTACTTAATGGAAGCGTCAAAGAAGATGGATCCTACACATCACGTTTTAGCTATAAATTAGAGAATTCAAAAAACGGCTATTTTTTCAATTCCGTATTTGATTTTGGCTATTCTATGCAATTTCTCTAAAATAAAATCAATAAATAATTATGAAAAGCCTTTCTTTCAATACTGTTAATATTTTAAAACTAAAATACAATTAATTGCGCTTAATATAAAACCCGTCTTGTTAATTGATATATTTTTAGTACAACAATTATAGGAGGAGTACTGAACTTAGCTTTCACTCTCAAATGAAGAAATGTATGCCAATTACCACTTAATTAAAATTACTAAGACATATTCACAAAAATACCTTTATCGATTTACTTTGTAGGTTGATGATCAAATCTATGATGGATTATAATCAAATGTATCTTAAACATTTTTACATGAAAAATCATCTTCGGGTCATATATTTCATAAATATCTTTAAATTTGAATTATTTCATTTAAAGATTTTAGCTATAATTTTGAACAATTCTAACCTTTTTCTCGATTATTACCCAAAATTATTAATTATTTTCTTATTGAGCCTTTTTCGATTTTGACTTTTTATTGTATAAATATCCATTTAGAATTTAATGCATTTAATATGAGATTCAAAAGATTTAGGTTCTGATAATTATTTTATTTTTTATTTTTGTATTTAAAAATTAAGTCTACAAACACTGCTTCTATCTCCAAATTTCTTCCTTTGTTATTTACTTTTCACCAATAGTTTAAAAAATCAAGCTAAGATAATTAAAAAAGTAGCTTTCAAAAAGTTATTTTTGTTTTTGGAATTTGGTTAAGAGTTCAACCATGTAAATCATCGTAAGAAATGTGGATGTGTTATAGACTTAATTTTTCAAAAAAAAAATCAAATAATTACGAAACAGATTAGTTTTTCTTAACTGTATGGGTATTCATTCGTCGTCTTCAACCACTTTTACCGAATCCTTGGCCTTCAAACCGCAGTCGACATTTTTCATCTTTCACTCTCGATTGGGGACAATTTATTGAAGGTCTTCGTAAGTTTTTCTAGGTTCCTTGGTCTTCGGCCTTTGTTTTTTTTTTCTTTTCATGATTTTATGCTTTATTTCTTTCATTTTTAAATTCAATTGTTCATTGAATGTTATAGTCAACCGGCATATTATTTTTTCTATTCATTTTTAGCTATTTTTTGTTCATTTTTATGCATTATCTTTACATCTTATTCATCTATTTTTTCTGCTGAGTTCAATAGTTCTTATAAATATATGTTGTTGCTGAATATTGCTACGGATAAGTGACAATTCTATCTATTATATGTATACATGAGTATATTTAGGTACATTATTTTAGAGATAGAATATGATTCATACAACGATATGTGGTACAAATATCTAGAAGTAGATACAGAATGTGCATTTTTCGTTATTACTTTTATTTGTATATCATAGTTTATATAGTATGCTAGGTGTTTAAATATCAATATATATAGACCATGCATCAAAAAATTGTTTAAATTTAATATATATTATAAGGTATATTGGTAATAAACTAATCCTTATGTTGTATATATTATCTACTAACACATGTACTGCGTTAGGTAACGATATTGTTCCAATTGTATATGATGCAGTAATATTTAGTATATATACACAAGTATATTCATCACATACATAATCATTTATTTAGATTATTACAAGTTAATCTAATGATAATTCTACATATTTTGTGTATACATGAGCATATTTACGTGCACTACTTTAGAGATATCATATGATTCAAGTTTAGTGTGTCATACAAGATATTCAGTTGTATATATATAATGTACATTTTTTTCGTTATTACTTTTTTGTTATATACCAATGTATATGTAATACGTTAGATATTTAATTGTCAACTTGTATATATATAGAGTATGCATTAAAGAATTGCTTAAGTTTAAGATATATCATTCATAAACTAATCAGTATATTACATACATTATCTGATTGTGTACTGCATTATATAGGTAACGTTATATATTATATAAACATAGTGCAACATAAGTAGATTTCATATGGTCTCTAATTTATAAGAGTAGTAGATGTCATCATTATATATACTATAGGGACAATATATCAGAATATAAATAGCAGCACACAATACACAGAAGAAAGAATTTTGGTTGTGGAACTAAGTATTTCTATTGTCTCCTTCGTTGTATACCCTCTTCATCTACTGCAACCCTAAGTGGAGAGTTAATGGGAAAGAAGAAAGAATCGGAAGTATTCGTCTCTGAAAAGGAATGTTGTAGGAAGGTTATTGACTGAGGAAGGAAGTTTCTTCTAAATTTTTTTTTTTTTAAATAAAAATATAGGATGGTTTTAATTGTAAAAGGACCATAATATTAGTGAAAATAATTAAAACCATTAGGTCATTTCTTAAAAAAATAAAATAAAAATAAATAGAGAACAAAAGACATTGTTATAATATAGGCCTATATTAAAGGCTTTATAAGTAGAAATCACTTTACATTATATTGATCCGTTTACAAATTCATCATTCATCATTTGAGAAAGTTACCCTTTTCTTTATTTCGTACTATCTTTTTTTATCAAGTAACTAACATAGGATTTCAATAAAATTTGGGAGATTTTTTACTGCATGAGTGGTCAAAACTTGTTGCATGTGTGTCCTTTGAATTATTAATGAGAAATTGGCATAAGATGCTCTTAATTACTAATTCCATCTTAACTATGCATGATTAATTAAGTAAATGAATTAATGACAATTGTGTGAGACAATGATTAATTCACATTTAATCATGAATTTGAAAAATTAACTTTCCCACTATATAAGTAATCAATGGCTATGATTAAATCCATTATTTCTTATATTATCATATGGGCCAATTATGCCTTCCATAATTTAATCAAAAAAATGGCTATATTTTCATAATTTTTAATAATGTTGTGAATTTAAGGAGCACAACACGAATACGGATATAGAAAAAATATAATATAATAATATTAAATATATAAAATAAAATAACTAAAAACATAAAATTATTAAAATTATAAAATTGAATAATATGAAAATTAGTGGAAGTGGAATTCTCACCAATGTATGTGTGTTTTTTAGATCCACCAATTGCCACTATAAAGGGAAAGTGACTAGTAGGATGTGGACTTACATGGACACCAAGCATGAATAATTACAAGGTACATAGATAACATGAAGGGTGACACATGACTTTTGGGACACTAAGCAATGGGCATCTATTTATTATTATAATATTCATAATACTCCCCCTTAGATGTCCATATATGTATATGAAATATGCCTCATTAAAACCTTACTAGGAAAAACCCAATAGGAAAAAAAAAACTAGTGAAGGAAAAAGAGTACATATTTCATATAATACATACTCCTAAAAGAATACAATATATTTACTCTCCCTCATAAAAACATCACTTAAGATCTTTGAGTCGCCGCATTCCAATGTTGTGTACCAATTTTTCAAAAGTTGTGATTGGTAATGTCTTTGTAAATAAGTCTGTCAGGTTATCCTTCGAACAAATTTGTTATACAATGATGTCGCCATTTTCTTCAAGATCATGAGTGTACAAAAGCTTCGGTGAAATATGCTTTGTTCTATCTCCTTTAATATATCCTCCTTTGATTTGGGCTATGCAAGTTGTGTTGTCTTCGTATAATATTGTTGGAAGATTTTTATTAGAAGACAAGCCACATGTTTTACGAATGTGTTGAGTTATTGACCTTAGCCATACAAATTCTCGACTTGCCTCGTGAATTGCAAGAATTTCAGCATGATTTGAGGAAGTGGTCGTTATAGTTTGTTTCACCGATTGCCATGATATAGAAGTTCCTCCACATGTGAACAGTTAACCTGTTTGAGATCTAGTTTTGTGTGGATCAAATAAATATCCAGAATCTGCATAACCAATTAGATCAAAATTTGATTTATTTGAATAAAACAAACTCATATCGATTGTTCCTCGGAGATAGCGGAGCATATGCTTAATTCTGTTCCAATGTCTTTTTGTAGGAGAAGAACTATATCTAGCTAATAAATTTACTGAAAATGCAATATATGGTCTTGTATTATTAGCAAGATACATAAGTGCACCAATTGCACTAAGATATGGTACTTCAGAACCAAGAAGTTCTTTATTATCTTCTCGAGGTTGAAATATATCTTTCTTTATATCAAATGAACAAACTTCCATTGGAATATTTAATGAATGTGCTTTATCTATATAAAATCTTTTCAATTTTTTTCCTATATAAGGGATTGGTGAATAAATATTTCATCTACTAAATGTTCAATTAGCAAACCAAGGCAAAATTTTGTTTTTCCGAGATCTTTCATATTAAATTATTTCCTAAGATATTTTATTGCCTTTGAATGCTCTTCAGGAGTCTAATTTTATATTCAAGTCAACATATACAGTTATATAGTAGATCCTGATTGTGATTTCTTTATAAAAACATACAGACATATTGGCCTTCTTTCAATAAATATCCTGAGAATTTGATGTATATGTTTCAAGTACCTTAAATCCTTCTGGGATTCTAATATAAATATCATTATCAAGAGATTCATATAAATATGTTGTGACTACATCCATAAGATGCATATCCAGACTTTTATACACAGTCAAACCAATTAAATATCTTAATGTAATTGCATCCACCACTGGAGAATACGTGTCATCAAAATCAATACCAGGTCTTTATAAAAAAACCTTATGCAACTAGTCTTGCTTTATATCTTGGGACCTCATTATTTTCATTTCTTTTCCTCAAAAATACCCATTTGTATCTCACAGGTTTAACACCTTCTGGTGTTTGAACTACTGGTCCAAAAACCTAACGCTTTGAAAGTGAGTTTAATTCTGCCTCAATTGCTTCTTTCAACTGAAGCCAATTTTTTTAATATCGGCATTTTTCAACAGATTTTGATTCAGGATCCTCACTTTCAGATATAATATCAAAAGCAACGTTATACGCAAAAATGTTGTCAATAATTACATTAGTTCGATTCCATCTTTTTCCTGTGATGATATAGTTTATTGAAATCTCATTATTATCTTTAGGTATTTCACCTTCCTCACTAGTCATGTCGAGAATTTCTTTATGGGTACTTACATCCTCAACCAAGTCTTTTTCACTATTAATTATTTTTTATTTTCGAGAATTTTTATCTTTGGAACCTACTAGTCTACCACGCTTCTGGCGTGTTTCAGACTCATTAATGACAACTTGTCGTATTGGAATATCAATTTTTTATGGAACATTTGCAGCTGGTATATATGACTTAGTTACTTTCTTTGCATCTATAAATGCATCTGATAACTGATTTGCTATATTTTGTCAATGAATTATTTTTTTAACTTCAAGTTCACATTGATCTGTACGGGGATCTAAATGAGACAATAACTTTCCAACTTCTTAATTCCTCCCCCTAATGTTCGAAAATTTATCTCATTAAAATGACAATCAGCAAATTGTGCAATAAATATGTCACTTGTCAAGGGCTCAAGATATTTAATCATTAACGGGGAATCATATCCAACATATATTCCTAACCTCCTTTGAGGACCCATCTTAGTACATTATGATGGAGCAATTGGAACATATACTGCACATACAAAAATTTTCAGATGGGAAATATTTGGATTATGACCACAAGCTAATTGTAATGGCGAGTACTTATGATATGCTACTGGCCTAATACATATAAGTGACGTTGGATGCAAAATAGCATGTCACCAAACAGATAAAGGAAGCTTGGCTCTCATAAGTTATGGTCTTGCAATTAATTGCAAACGTTTTATAAATGATTTTACTAAACCATTTTGTGTATTAACATGAGCTACAGGATGTTCAACACTTATCCCAATTGATATAAAATAATTATCAAAAACTTGGGATGTAAATTTACCAACATTATCAAAACGAATGGTCTTAATTGTATAATCAGGAAATTGTGCTCTTAAATTAATTATTTGAGCAAGTAATCTTACAAATGCAAGATTTCGACTTGATAATAAGCATACGTGTGATCATCTGCTAGATGCATCCATTAATACCATAAAATATCTAAATGATCCACTTGGTGGGTTAATGGGTCCACATATTTCACCATGAATTCATTCTAAAAATGTAGGTAATTTAGTCCCCACTTTAATTGGTGATGGTCTAATTATCAATTTACCTTGAGAGCAAGCATTACATGATAATTCATTAGATTGAAGAATCTTCTGGTTCTTCAATGGGTGTCCTTTGGATTCTTAATAATTCTCCTCATCATTATAGATCCTAGATGACTCAATCGGTCATATCAAATTGTAAATATGTCTAGATTCATGAACTTCAGGTTCATTGTTACATATGTTTCAATTACTTGTATATGAGTATAATACAATCCAGAAGATAAAGCAGGCAACTCTTCCAATATACGTTTTTCATTTGAGACAGTGGATATGATATATAGATATTCCACATTATTCTTACTATCAATCTCAATATGATAATTATTGCAACGTATATATTTAAAACTTAGAAGATTTCTCTTTGATTAACTAGAGAACAATGCATTGTCAATTGTAAATTTTGTCCCTCTAGGCAAAATAATATTTGTTTTTCCAAAACCTTCGATCAAGTTTGCAGAACCTAATATTGTATTTACTTTTGCTTTCAGCATTGTCAATTTGGAAAACTATTTTTTATTTATAAGTATTGTGTGTGTAGCATTATCTGCCAGACATAGATCTTATTTGCTCATTTTTTAAACGCCCAACATAAGAAAATGATCCATGTTGCTTCATTAAAAAAAATAATTACAATAAGAAAAACAACACTTAAAATAAATAAAAGTTACTAAAAAAAATATAAAGATAGATAAAAAGAAAATAATGACATTAAGTCGAGATATTCTCAAAATCAAAAGAAACACTTGATGTTCCATAAACTGCGTCAATCTTCTCTTCAAGAGATTCATAGAAGTTCGCTACATCCAAATTTGTCATATGGGATGGGTCAAATATATCATTATCCTAGTATGCAAAATATGCTTCCACATTTTTATCTTTTTCCTTCAGGGAGGCTTGATAGAGGTCAACTAAGTGTTTTGATGTACAATAGGTACGTGATCAATGCCCAGCTATTCCGCATCGGAAGCATTTATGTTCAACACTTTTTGAACTCTTATCTTGTGGAGTTTTTCCTTTGTGATGATCATTTTGTGTGGTTCTTTTGAAATTTGAATGATTAAAACGACCACCATGAAAATAATAATTATTTCTTCATCTGTCATGATTACGAACTCGTGGAGACTTTGATCGAATGAATAGGGAGAAATTTCTTGACATTTTGATTAAGGCAGGATGAACGCTGGATTAAGATTACTAATAATGGATGGAGGTTGAGTCTCGAGCATGTTTGATGCCTCGCCCTTGTCTCCTTCGCCTACGACTACTTAGAATGAGTCGAGGGAAAGCATTTGAACAAGGGGAATGAAAGAAGAGCTTATTCGTATTCAATGTAGGACGACCTAGAGATATTCGGTATGTGATGCGATATGCGCTTTCCGAACAGGCTATATTGCTTTATATCTCGGGCCGGGATGAAAAGCATGATTTTACTAAACAAGCAAGAAAATCCCTTTCTATTAGTAAAGGGCTTTAGGCTTTACTAATAACATAGACGACCAACTTGATTGAAAATAACGATTTGAAAGCCCGTTTGTTGTTTTTAATACGAGATCAGAATAAGCTAGCTTGAGGTAAGTGTCTGATGGTGGATCGTTCGATAAGGCCATTGTAGTACACTGACCGGTTTCTACAGCGCCGCACCATTCCACCTATCATTTTTTTACATGGTTAGTGTCTCGAACGGGGGCCTCCACTTGCCCCTTCGTACACCATGGTCACGACCTCGACCACTATTATTATTAAAATTCACAATATTTACTTCAGGGAATGGTGTCGTTCCGATTGGTCGAGATTCATGATTTTTCATCAATAACTCGTTATCTTGTTCGGCCACAAGAAGACATGAAAGTAATTCAAAATACTGTTTAAAAGCTTTCTCTCGATATTGTTGTTGCAGGAGCATATTCGAGACATGAAATGTAGAAAATGTCTTTTCTAACATATCGATATCAGTAATTTTCTCTTCGCATAATAATAATTTCAAACTGATTTTAAATAATGCGGAGTTGTAATCACTTACTGATTTGAAATTTTGTAGTCTCAAGCGCATCCACTCATAACGAGCTTTAGGAAGAATAACTATTTTTTTATGATCATACCTCTCTTTTAAATTTTTTCACAAGATACAGGGATCTTTTATTGTAAGATACTCCATTTTCAATCCCTCATAGAGATGATGACGAAGAAAAATCATAGCTTTTGCTTTTCCTGACTGGATGTCGTATTTTCTTCTTTAATAGTCTCCCCAAGATTCATAACGTCCAGGTGGATTTTGGCATCAAGTACCCATGACAAATAATTGTTGTCGTTAATATCAAGGGCGGCAAATTCTAATTTTGTGAGATTTTTCCTGGCAGCGCTATCATAAAATATTGTATTTATGTTAGAAATTTAATAGATATTGAATATCCAAAATAACATTAAATTTATTAATTATAACGAAGAGAGAAAAACTGACATACCTTTAGGAACTACCTTTAGCGGGAAAAACGACAGGAGCTCGTGCTGATAACGCGTTGTGAATTTGAGGAGCACAACGGGAACACGGATATAGAGAAAATATAATATAATAATATGATATATATTGAATATATAAAATAAAATAACTAAAAACATAAAATAACTAAACTTATAAAATTGAATAATACGAAAATTAGTGGAAGTAGAATTCTTACCTATGTATGTGTGTTTTTAAGATCCACCAAATGTCACTATTTATAGGCAAAGTGGCAAGTAGGATGTAGACTTACATGGACACCAATCATGAATAATTACAAGGCACATGAACAACATGAAGGGTGGTACATGGCTTTTAGGACACTAAGCAATGGACATCTATTTATTATTATAATATTCATAATAAATAATACCAATAAAAATGGTAGTAATTGAGTTGACCACCTTTAAAATCGAAATTTTATGTATTGACTTAGTTGGTAGGTTCTATTGAAGTTCATTTGTATATAACTAAACTAAATCCTAACTTATCATTATATTTTATGCCAACTTGATAGAACGCAAACAATATAACAACAACCCATTAGGATCTTCCCCAATCAATAATGGACAGGAATAAGCCATGAAATTTTGGAAGACTAAAAGCAAAGAACACACACGAATTATACATGAAAATTTTGAAGTGAAAAGTAAAAAATCACGAGACTTGTACCCTTGTCAACTTCTCTTATTATGATAAAATTGAGGAAAAATAACCCAAAACAGTCGTACAAAGATTCACTACTCGCCAACACTTTCATACATAAGAGATCAACACTTGAGAGACAAAAATAATGAAAATCACCTAGTTTTGTAGACTCTATTCAGCGACAATTACAAACAAATTAGAGCTCCAAACAACAATCCAACCGTTCAAAACGATATTACATGTGTCCCAAACAGACTGACCAAATTTAAGCATGATCCAACGATTTAAACTCCGGCAATCGACAACTTTGTAAAAGTTGTCACTAAAAAACCAAACTGCACAACTCTCTGTCTTTCTCTTCAATTTTCTGTTTTTCATTTTCTTCTTCCTTAGGTCCTATCCATATCAAAAAATAATAATAATAATAATTTAAAAAATAATAATAATAATAATATAATATAATATAATGCTTTCAAGATGGGCCAACCCAAAAAAATGAGCCCAACAAGGCCAAACATATTACTCAATATTTTGGGCTCACAAAACGCAAGTTTGAAAATAAAGTTTTGCTTGTGCAACAAATGGATTGGACACCCACAACACAAATAGATTAAATTTGTAATTCTTCTTAAAAGTATATTATAATTATAATAAAAAAAAAAGTAACGTGAAATATTGTTTATAAAAATAATTTAAACAACATCTAACATGAAATATTGTCTTAAAAATAAAATATTTATTTGCAAAAAAAAAAGATCAAATTTTCAATTTCCCACATTGAAACTAGACTAAAACTCAATAATTCAACTTGAATTTAAATTCAAGGGATAGAAATTGTAATTTCTTTGCTAATAATGTATCATTTTAATATTCAATAATTTCATATTAAAAAAATTAATGATGCAAATGATTAAAGGAAAATGAGGATATTAAAGAGAGTATTGTTATGATTCTTGCCTAATGAATCAATGATAAAAGATAATTGGTAAAGATTGGGTTAGATAGCCAAAATCCTTTGGTAGTCTTGTCTCAATCTTGTAATGATGATACATGAAATAATATTATATTACAAACTTTAATATAATATTTAATGAGAAAAGGAACCATTGCAATGATTGTTAATCATATGATAATCAATTGTCTAGAAGTACTATTACTTTGATTCCCAAATGCTTCATGATTGCCACCTTAGCTTCTTGGATATTGTGATCATAATTATCAAAATGTTACGATATGCACTTATTTTTATACATCTTAACCTCCTTACTTACACTAAAAAAAATTAAAATATTTTAAAAAAGAAATAAAATTTTTCATATATCAAATTATGATTCGACAATTTGATAGCATGTTCAAAGATCGATATTGTTCGAGATGCATTTAAATATTTTTCAAATATTATTAGATTTAAGTTTGTGAAAATTTGGAGAATGTTTTTTCTTAATATTTCAAGATTTGAGTTTCCAAATAGTTGCTTAGACTTAACGTAAATGAGAAATCATCGTTAAATCCAATCATATATTAAAGTGGATATAATATATGGATATCTAATTTTAAATTGGGGAAGTCTATAGACCTAATTTATTAAATTATATAATTTTGGTTGGTTACATATTCTACTCTTATTCCATAGACTGAATTGAAAGCTTGATCTACCATTTATAGGATTTTGAAATTACTTTGCGATAAGGTTTAAAAAAATAATAGTAGTATTGGAGAAAATATGTGTATTACATTTAAAGCATGTTTTGAATTGATCGATGAATAAAAGTTAAAAGTCATTCAAACTATTATTTATTATACTCGAACAAAAATAAAAAATATATACATATTTTTTTAATCTTAGTCCTAACATCTCAAATATTCCTAAGATAAAAGCAAATATTATTATCAAAGTGAATGTTGAGAAAATTATAGCAAAAAATACAATCATTGTGATAATGGTTGTGCAAAACATTCATGCAAAACAAGCTTTATTTTTTTTTATTTTTTTCATAGCTTAATGATATTAAGTGGAAGATCAAACTATTGGCATTCAGAATTAATGAAAGGTAAAAATAAAATATTTGGGTTAACTACATTTAAAATCTCTTTTTAAAAAATATGTGGTATTTGAATTTTATTTAATCATATATTGAATTTATTTTTTTAATCGAAATTTTAAATACAAATTCAAATATAATCTTCTTCAAAGTAGTCCTAATATTTTATTGCTTGTGTTCTTTTAAAAGAAACGTTGTAATCTATAAAATAACTATAAAAAATAATGATAGGATTAGAAAATTATGATGAAGGGAAAAGACTTAAAAGAAATACAATGAAACTCTATTTGTATGATCAAATGGATGGAACATAAGTCTTTTAAAAATATGACACATTATTATCTTTAAATTATTTACTTAATTCTTTTGTTTATGGTTTAAATTAAAAATGTTATTTGCTATAAATAAAAGTTGAATGTATTTAAAATGTGATTGTTCATACTTATAATAATATTAAATATATATAAAGTAATATATGTTTTTTAAATCACGCGAACTTTACAATTAAAGATAATGACGTAGTTTTTATATTCTATTAATTGTCTACTTCATTATCTTTTTGTCATTGTTATACTTCTATTTAAAAATATTTTAGCTACTAAATTGTAAAATTCTTAAAATTCCATTATTATTAATAATTAAAGGTAAAGTCATGATCTATCAAATAAATTGAGATTTTTTTTATAAATTCTAATTTTTCACATTCTTTTAATTTGTCAATTTTACAAATGCATCTAAGTTATTGGTCTCAACTTTAAATTTTAATTTCTTTTAACTTTTAAAATTTTGAAACACTTGAAATTATGCAAACATACTTGCAATGCATTTATGAATGCAATTTCAGACTTAATATCCTTTGGAAATGGCATAATTGTAATTTCTAAAAATGAAAAGGACAAGATGGTCCAAAAAAGAATATGAATTTTTTTCTTAATTTTATTTTTGAAATTCATTGTCATTGTTTATATCACATTTTCATCTACTATGATTTGTAGTTGTCATTTATATGTATATTTGAAATTTAAAATGATAAAATGAACTAAAAATATTTTTTTAAAAAAAAAATAATTGCTTTTTAATATAGTATAGATCAGACTTATTAATTTGATTTTATATTATAATTTATTATCATATATTGAATAAATATTCTTTAATTTTGCGAATGAATTGATCAAACTTGTTTTTATCTGAATTCTTCATACTTCATACAAATTATTGATAATTAATTTTTAATTTATTATTGATGATTAAATATTAAAAAATTTGTGAGAATATATTACCCAAATACTCAATGAATAGCATATATAAGTTTGCTAATTCCAATGGATCACTAAGTTTTCATTTTTTTCACCAAACAAAAAATAATACATTTATTATAGTTATAAAAGAAAAAAGAAAGACTAGTGTTGTACACCCATATTTTCTCATATAGATTTGCTCACATAACAATTAGTAGGTAAAACATTCTTATTCGGTTTCATCAAAATTGAATTGTAACATCACAAATATAGAAATCGAGATATTTAAATAGGGCATCATGCATTGAGAGAACAAAAATGAAGAAAAGTTTATAAAACTTTAGATGTTAGTGAAGAACGATAATCAAGAAGAGTCATATTTATAATGGAAGAATGTGAAAGTTACAAAACTTTCTAAATTCTAGAACTTTTTAAATTTGATTTTAATTCAATTAATGAAATAAAGTCTTGGTGGGGTGTGTTGTTGTTGATATTAATTTGGCATTCATTTAATAAAAACTATAAAGAATTTAAAAAGTAACTCCTCCCATATATATATATATATATATTGTATTCTTAAATATAGAAAAATGAACCAAAATATTTATAAAATATAGCAAAATTTCATAACCTATCAATAATGGACACTGATAGACTTCTATCAGTGTCTATCAATGACATTGATATATACTGATAGAAGTCTATTAGTATCTATCATTAATTGATTCTGAAATTTTGTTATATTTTGTTAATATTTTCAGCAGTTTTATCATTTGAAATAATTTTTCTTTTTTTCTGGCTTTACACGTTTTTTCACAAAAAAAATATATATTTGTTTGATTATTTATAAATGAATAATTAATATTTTATTATTGAAATGGCATAAGTGTAATAAAATAAAATTAAAAAAGACAATGGAGTCTAAAAGAATAAATAAAAATAAAAAGTGGTATAAAAATTATATACCTTGTGATATTAAATAGAGCTTCATAGTTAGTACAAAATAGATATGTATTTATCAATAACATGACTGCGGTAACATATGGGTACCCTTACAGATAATGACGAAGCCAGGAATTTTGTATAGAGTGCACTCTGTAATTAAAAAACCATAAAGAATGTAAAAAAATATATATTCAACTATCATCTACGAATTTTTATGTTTTGAAATCGATCCAAATTTCTTGAATTGAAAAATATGATTATGAGGCTGATATGGACATTGTTGTAAATATGCTCTACAAACTTGATTTTAAATATTATCATTATATTTAGAAGTTTTAGTTCTTAGACCAGGATCTACAGCCAATTCTTTTAAATTAGTTTCTATATAAGATAGATGAGAATCAGAGGTAGTTTTCTTTTTTTAAGAAGATGACTATGTGGTTTCTATTGTTACTTTTCTTTTAAAATATTTCTCATAATGATATAAACCCTACAAAAGTATTATCAATAAAAGTATTATGATTCATTACATAGATTTAAAAGTATGATGACAAAATTATCTTATAGTTTAACTCTAAAATTAATTAACATAAATATATACTAAGTAATACAAACTAAAAATTAAGATTAAAAAAAAAAAGTTAATACCTTTTCAATAGAATCTTGCTGCGATTTGAGAGGAAAAACTTGGGTTGAAATAAATATCTATGGTTAAAAGAAATTGTTTCCGACTTTTTTTTCTTTTAAATTTTTGGTGAGGCGACAACTAGAAAATTTAAGTTGAAGGTTGTTTTCTTAGAAAACTTAAATTTCTTTTTTATTATTGTCTTTTTTTAAGAAAAAAACTATGTTTTTATATTAAATTCCTTTCTTAGGTAAGTAAAACATCAATAGGTAACAACACAAATTTTGATTTTAAAAAATAACTATAAATTAAAATTACATAAAGAGGATTTATGTGCCCCTCCTATCACTCCACCATAGCGATTCAATTTTATAAAAGAATATTGATTTTTAATATATATATGGTTAAATATTACTTGAATTTTATATTTAAAATACAAAATATGATAAGTCGAGGGGGACATATGCTCCCCTAACCCCTACATGATTCTGCCGATGCTTACCGACACAATTCAAAATTATTTAAATAGAATTTTTATTACAGACTTTGAAAATATAGTATGGAACATAAAAAGTTAGTATGCAAATCAATATGATATGAACTATACATATAATTGAAGTATATATTCGTGGAATACTAAAGTTTTCAAAATAACTTATTATAATACGATACAAAATAAGAGGTATATGTGATGAAGAATATGAAAACAATAGCAAGAATGTGAAAATGGAAGAAATCAAATTAAAGTTATCAATGAAAAAATATTTATACTGACTTTTCTTTTAAAAATGAATTAACTTAAAAAAAATCGTGTAGTAATTATGAAATATTATATGTAATAATCGAATAAGATATTTTCAAAAATTAGATATATAAAAATGTATGGAATAATTGTAACGAGGACTTACGTAATAGGAAATTATAAAGTTAATTATATAATTTAACTTTAGAGCAATATTACGAAGAAAAAAAAAAGCAAATTAAACAAATTAAGGGAAAGTGAAATTGGGAAGATAATGGACTTATATGTTATTAATAATAGAATTAATTCACCTTTAATGGACAATGTCCATTATGGAAAAACAAAATATAATAACATGTTCATACAAGGGTGAAATTAGAAGGGGAAAAACATGAGGCAGAAAATCCAGCTATGATAAAAGTTGAAATTTTGCATAGAAGTGACATCTGTGGAATATAGGTTGTGAAATGACACAAATTTTGAAAATATTTCTGGTCTGTCAACAACATTCATCAAATAATAATAATATATTCCTTCCATTTTAATTGGTAATAATTTAATCTTTAAATTTATAATAATATATTTAATTCTTGAAATATAATTAGGAAACATTTTATTTAAATATTATCGTTTGAAAAAAAATAATTAGTGAAATATGGTACTATTAAAAGTATTTAGAGATTTGTGGTAGTATGACAACTTTTTGAAAAATTCGAGGGTTAAAAAAGATTTAAAAAAAAATCGAGGGTTGAAATCTCAACCTAAAGTAAGTTGATGGTTGAAATTTCGACCTAAAAAAATTAAAAAGCAAGTTGAGGGTTCAAAACTCGACCTACATAGGTTAAATCTTCAATCCTCGACATCCTGTTGCGTCAGTCGAATCCTGTCGCTTGCATGCGCCTGTTATCTCGAGAACCTACATGTTGAATCGTCACCTCGCCTCTGCAAGCCTCTCTTTAAAGCCTCTACCGCTCCACCTACCTATCTACTGCTTTTAATCCGTGGATCGAGTTTTGAACACTCGACCTATGGTCTTTTAAACCCCCTCATCACCCTTCTCAAATCACAAATTATTCTTACTCTGCCTCTTACTCTCACAAATACCACTCTTACTCTCTGCCTCTTACTCTCTTCTTCTATTTCATGTGAATCCTTTCTCCCCACAGTTCACCATTCTCTAATCACAAATTATAAAGGTTTGTTCATTCACTCTACTAAATTTCTATTTTTCTAAAACAATTTTAAATTTTGTTCCTATTCTCATATTATTATTTTTTTATAGTTCTTATTGTTGTTCGAAAAAACAAAGATTCAAAAAGAGGTATTCATCCACTCAACTAAATTCCTATTTTTCTAATTAAAAAATAGGTTATAGATTCTAGTATTATTTTATTTTTCGTAGTTTTCATACCAGATAACAAATAACAAAAAAAAAATGGGGACTGTTGTCACTTTGAAGAAAAAAAAGTAGAACCACTAGAGAATTTGTGAGTTTAACTTTTATTTATTACTAGTTTTTTGTTTTTAATACTTTTTTATATTTATTTTATACTTAAAATATCATTTTAATTTAATATATATTGATGTTAATAGTTTTTTTATTATTAGTTATATATTGATATTTGTCTGAATTCAATAATAATATTTTAGATCTACCATATCAATGTTAATCGATCATGTTAATATTTTAGATCTATCATGTTAGTCTCAATTCAATAATAGTTTTTTAATAATCTGAATTCAATAATATTTATATATTGATGTTAGCAGTTTTTTCTTTATAATTTAATGTTTTATTTATATTATGTTAGATCTACCATGTTAATGTTTTCTTTTACATTTTAAATAATATTAGTATTAGGATTTTTAGGGTTTAGTGTTTTTTTCAAGACATTAGATATTTGATTTTTTTAGTATTTAACTTTTATGTTTATAGTTTAAAAAGTATTTTTTAGTGTTTTTTAATGAAAAAAGTTTAGTTTATAGTTTAATACAAAATTATTAATTTGATGTTTAAAGTTTTTTATTATAAAAAGTTTAGTATTCTTGTCTGTTTTTTTTTAATAAAATTTTTTATTCTTTTAGTTTTTCATAAGTTTGATGTTTAGTTTTTAATAAGTTTGATGTTCAAACTAAGTTTATTTTTTTTATTTTTTTAATATTTTTTTTGTTTTTGTTTGTATTTAAGTTTGATAATTAGTAAAATAATTAGGATTGTATTGTTTGTCATTTTTTTTTAGAAAATGGCAGACAAATATTTGAGATTTATGTTGTTTACAAATGGTAATGTGATTGATGGTGTTAATGGAGTTGATTATGACCAACCACCATGTGGGGTTTTAGCATAAATGTGAACAGTGAGTTTATTTTTTAACAATTCTTTGAAATGCTAGGGATGTCACTTGGTGTAGATATGAGAGCAAATCAGTTAAAAATAGTATATAGACATCATAATCTAATACCAATCAGTAAAAGTTTATGCTATTCTCCATTCCTAATGAACAGACAATGAACTTGATGTTCTCAATCGCGATACCACTCTCGAATTTAGTGCATTTATATGTTAATGTGAGTAGGGTGGGGCTGGATATAAACTTGAGTGCACAACCCTTTAGTCAGTTTGAAGATCGGCTCAATGTATTGACCCTGATCTTGGATCAGTTGCATCACCCTGTAATTATGAAGATATGATGGTTAACAATCAATACATGGATTTTAGAATAGAAACCAACGATGAATTTAAAGAGTTGGATTTTGATGGTTGTGAACATGAGTTACCTTCAGATACATTCAACGATTTGGATATGAATGTAATAGGTAGCATTCGAGAACACAATCCAATTGTAGCCCCTGTGGATGTTGACAATATCTAATTGTACAATGGGATGATTTTTTAAGACAAAGAAATGCTATAACATGTGGTCAAATTTTTTGCTATTAAGTGTCACGCACAATATGAGGTTGTGAAATTGACACCAAAGATTTGGGCTATTCGGTGTAAGAAGTGGGAAGAAACTTGCAAATGGAGACTTTGTGCAACAAAGAAAAAGTCGCATAGCTTGTTTGAGATCACTAAGTATGTTGACCAACATACATGTTTTTACTCAGAACTTACTCAAAGTCATGTGCAGTTAGATTCATCGATGATTGCACTAGAGTTTTGTGATGTCGTAAACCGTCCATTAGCGTGGCGAAACTGCAGTCCGACATAAAAACAAAATTTAGATATCATGTTCCTTACCCTAAGGTGTGGGAGGGCAAAAGAAAGGTATTGGTTAAAGTGTTCGATAACTGGGACGAGGCATACAAATTGTTACCTAAGTGGTTGTATATGATTAAGCAGACCAATCTTGAAACATGTGGGGAGTGGAGAGTGAAAGAAACGCCAATGGAAGGACATGTCATCCTTACTTCTGTATTTCAGGTATTTGGTCCTTGTATATAAGATTTTAATAGATGCTGGCTGGTGATTCAAATAGACAGTACCCACTTGTATGGAAACTATCGAGAAAAGTTACTAATTGCTATATCAGTTGATTTAAATGGGCATCTTCTTCCCCGTACATTCGTCGTTGCAGATGAGGAGTATGCAGACTCATGGGGATGGTTCTTGAAATAAAGAAATTGTTACACATGAAGAGGTGTATTTAATTTTGGATGCTGGCATTATCTCAACAGTGAACATTCCAGCAAATAGTTGGACGGGACCAAAATGTCACCATCGATTCTGCTTACGACATATTGTCAACAACTTCAATAAAAAATACAAATTCAACACATTAAAGAATTATGTTTATCATGTCGGATGTCAACTCTAAATTCGAAAGTTTGATAAAGCCATACATTAATACTGAAAAAATATTTTTATATGACCGATTTAATTCAATTTAATTTGATAAATATTTTTATATGACTGATCTAGTTAATTTAAAATCTAAATTATTAATTTAAAAATACAGGTGGAGAGATAAATTTTATGTGACTAGGACAACTATACATGTAGTTAGTCAGTATATGTTTGATCTGTTTCAACCTAATCAGATACATTAATACTAAACCAAATTGAATTTTTTATACAAATTTTTAATGTATTTGTCTTTAATATTTTTTTAATATAATATTTTATGTTTCAAATTATTTAGGAGCCTTACAAAGCTGTCATCGACACTTTGCCAAATTTCTGAACAAACGGTCAAAACAAACGAATGATAAGTGTTCTCATATGTTTTCACATTGATGAGTGGCATCTTCCTAACAAGGTAATGAGACAATTTGATTTCCAGCAGATGTCTCATCGCCTTATAATACTGAACTTCTACTACGTGACATCGATCTAAGAACTGGAGATTGATCTGAAAAAGTTTCACATTTGGTAGTGTGATGACACTATGGTGCAAGGTTTATTGCAATGAGGATTTCTATGGGGCAATTTGATAGGGGTGTCATTCAAAATTAAATCAATTGGTACAATAATATTACAAGGCGCTATGTTACTCGTTCAGGAGCAGCTTGGGTCATCTGGTACATAAATAAATATTGTCAAATTATTTTTAATTTAAATTTATTTTAAATATTGTCTAATCGTTTTAGAATTCACAGAGATCGAACAACAGTAGCCTTTATGATGTTACAAATGATCCAAACCAGGTTTTGCTATATGCAGTAACAATGAGAGCTATATGGAGGAGATAAATTATATGTACGATATACCTATTGCTCCTCCACCAACTCCTAGACGTGGGAGACATGCTTGAGTAGAAGAAGATGAGTTTGATGAGGTCGCCCACAATATGGAAGAATTGTCTCCTATATCGCAGATGTAAAACCAGATTGGTTATGTTAGTCCGATGATGATGATGTCAGCATTTGGTTCAAAATATTATGATTCAGAGGCCGATCCATCGTCTTCATACCTGTATGGACATGGGCGCAGCTGTGGAGAGCATAATGAATATTTATATTATGAAGCGCCAGATACCAGAGCAACATTAAGAAGAACCAGAGCAACCTCAAGTTCAAAGTCAACGACAACAACCAACTCGAAATCAACGACGTCCGCCTTGTAGGACATATTGGTTTTTTTATTATTATTTTTAAATGAATGAGATACATTAAATTGTTGTGTTCATATGAACATTTTTTAATTTATATTTTGTTATTTTCAAGTTATAGAAGAAAAATGAATGTGAATTTATTATTTTCTATGATGTCTCTTAGAGTTAAGAGTTAGAAATCTTGATTTTATTTATTATTAAGAAATACAAAAACGTACTTAATTAAGAAAATAATTACACATAGTACCTTAAACAGGGTAAAAAAAAATAACATGTTGGAAAGATGATTTTAAAAAAATGGTGGTCGAGACTTGAATACTCGACATGCATTTTTTTAAATATCTCAACCTTTGGCGAGTGTTGAAGTCTTCACATACAAAAAAAATATATAAGTCAAATCGAAAAACTACTATATTTCTCTTAATAGTTTTGAAACTACAATAATTGACTATTAATTTTAAAAACCACAATATTAATCCAATTTTCTCAAAGTAACCATTGTACATTAATTTCTTTTTATAAAATTTTAATCCCTATCATAGAAAACATTTTCAAAATTAGTGGAATTTATTTCTTAGGTTCCGAAGACTCCTATTGGTTGCAAGATGTCCCTCCAACAGAGTACATATGCCACGGATCAAGGATAGTTGGTTCGGTTTTTTCGATTTTTGAACTAATCGATAATCAAACCAAATCAATGATTTTATAAAGAATGGATCTAAACCAATGTCAATAAAGAAAAAAAATCAATGGATTGATTTCGTATGGTTTGGTTTATCATCGATCTGGTTCTCAATTTTTGGTATTTTCTTTTTTGTCCAAATTTTTATTTCTATTTCCACTTTTATATTGAATTGGTTCTTTTTTCTAACTTTAAATTAAAATTAGGTTTATTTCTTCTTATTTTTTCTTATAGATTGAAACTTGATATTTTTACTTTTTTCTTGGAAATTTTTTAAATAAAAAGCATACAAACGCCACATAATTAGTCTCTTTAAAAGAACGAATATATATGCACTATAACAATTCAAAATACTTAAAGAAATCTAGTATTAGAGTTTATTTTGAAGGGTACATATACCCTCAGTTTGGTTTGGTTTTGATTGGTTTTTCAAATAAAAAATCAATCTAAACCAATATTTGGTTTTCTTCAAATACAAACTCAACATGTCAAATTTTATAACTAAGAACAATAACGAAACTATTAGGTCAGTTTGGATTGGTTTAATTTTTTCGATTTTTTTATTTTTTGTTGCACTCTTGAACGTGACAACCATCCATAATGAAGAAAGGAAAAATAGGTCCCACAAATTTCATTAATTTAGGTCCCGTTTGATTATCACTTGATTTTGAAAATTAAGTCTATTGTATTTACTCTCAATTTTTTAACATGGTTTTCATCTTTCTTAAGTGGAAGAATTGAATTATTAGCCAAATTTTAAAAACAAAAACAAGTTGTTAAAAACTTTTTTTTCAAAACTTAGCTTGATTTTTTAAAATATTGATAAATAAATATATATATAACAAAGTAAGAAATTTAGAAGTGAAAGAAGGGTCATAAACTTAATTTTTTAAAAAATAAAAATAAAAAATAACCAAATTTGCCTTAAATAACTTATTTTATTTTTAGTTATTTGAAATACGGGAAAGTTAAAATAAGCTATTTAACTGTTTAAAAAATTAAAACATGTTAATTTTCTAGAAGAGCAGTTGGCCCTATAAAAATAATTTGGCATGTCATTATTTTTAGTTTTTGGACATTTTGCTTCTTTTAGACTAAATAGATATTGTTGAATTTGGAAAAATATTCATTTACATCCCTAAATTTTAAATTTGGTATGTATTAAAATATTAAATTAATAATTATATCAATTTAAATCATAAATTTTTTTAAATGTATCAACTTACACCTCCTTCAAATTTCGTTCAAAAAATAGTGTGAAACTTTTATTTATATATATATATATATATATATATATTCAATCAAATTCCTAAATTTTTATAAATGAATCAATTTAAATTATGCACATCCACTCAATTTACTCTAATTACTTTTTTTTAATTTGATAATTCATTTTTTAATTATTAAAATAAATAGTTGTCTACACATGGAAAGTTCTGGTATAAAAATGTATAAATTTAAATTGTATATAAAATTCCTATGGAAGGAATATAGGAAACTGCATTAATATCAAAATCAATTTTGAATTTAAGAGAGAGACGTTACAAAGATAATATAACTAATGAATGATTGAAAATAACCTCTCTTTTCGAATTTATTTTTTCTTTTATGATTGAAAATAACTTTAAAAATGTTCCTAAAAAAACAAACTTAACATATGAAAACTCGTGAAATTAAGGACAAGGATGAATAACTGAATGAATTGTGCTTACTGCTTAGCATTAGTTAAACAAAAAATATTTAAAGTTTTTTCCAAAAATATGATATTTAAAGAATTATTAAATATTTATAAAAATAAAACTACTTTAAATATAGCAACAACAAAAATAAAGCATAAACATAGTTCAATTGGCATACTATATATGTTAGTGGCCAAGAGGTATACCATTTACCAAGAGGTCTGCAGTTTAAATTTCCTTTCGTACTAAAAAATAGTGCAAATAAAGTATAATTATCATAATCCAATTGAAAATATAAAATTATTAATATCCCATTTGGTATTCATTTCGTTTTTTATTTTTAATTTTTTAAAATTAAACCTATTTTCTCCTCGTTTCTTACAATGATTCGTATCTTTATCAAATATAACGGTTGAATTCTTAGTCAAATTTTTTAAAAAATAAAAATAAAAGTCACTTTTTTAGTTTTCAAATTTTGGCTTGATTTTGGTACAAGTAATATCTATAATCTTAATTTTTAAAAAACAAAAATAAAAAAGTTATTAAACGGGACTAAATGAATGGGAGATATTAGTACACAATAAGATTTTAAATTGGGTTATAAAAGAAAACTATATATCTAAACAAGTAAAACCATAAGATGTAAAAAGAGGGGAAACAACAAATAAAAGAAGACATCTAATAACTTTAGCACATAAATAAAATAATTAATCGAAGATTTTAAAAAAATAGAAAAATAAAGAAAACTATTTACACAAAATAGCAAAATTTTAATATATTTTGACAGAGGCTAATAAAATTTTATCAGTATTCATCAGTGATAGAAATTGATAAAAAATCTGTTACTAATAGACGTTGATAGAAGTATATTAATATCTATCAGTATTTTTTTATTTATTTATTTTTAAATAGTACATTTTTTTTTATTTGTGAAAAATTTTTCTATTGAATCAAATATGGTTTAGTAGATAAAACTATCCATTAATGTTTCGAACTTCTATCTTATCATTGTTAAACTAAAAAAAAATGTTTGATTTACTATTTTGAAAATAAGAAAGATATTTGTGAGCTTAATCCAACTCACATTCCATCTGAAAGAAAAAAATCAAGATATCAATCTTTAAAACAACAAAAAGGAGAAAAAAATAAAATAATTTTATTATTATTAAGAAAATATAGCTTCTTACTTTATTGATAATTGATAGTTGAGAAACAAACAAAAATTATAGTAGTACAATGGCTCCAACATAACCAACCAATAATAATAGTTCACATTTAACACATTAATGCAATATGTACATTTTTGTAAGGCAAAGGATAAGGAAAATGTTGGCATATCTAAACCAAAATTACATTCTTACCCTTGTATGTGTGACATAATCTTCTAAAAATAAATATATTTGGTCTTTTTCTCAACATAGTCAATGAAACGATCGCCTACCAAATGCTATATGATCGCTTACCAAATGCTACACGATCGCTGAGTTTGGCTACACGATTGCTTAGCTCTACTATACAATCGCTGAGCTCTGCTAGATGATTGCTGAGTAACAAAATGCTATACGATTGCCTATCCAATGCTATACGATCGCCTACCCAATGTATACGATCGCTTACCAAATGCTACACGATCGCTGAGTAATGCTATACGATCTGCCGGTTTTATGTTTTATTTTATTTTATTATATATATATATATATATATATATATGTATGTGTGTGTGTGTATGTATGTATGTATATATTTGGGTTGAGTTGGGTCGACCCGACCATGAAATGGGGTAACCCGAGACCCAACCCGAATTTATATTTAAAAAAAAAATTAACTCAGCCCAACCCAAAATAAAATCTAACTCAACCCAACCCTTGCAGTTTGGGTTGGGTAGTCCGGATTGGTCGGATTATCAGGTTTTTTGAACACCCTTATTTAGCACATCTAGTAAGGAATTAGGTAAGTAGTATGGTTAAATTATAAACTTAATTTAAATATTTCGAAAAGTAACATCTATAAATGTCAATACGCAAGCATATCTCAATTGACATGTAATATGTATTAGTTTGTAGTTCAAATTACTCATCCTCAAATATACTAAATATGTATTTCTAAAATTTATAATTTTTATATTGCATTTCTAAAAAAGTTTAGGTCACATGTTGTTTATTTAATTTTTATCATTAGCTATATTAATATTAGTAGGATGTTAATATAGCACACCGAAATTAACTCTATTACTATGACATTAATTATCCTTCAAATCACTCACTTCAATTTCGACTGTCAAACTACCGCAGATGGACCTCTTCACTAACTTCAGGATTGAAGTTGTCATGTGATGCAACCTAAAATGAGGAGGATCATAAGGGAGGACTTGGAGGTTTTTTGCGTGATCATCATAATGATATAATTCGTGTTTAATGTAAGTCGAGTCGATGGCTATTTTAATCTTATGCTATTGGAAATTAGGGAGATTAAGAGGGGCTAAAATTGATTTCCTTGTTTGATTCACCGCTTTTATTGTAGAATCTAATTGCCTTAGGGCTATTCAACTGCTTAATAGGGAATCAGAAAAATTAACTGGTGTTAAATAGATTACATTAATAGTCTTTAGTTTAGTTGCATTGCTTGATTTTTTAGAGGTGTTTTTTTTCTACATTTATCACTCTCGAAACACTGTTGTGCATGATCTTGTTCGTAAAGCAATGATTGAGGAGCTTTCATGCCATTGACCGTACAATTTTCTCCTATAAGTAACTGATTTGTTGATGATGGAAAGTTCGTACCATATATGTGTGTTTTATTTAGCATGTATTTAGCATGTATAATACATGCTAAATAAAAACAAACTTATTAAAGTTTTAGAGATTAACTAAATACCAAGAATCAAAATTTATGATTTGACCTAAAATTAACAAGTAGAATACATGTTATATGGAAATATGACCATTAAACGTTGGATGAAAACATTTGGACAAAGATGTCATTTTGCACTGAAAGATTTAGGTGAGGACTAAATTTGGAATTAAATAATGCCTATAAAGTCTGAAAATAATATTAATTAGTGTAAAATGTTGGACCTTTTCTCCATTACTTTTTAATAATTGTTTTATTATACTCCATATTATTATATGGCTACCTTTTTATTTAATTAAGACCTAAAGGTTTTAAAGAATGTTTTTGGCGTTGATTTCTCTAAAGAATTTGATTAGGATAAGATTTGAGTACGGTCTAACTATTAAAAAAAGAAAAATAATAATAAGAAGAAATACAAAATAATCCCAATTAAATCGCTCTAATTTTATTCTTAATTTTTTTAATGTTATAAATTAATTCTAATTTTATTCCTATACTTTGGAGTTATATTAGTTAAAACGGAAAAGTAAGAATTTAATCGATTTATATTTATATCTTTATTATTTTCACTTTATTTCATTTAAAATGCTTTAAATCATCTCATTAAAATCGGTCTTCTCTCAAAATCCTACTTAAAAAAAGCAATGAGATTTTCTAATTTTTTTATAAATAAATAAATAAAAATAAAGGAAAGTGAGAATTTGCAAAACCACTCATATTATTAATAAGCCCTTTAGTATCTATCACTCTAATATTGTGTTAATTTGTGTATTTAAAGAAGTATATACAAAAAGTATATATTAACAAATTAGAACAAAATTGTATCATAGATTATAAAATTTTTTAGTACAATGAGAGTTTGAGGATTTGGATTACAGATCTCTCAGTCGCTAGCATATTCTTTTTAGATACGAAAGTTCAAAATATTTAACTCCGAAGTTTATGGGTGTAGATTGATTTTTTTTCCTCGTTTTTTAAATTTGTATGAGATAGTTCCATCCGCAAGCAATTTCCACTTAAATGTACTACAAGAATTAAAAGCAATTGAAAATGTAACTAAAACATTAAAAGTAATTGAAAATGTAATTAAAATATTATGTTGAATAATTAAGGTTTCGTTTGGTAATCATTTAGGTCATGTTTAGTAATCATTTTGTTTTCGGTTTTTAGCTTTTGAAAATTAAACCTATTTCCTCTTCGTTTTTTTACAATGATTTACATATTTCTTAAGTACAATAGTTGAATTCTTAACTAAATTTCAAAACCTTAAACTAGTTTTTAAAAGCTACTTTTTTTAGTTTTTAAATTTTGGTTTGATTTTTTAAAATTATTGGTAAAAGGTAGAAAACAAAAGAAGAAATTTAGAGATGAAAATAGTGTCTTTAGGCTTAATTTCTAAAAATAAAAAATAAATAATAAATAACGAAATTGTTAACCAAATGGAGCCTAGGCTCCTTTTGGTAACAATTTCGTTTTTTGTTTTACTTTTTGAAAATTAAGTTTATAAACATCTCTTACACCTCTAATTTCTTACTTTGTTATCTACATTATATTAATGTTTTAAAAAACTAAGTAAATTTTAAAAATTAAAAAAATACATATAATTTTTAAAAACTTATTTTTATTTTCAAAATTTTGTTAAGAATTCAACTATTATACTTAAGAAAGATGTACATCATTACATGAATGAGAAGAAATAAACTTAATTTTCAAAAACCAAAAACTAAAAACGAAATAATTACCATATGAGACCTAAAACTTAAAGAGAGTTAAACCAATATTTTGTATGATTTTGATTGGTTTCAATTTACCAATATTTTGTATGATTTTGGTTGCTTTCAATTTTGTCCTTATATTTTAAACCGAAAATTAGTTAAATAATCTAAATAATAATGTCTAAAAAAATAGTGGTTAAATTACAAATTTAGTCTTTGTCATTCAGTATAATTTCAATTCAAGTCCTGTTTTCGACTTTGTTGAATGAGAAATTTCGACGAATCACAAGTTGCCACATCATCAACGAAAGCCCGAGCCTATTAGGAAAATTATAAGTTGGATCGGGTCGAGTAATTAAAATCTCTCGAGCCCAACCAATTCAAACCCATAGTGAAATTTGGGCCAAATTAAAGATTAAGTCCAAGCTCAATTTGGGCTCAATAAAGCAATTGGGTCCAAGCCCATGTAAAGCCCAGAAACCTCTCTAAATAGAGATCTTACCTCTTCATTAAGGGGAGTTGGAAGAATGGAAGGCCAAATATCTCTGAAGATTTGAAGTTCTGAAGCTCCGAGGATCTGAAGAACACAACTCCTCTAAAGCTTTGAAGATCAAAAGACATTAAAATTATGAACATCAGAAGACATATTAAAGCTCTAAAGATTTAAGCTCCCAAGATCCAAGATTTAAGCTCTCAAGATCCAAATATTAAAACTCCTAATTCTTGAAAACTAACACTCTCAAGCTCTCAAGTGTTGAAGACTGAAACTTCTCAAGTTTCGAAGACTGAAATTCTCAAATTCTAAAGAACTAAAGATCTTAACTATTTGAAACTTTGAAGATTAGAAGTTTTCAACAAACTGACTCTATTTTCCCAACCTACAAGCTGAAGATTCAATCTTCTCAAACCCAAGGGCCAAGTCTAAGCTCACCTTTGAACTCTATAAATAGAAAAGCTCTCCTTATTTGGAGGTGTCAGCAATTCTACATTCTAGAGAGCCAAAAGAGAATTCTTCGAACAATCAGATGACTTCCAGACTCTTGAAGCTGACCACAATTGAAGACTGAAGTCTTTTGGAGATATAAGCATTCTTCCAAGACTTCACCTCCAAGAACATCATGTGTTTCGCTTTTCAAGTCAAGCATACGTATTCGAATGAGATAGAATCAGAGGATCAAGTACTAGAGATCGAACTACATCACATCAAATCAAATCAACACCAACTCAAGTTTAACTCCACGAAACAAGTTTCTCCGGAAGTCTTGTGCAAACACTAATCGTCTAAGAAGATCAACAAACCCAATGGCTAATCGTCCAAGAAGATCAACAAGCCCAAAGGCCGATCATCCAAGAAGACCATCAATCCCAAAGGTTGATCATCCAAGAAGATCAACAAGCCCAAAGGCCGATCATCTAAGGAGATCAACAAGCCCAAAGGTCGATCATCCAAGAAAATCATCAATCCCAAAGGCCGATCATCCAAGAAAATCAACAAGTCCAAAGACCGGTCATCCAAGAAGATAAACCAATTTAAAGATTAAAGTTTATTTTAAACACATCAAAGAATTATATATTAGAGATTGTACTTGCTATACTGAAATCAATACAAATACAAAGTTCAAATTCCACGAATTAAGTTTCTCTGGAAATCTTGTGTGAACAGTCTTAATTTCTATATGATTTTTCTGTCTAAAATTTTTTTAATTTACTAATGATTGTTTAAACCAAATCTTGAAATTGGCTAACTTGTATGTATTTGAAAAATGACCATTTTTTTTTTCAAATGTGCCATAAATAACTTTTCTTAATACACTTCACGTAACATATGAACTTCAAACTTGACCATGCTATTTTTATAAACCTTCAATTATGCTATTTACAAGAATAACATATGTTTTTCCATTTAACTAACCAATTTATATAAATATATAAAAGTTTATTTTAGACTAAAAATAGGGGGAAAAAAAGAATAGGTTTTTTCAAGTGGTTGAAAGATGTTATAGGTAGTTTCGGATCCGTAAAAGGACAAAGGTAATGATTAGAAGAAGGAAATTTTTTAGGCTGAAAACGAACATGAGAATGATTAGAAACAGGCCCAAGAGACTTCCAATAGATAAAGCGAAAAAAAGAGTTGGGCTCAAAAGAGCCCACTTGGCCCACCTCGACTTTGGAGGTCGTGGATGAGGCCAAGTAACTCCTTTAAGTGAGGCCAATCCAGATCAACCCTCTTAGTTGGAACATCTTCAGTGGCCCAACCTAAGCTCTACGTGTCCGATTTCGGAGAAGGAGGTCGCAGGAGAAGGAAATAGACCTCCTTCTTTGAAAGGATAAGGAAAACCTCTAGACCTTAGTTGTAATAGGCCATAATAGCCCTATGAAAAGTAAGCTTAGCTTCTCTCTAAAAACTACTTACCCTAACTTTTGTATAACTTTTGTATAAAACACCGACTTAAACATTGGACTGTCTAAGGCAAGTACCACACATCTGATGTATTACTCATTTGTTTTGTTGGTAACTATTCCTCTAAATTATAAATTTATCGTTGGTGGCATGTAAAAGTCATATGAGCTCACTTTGTCGAATTTTGCCATCAACAATAGATAATTTAGGGCTCGTTTGGATTGGTTTGAGGGAAAAAATATTTTTAAAAGATCTCATTTTTATTTAAACACTTTTGATAAAAATGGATTAAATTACACATGAAAAACTATTTTGAGTGGTTGTTAAATATTTCAATTTCTTTTAAAATGACTTATTTTTTAAATCGAACACTTGAAAATATATTCCAAACACACATTTAATAACAAAGGGTAAAACTCAACTAACTCATTTCAATAACAATATGTAAAATTCAACCAAATCATACTAACTGAAAAGAAAATAACTCCAATGATTGGGACTAAATTTTGGGGAAAAAATTAAGATAAAAGAAATACAAGCAAAAGCTTTAAAACCATAAAGACAAAAATCGGCAGAATTTCATGCTTTTTTCCTTTTTTTTATTCTTTTCCATGAACGACACCGTTTTACTTCTACCGACCAAAAAAATTCTGGACCAAGCTAGAGATTACGGGCCGACACTCTGTGAGCCATTAAAAATAAATTGAAAAAAATATTACCTATTTAAATTACAATCAAAGTCCCAAATTTGAATTAGTCCTCATTCTACTAATTTAGATATCAAAGTCTAATAGGGTCGGCATCACACCAATGGAAAAATCTCTTATGCAGGTCAGTTCAAAATATCTCGAATCTTGATAATTAAAAGAAAAGGATTTTGATATATACTTGAACCACACCAAGTAAAACTATCAACCAAATACATATTTTTTTAACTAATTTCATCTCAATATTAACAAATTTCAAGAAACTTAATCATTGGAACAAAACATAAAATTAATGAAATAATACTTGAACCACACCAATCAAACTTAATCAACCGAGTAAGACCAAATTAGTTTATATATAATTGAAAGAGAATGATTTTGATATACACTTAAACCACACCAAGCAAGACTACCAACCATGTATACATTCTTCAACTAATTTAATTCCAACATTTCAAAATTTAAAGAAGCTTAATCATTTGAACAAAATATAAAATTAATGAAATAACACTTGACCTACACCAATCAAACTTAATCAACCATGTAAGACCAAATTAATTTTTATATAATTGAAAGAAAAGGATTTTGATATACACTTAAACTACACCAGACAAGACTACCAGCCAAATATATATTCTTCAACTAATTTAATTCCAACATTTCAAAATTTCAAGAAGCTTAATCATTAAAATAAAAATAAAATGAATGGAATAACTTTAAATTACTAAATTGAAAATTCATATGAAAATAAAATTTTACCTTTCCAAGCAAACAACTTAAACAACTTAAAAACTTGAAGAGATCTAAACCGAAGCTCAAAGATTGGAATGCCAGCGAGCACCGAACGTTGCGAACAAAATTGAGACGGTAGATCTGACAAAAGTACAATGCCGACGACTGGATTAGAAGACCCA
The DNA here is from genome assembly GCF_027475165.1 of Benincasa hispida. Taxonomy (NCBI): domain Eukaryota; kingdom Viridiplantae; phylum Streptophyta; class Magnoliopsida; order Cucurbitales; family Cucurbitaceae; genus Benincasa; species Benincasa hispida. Next base: position 36,822,658 of record NC_143489.1, on the reverse strand, counting down.
CGAATAGATCGGGCAAATAGACGACCGAATCAGAAAAATCCACAACTAAATCTATAGATCCACGTTGGCAACCCACCTCCACAACCGGAACAAGCTGGACAAACGGCGAGTTGACCCAATGGACAAAAACTATTAATATCTCATTGCAAACCTAACTTTAATTTTTTTTTTTTTTTAAAAAAAAGTTTTAAAATGTTCATATAGTTAATGTAGTGATCAATTTGTTTAAAGTTTTCTTACGTTCGAAAATTCGATTTAAAAAATATATATATACATATATCCACATTTTTTTCATATAGATACTTTTCTTTTTATCTTAATTTTTCAATTCTTAACTTACACCAATTTTCTCAACAACCTAAACTTTATGTTAAAACATAAAATCACACCAAATCACACAAAATTTCAAACTCAAATTCTTCCCTTAAAACATATCAAAACAATAAATAGTCAAACAAAAGAAAGTATTTGGCTATCGACAGATACTAAACCACTAACATACAACTCTTTAAAATATTTAATTCCTAAAATTCCTTGCTGTTACTTTTATTCTTTTTCTTCTTATTATAGTCCATATACTTGAAATGTGCAATTTTATTTATTTACTTTTTTATATATATAAATAAGTGTTAACAAAAAGGAGAGTAAGAGGGTATTGAAGAAGGGATGAGAGAAAAAATATAGAAAATAGAAAAGTAAGACGGTACTATTCATATAACATTAAAGATATTTTATTTTTTTTTTAAAGTTTAAGGGTATTTTTAAAATATTTGAAAGTTTAGAAGTATTTTTGACACAAAACATTAATAGATTCTATCTAAAGCTAATGGTAAGGTTATTCTTGTAACTCATTTTGGAAGTTTAAGGGTAGTTTTGAAATTTTTGAAAGTTTAAGGGTATTTTTTTTTACACAAAATACAATATTTGAGGATATTTTGTATAATTTTGTCTAAAGAATAATACACATTAAGACCTTGTTTGGTAACCATTTTGTTTTTTAAATGTAAACTGTTTCATCTACATTTCTTACCATGATTTTCATCTTTCTTAATACAATGATTGAATTCTTAGTCAAATAAAGAAAAAAAAAAAAACTTTTTGAGAGCTACTTTTTTTAGTTATCAAAATTTGGTTTAGTTTTTTAAATCATTGGTAATTGATAGATAACAAAAGAAGAAATTTGAAGGTGGAAGTAATATTCATAGACTTAATTTTTAAAAACAAAATGGTTACTAAACGGGGTCTAAGTTATTTTGTTTTCACTTTCTACTGGTATCTTTTTATACTTTATTTTCACTTTCTACTAGTATTTTTTTAAATCAAGTAACTTTTGCAAAACTAAAAGAATTAGAATTTTCTTTTTTTTTAAAAAAAAAATGACTAGAAATGCAATTTTCATTTTTTAGAGTGAAAAACAAATTTAAAAACCAGTAAAGTAGAGACGAATGGCCCATTTGATAACTATTAGGTTGTTGAATTGCGTGTTTATTTTCGAGTTAAGGGTGTGTTTGGTTTAATTTTTCAAGTGTTTAATTTTGAAAATAAGTCGTTTTAAAATAAATTAAAGTGTTTGAGACTCACTTAAAATAACTTTTGAAGCAATTTTAAAATATATTTAAAACATTTTTTATCAAAAAAATTTAAACAAAAATGATTTTTTTAAAAAAATACTTTTTTTCTCTAGCCATTTCATAGAGGTCTTAAATTTATATTATGATTTTCATCCTTCCAAAATAAACATGTAATTTTTAGCAAAAAATTCATTAAAAAAAAAAAGGAAATTGAAAGTATTCATTTTTTAGTTTTAAAAATTTTGGGTTGATTTTCTTTAAAAAAAAAAAAAAACAAAAAAACAAAAAGTAACTGCATAAAAAGAAGAAGGAAGATACTCATAGATAAAATTGGTATTAAAAACTTAATTTTCTAAAATAAAAAATAAGAATTGGGATTTTAAAAAATAGAAAAATAAGAATAAAATATTTAAAAAATAACAAAAAATAATTATAATATCAATGGCTATCACTGACAAATGTTGATAGAAGTCTATCTAACGTCTATAAGTGATGGAAGCTGATAGAAGTTTATCATTGATACTATAAATGATAGAAACTAACACAAGTCTATCATTGATAGAAGTTGATAGGAGACTATCAATATTTTTGTTTTTGCTATTTTTTCTATTATAAATACTATTTTGATCAATATACTTTGAAAATTGTTTAATTTTAATTTTTTAAGGAGTTTTTCAATTCTAGTCTTTTGTAATTAAAAAAAAATTAACTTAAAACTCTTCAGATTAAATTTTATCAAAATTAGTTAAATTATAATAATAATTTTTAGATAAGAAAATATAATATAAAAATATATATTAAAAATTTGCCGTAAACATATTAATAGATATAAAAAAAAATAAAAATCAAGAATAAATCAGTAATAGAGACTAAATTAAACACTCCTTACAAATACACGTAGTAAAATTATAAAAACTAAAATAGTATTAAGTAATAAAATAGTTAGCGAATGAAAGTGTTAAATTTAATTACCATAAATACAGAAGCGCGTGTGGTACAAACGCCCAACCACCAAGCAAGCCAGAGAAGCAGAAAAGGGGATAGAGAGAGAGTAAAAATAAAAATATATAAGAGGGGGATGTGGGACCCAACAAGAGAGAAATAAATAAATAATAATAAAAAATAATAAAGAAAAGTGGGAGCCACCACCCATGTGCCCTCCTCCTGTCTCCACCAGCTCCTGCTTCTCAATGATTAGAGCCCTCTGTTCCCAAACACACTCCCAAACCCCCAATTCAGCTAAATTTAATTCCCAAAAAAATATTTATAAAATTTAAATTAAAATTCCTCAATCCTCCATAGACACCCCTTCGATTCTTCTTCTTCTTCTTCTTCTTCTTCTTCTTCATCTCTCTCTCTTAACCATGTCTGGTTCTGATGGTGTTAACAACAACAATGGCGCCATAATCGACCATTCTCAACAACAGAGACATCAACACCAAATACAGGGGAATCAGTCCACCAACAATGGCGCTTTGGTCGTCAGAAAACCTCCGTCCAAGGACCGCCACAGCAAGGTCGACGGCCGTGGCCGTCGTATTCGTATGCCCATCGTTTGCGCCGCTCGCGTTTTTCAACTCACCCGCGAATTGGGTCATAAATCCGACGGCCAGACTATCGAATGGCTTCTTCGTCAAGCAGAGCCGTCGATTATCGCCGCCACTGGCACCGGCACCACTCCGGCTAGCTTCTCCACTATCTCCGCCTCACTCCGAGGCACTCCTGCCGTTGCTTCCTCTTCTTCTTCCTCTCTCGACCATAAACCCCTTTTAGCTCCGGCGCCCTTCATTTTAGGTAAACGTGTCAGAACCGATGACGATGGAGCTAATAAAGACGACAGCGGCGGCGGTGGCATTTCGGTCGGCCCCACTATTGGTTCGATTATGGGTCCGGCTGCCACAGGTGGGTACTGGGCGATTCCCGCGAGGTCGGATTTTGGACAGGTGTGGAGCTTTGCGGCGGCGGCAGCTCCGGAGATGGTGATTCAGCCAACCGCCGTTTCTCATCAAGCGTCGCTGTTCGTTCAGCAGCAATCGATGGGAGAGGCGTCGGCGGCGAAAGTGGGAAATTACCTTCCGGGGCATCTGAATTTGCTTGCTTCTTTATCAGGTGGACCAGGAAGTTCCGGACGAAGAGACAACGACCACCATTGATTTCGTAATCCGGCCGCCGTTCACGACGGCGTTGTAATAATTCTGTCCCTCTGATCTTGTGGGTGTTCGTGTTCATAGAATATATAACAACCACCCTCTTTATCGTTTTCTTTTTCCCCTTTTCGTGTGGAGCTTTAGACCATTTTAGGGTTTTAGGCTATTGAATTCTTAGCTTGGAATGAGTGAATTTTTAGGGTTTTCGTCTCTCTTTTGGAAGATTGATTAGGGTTTTTAACCTTCAAAAAAGGGTGTGGCTGTTTTCCCCAGATTTTGCAACAACCGTGTTAATTTGGGTGAATTTATTTCTCCATTTCAATGGAAATCCATGGAGGAATTGAGCTGATGGCTTTCTCTTTATCCCCTTTTTCCTTTGAAATTTTGGGTTTGTTCTGTAATACTTTCACAAACAAGAAAATTAGTGTTCTTCTTCTTCTTCTTTTTCTTCTTCTTCTTCTTCTGCTTTGTGTTTGATGAGTTTGTTGAAGCTTTTCTTCTTCTTCTTCTCTCTGTTAGTCCTCTGTTTTTTTAGGTTGATTTTTCTTTTTCTCTGTATAATTTTCTGAATAATCATCGAACGGCCTTTATTTTATTTTATTTTATTTTATTTATTCATAATTTTCCATTCTGTGGAATTGTTTCTTAATTCTCGACACTTGTATTGGAAATGAATGTATTATAAAACTTGGAAGTTTCGATTCCATTTTCTCGGGAAAGAAAAAGGGAATTTTTCTGGGTTGGAAAATTTTTGGGATTGCTTTCACCTTTGAATCTGATTTGATTCATTAGGTTCTTTTTTTTTTTTTTAAAGTTTAAAAAAATAGTAAAATGTTAATTGGTGAAAATTTTGGATGTTGCGATTGAAACGAGTGATTGAATTCAATTATTTTTTGACTCTTTTAAGCTTTGTTCTCTGTTTTGATTCTTCAATGTCATTCATTTGTATGCTCGTACTCTGAGCTGGTTTTAATGTCATTTATTGTATGCTTACCCTTTCCATTTCTCTCACACAAATTATTTGAGAGTCCAAAACAATATCGATTCTCCTAGGTTGGAGAAATTTTCTGCACTATGGATACTATTCTAATTTATCATTACTTAGGTTAGTATCGTTTAAAAATAACATAAGATTTAACGATATTATAGTTTTACAGAGAGAAAATTACTGTGTAAAATGTAAATAGTAAGTATTAAAGTATATATATAGCTTGAGCTTTCATCGGTTTTATTGAGGTCCTTGAAGTTATGATCCTTTTTGAAGCCACCTCCAAGGCCCTTAAGGTTGGTATTCATCCTCTTTGGGCTGGGACTGATCCCGTTATTCTAGAAGCTTCCGATCAGATCCTCATGTTATGATAATGAGATTCAATATTTCGTAGAATTCTTATGTGGCCTTCAATGAAGAAAAGCATTCCATGGTTTCTCCTATGTTAACTGTATTTGCAATTTTGTGGCGCATGAGCTTATTAATCATGCTCGAAAACATCAATTGAATTCAATTTGGATAGAAGATCAACCTCCATGGGGACGTTGATGGGTGTTGTTGTGTCTTCCCAAAAATAGTGTATATATGTATGTGTCAACATGAATATAGTTTGACGGACATGAATTTATATCATCGACCTCAGATTTGAGGAGCATGAACTTATATATATATATATTGATAAACTTTATCATTTGCTTAAAAGATATTCTTATTCTTTCAAAAGTTGTGATATATATTATTGTCGGTCTTTCATAAAGGTCTCAAAACTACCACGGAAGTATAATTTTATTGGAATGTTGGAAGGAGAATGAGACAGACCAATGCAGTGGTAACGATATAAAATGAAAGTTTAAGACTTGATTATTGCCACATTTATTTCAAATCCTAATTTTCATCTAAAATTCTTACTTGTAATTCTGAAACATTTATGGTAAGTCTAAATAATACTACAATTTTTTAATTAACAGAAGTAATTTGTTTATTATTATTATTAGAAACGCAGAGATTTGAAACATGTAAAGAATAGCTACTACTAGAGGTCAAGGGTTGAATAATTTTTCTCTCTCCAAATAAGGACATTATTTGATCTTCACAGGTTGGAATTTTGTATCTCCAATTGTATGTCATTATCAAAATGTTTTTGAGAAAAATTCATAATAATGAAATAGAAATATCACCTTTTTTAAAAAAATAATAATAATAAGATGACCATTTGACTTGTTAAGATCTTTGGATAAATCCTTAAGATCTTCATTTGGTATTTTTTAAGTTTTGTTAATGTTTCCTTTCTTATTAAATTAAAGACAATATTTAAAATATCATTGTCTTTTATTATTATTTTTATTTTCACATGTATTTTTAGAAGCCACATCGGGGAGAGTTGTTAAATTCAGAGTTATTGTTCATTTTAAATAATCTGTTCTAAGTGCAAAAGCTATTGGATACTAAATTCTAGATTTTATGTTTATTAAAAATTTGGCATCTTTCTAAATATTGACGCCTCTTGAATTAATCACAAGTGTTGCGGTGATGTAGATCGGGTGATGCGTGACTCTTTCGGATTTCTAATTGGGGTGGGGTTTAAGAAGACTCTAAATGAGTGGTCCATCAAGCTGCTCGAGGCTCAAACAATAATCGATGGTTTACTCTTTCTTCTTTTCTCTAATTTACCTCTCCCTTTGTAGAATCTAATACTAGGAGGGTGGTGGACTTAATTAACAATTGCTTAGACGATTTCGAGGTCAAAGAAGCAGTTAAGGAAATTGGACGTTAGAGAGTAAGTTGGTTCCTATCTCCTTCTTGTTTTGTCCTCATATTTGTAATAAGACTCTCATTATGTAGTTCGGTATGTTGCATGAGTTTGCTAATTTCTTTCTTTTTGGAAGATTTTGGGTGCAACTGTGTTTTTGGCTTCCCGAGTTGAATTTCGGAGAAATTCTTGGTAATTTGTTGTTTCCTTTGCCTCTTTGAGGTGGGACTTTATGAATATCCCTTTTTTTAAAAAATAGTATATTCTAGAATCATTTACCAATATCAAATATATCATTTTCATATTAATTTACTTTCTCACATCTATTCTCAAAATTTAATTAATTCATTTGTAAAAAAATTTAATTGATTCCATTTTTTATAATAACTATTTTGTTAAAACTTCTATAGAACAATATTAAACTTATTAGTTACAATTTAAATCATATAAATCTTTTAAATAATTATACCATAATATAATATAAATTAAATATCAATATAAAAACAATTGAGATGCTTTAGTTCATATAACAAAATTATACAAATGTAGTATTAATCAAATACTATTTTATTTTCTTTCGCAACTCATTTTTACACAACTAGCCACGGCAAGTTTAGTAAACCTAAGATGATGATGATAATAATAATAATAATAATAAATTAGTAAAAGTTTTAGGAAAATAAATTATTTTCATCTTTAGGACTTAATAGCATTAATCATTTTTACCTTAATTTTTTCATTTTCATCGCAATTTGAAGATTTTTCATTATTATTTTTAGTACTTTAAAAAAAAAAGAAAAGAAAAAACACAAAGCCTCTGATTTCAATGACAATCAAGTTTGGAACATCAGCACATCAATTTAAGGCTTAGTTTGAGATTATTGTAACTTTTAAAATAATTGTTGTCAAGTGTGCTTTAAAAAAAACGAGGTGCAATATAAAGCAAATTAGTGTTTGGTAAATTTCAACTTTGGTTAAAAATCACTTTTAATCCCTAAACTTTCATAAAAATAACAATTTAGCTCTTGAACTTTGGTTAGTGGTAATATAATTCCAGTATTTTTAATTTTATAATAATTTAATCATTGCACCTTCATATGTAAAATTTAGTTATTGTACTTTAAAATTTGAAACAAACTGGTCCATATCATAGAAATTAGTGTTAAACTTGCATAAATAAACCGATAACTAATTAGAAACTTAATATTTTTATAAAATACAAAATCTACACCATAAAATACTAAAAATTGACATCCAATTTTGGTTATTTTTTTATGTGAGGGATTAAATTGTTACAAGTACAAGGACCAAATTGTTACATACTAAAATTTTGGGACTAAATTGTTACCAAAGGGAATAAATTGCTATTTTCATGAAATTTTAGGAACCAAAATGTCTTTTAACCTTTCAACTTTAGATCTAAACAAATTGTTTATAGTGTTTGTTAAATACATACTAAATTACTTTTGGTTTAGATATAATAACTAAAATAAAACTACTCTTAAGTTTTTTTTATATACAATTTACCATTATTTAAATAGTTTTTTAAAATATTAAATTTTGTTGATCTATATTAATGGCTAATTATTGAAGAAAATAGCTTTAATTTTTAAAAAAGATAAAAAAAAAAAAAAACATGGTATGATTTTAAAAGGTTGGTTGCATTCAATTAGAGATAAAACACACCTTAATTTTGAATGATAAAATTGGAAATTTACTAAAAAAATAAAATCAAATTCTACGAGAATAAAAAAAAAAAGCAAGTGGAAAACTGATTTTAAGAACTACGTAAAAACAACATGAGTTTTAAAAGTGTTTTTAAATGAATTTAATTCCAATATGTCTTTAAAAAAAAAAATGTAAAATTTTCTAAAATGGAAATTTAGATTCGTAAGCTTAAAAAATGGGTTTAAAATGGTTATTTTCTTAGTGTTTAGTTGATAGCTATTGGCGGTTTTGTTTCATTTTGGATAAGCTTTGTACTTTTTTGTACTAAGCATTATGTTATTTGATAGGGGGTTCTGCATTGATCAGATTGGATTGAATTGTGGATATTTTTTGATCGATCCAAAAATTTGGGTTGATTAGATTGATAATCCAAACAACCAAATAAAGTCTCTGACCTAACCCAATTCTTAAAATTTGGGTTGGATTGGGTTGGGTTGTCGGGTTATAATTTTTTTTAATTAAAAATATATAAATTTATATACAATACATGAATAATAACTAAAATCTCATAAAATTCAAATTCTAAATATCAAATATCTAAGATATTTATTGTAAACTTTAAATAAAGACAAATATCATAACAATCTTAAAAAAAATAATTAAAATTCACAAATTAATTCATATAAAGTAATCAAGTTTTAAACAAAGAGAAATATATATAATATATTTTATTTATATATATAAAAATTCAGGTTGGGTTAGATTAACCTAATTTTTTTTTTTTGCCAACCCACAACCCAATCCAACACAACAAAAATAGAAAAAGTTTAATCCAACCAAACCCAAAAACAAAACGAACCCAACCATTGGGTAGTCCGGTTTGTTCAGGTTGTCGAGTTATTTAAACATCTCTATTATTTAGGTTTCGTTTGGTAATAATCTTTTTTTTGTTTTTGTTTTCTTGAAAATTAACCTATGGATAATATTTTTACCTTCAAATTTCTTCTTTTATTATATATTTTTCACCAATGGTTTAAAACCAATCTAAATCTTGAGAACTTTAAAAAAAATGTTTTTGTTTTTTAAGTTTGGCTGACAATTCAACCATCGTACTTAAAAAATATACAAATCATTGCAAGAAAAGTAAATGAAATAGACTTAATTTTCAGGAAAAAAAATGAAATGATTACCAACCGGGATCTTATTTATTCGTGGGTATTACTTTTTCTTTGGGATATGTTTTATATAAATAGTAAGATTTTTTTTAAATATATATTTCTAACTTCTAAATATATTTTCTATTCTAGAAAATATGTTGCTACATTTTGATATTTTTGGATCAGTTTAGCGTTCTTAAACTAAATTTAATCATTTTGAGAAGAAATTAAGGTTCTTAGGACTCAATTTATTAAATTGACTTGTCATAAAATTTATCGATAAAACTATTTAGGTTGAAATTAGAGTCTTAAAAATTATATTTTAATCCTTCAAATCTTAATATACGTTTTTATGTGGTTAAAATCTAAATATAAAAAATGGTAATTATTTTAAATGATAAAAATTACTTAAAAAAATATTTATAAATATAGCAAAATATTATTTGATAGACCGCGATAGACATCTATTGTTGACACTAATAAATGTCAATAGACCGTTGTAGTTCATCACAATGAATTTTTTGTAAATGAACCGAAAATTCAAATAAATTTTCTTCTATACATTTTAACTTCGACTATTGAAAATATACTTTTTTTTTCAAGTTTCATGAATCACTTTCAAACCCTCAATTATCACAAATTATCAAATATTTCGAGAAAAAGATTTTTTTTAAAGTGAAAACAAAAATACTAGGAGATATAAATTATAATGAGCTCAACTTTCAAAAAAGAAAAAAATGATAAAAGAGAGGAAGTATTGTAACTTTCCAAAATAAGGATAAAATGAGAAAAGGTAAACAACAACTGTGAAAGTTTGGTCAAGAGGGAATTATTTAATGGGGTGAGAAATTTTGTTACTGCTGACACAAGAGAAGAAGGTTTTGTTGCATATACTCTTTTGTAATCAATAATGTAATTTTGGAGTTCAACCGTAATTAAAATGTCGAAAGTTCAAATTTTTATATCCTATATTTATAGGTCGAAAGAAAAAGAAAAAAAAAACCTTCAACTAAAATTTAAAATTTTGCCGATCTTAGCATAATTTAATAGTCACCATATATTTTTTTTTTAATAGGATAGTGAGATTGATTTTTCACCGTTTAAGAAAAAGTACGTGTACTATCCTTTTGTAAGTTTGAATTTCCTCTTATGTTTGTATTTAGTTACCAATTCTATCTTTTGATTTTCGTTTGGTTTCGATTTGATACTTGTGATTCAATCTCTCGAATCTTTTATACCTTTGATTCTCATGGTCTCATAAATTTAAATTTTTATCACGTTTAAATGATAATAATATTCTAAAAAGAAGTAAATTCAAGGATTTTGCTTTTAAATTTTTATTTTTTTAAAAAGTGATAACTTTTTACCTCTTCGAGGTACTTCAATGTAAATTTATAACGAGGAATCAAATAGATAAGGGTAAGGAGGACCCCAATAATTGGAGAGACCCACAAACATAAATCTATTTATTTATTATATTTTTTAAATCCAAAAATATGTACTTATTATTATTAATTTTTTAAACATGGCCCTACAAAATTAATTAGCATATGGAAGAAGTGGGGGGACAATTTTAATAGGTGGGGACCATCTTGGGTCAAAATCTGAGTTATTGTATGGCTATGAATCATTCTTTAAAGGGCCCATGGGCCCACGGGAAAACGAAGTGGGCCTACAATCATTCTCCTGAATCTCGTTTCCCACTTTTGTGGATATGGGCCATTCTTAATGGGTCCATAAAAGCAATGACCCACACTTTAATGGGCCCATGGTATTCAAGTGGGCCAACTCTACACTGGGCTTTTGGTTTGTTGACTTGCATCAATCAGCCAACGACTGTGGATTTCTGAAAATAGGGATGACGGATAATGACCAAAACAAAATTAGGGGTGTTCATGGATTGGATTAGGTTGAATGATTTTTTAGACTCAACTTAATTATTCGGATTGTAAATTTTTTCAACCAAAATAACCTTTATTAAAAAATAAACCCAACCCAATATTTGAGTTAGGTTGGTTCGGGTTAATCGGGTCATTTATTTAAAATTTTGTTATAAAAAAGAAGCGAAACGTAAATATGTAAAAATCTAATTTAATTGTTTTCATATATTGAATTATGATTAAAAACTCAATTTCAATTTATATAGTGAAAATTTTCTCTCTAAAGTGCAAAGAACTACTTTTAAGAGTTGTTGAAAAATAAAATATTCAAAAAATATTAGAATTAAATAAAACTAAAATCAATATGTGTATAAATAATTGTGTTATAAGTAATAAAAAATATATTTTTTAAAGTTAATAATAAATTCGGATTGGTTCGAGTTGGTTTGGGTTATATTAGGTGAACATGAACCAACCCAACTCATAGGTTTTCATTTATTTAAACCCAACCCAACACAAATCGTACAGGTCGGGTTGGGTTGATCGATTTTTTCGGGTCATCAGGTTTTTTGAACACCCATAAACAAAATGGTATTTTTGAAAAATGTCCAAACTATTTTTTTTTAAATGACCGAATGACTAATTCTCATACTATTTCAAATTTAATAATTTATAAAAATATACTCTAACAAATTTTAAAGATTATGATGTATTTAAAAAACAAATCTAATTATTTAAAATAAATATAAAAGCTTAAGACAAAATCTAATAATTTAAACCAACTACTCAAATGAAACACAAAATGGTCTAAATATTTAATGATAAATAATAGAATACAATAATTTTCATTATTACTATATATATTAAAAAAAAAAAAAGTTTATCTTTGATCAGATCCGAAAAATTACAAACACGTTTCAAAAATTGTTTGACAATCATAAACATCATAAATACATGATATTTCTATGCAAATAGAGTGTGTACATAAAACACACAATGACTGAGTAGAAAAATCAAAAGAAAATACATGATATTTATTTGCAAATATATTATATATACTGAAATATCTATGTGGGACACACTACAAGAAATCTGACTTCTCCCAACGTCACATTTCGTTGGGAAAATGTGGAAAATTCGTCGGGAGAGCCTCTTCCGACGAATAAACGGTCGTCGAGAGTTTGGTCGGGAGAAACCCATCGAGAGAGGATCTCCCGACGCACATATAGGGCGTCGGGAGTTCTCCAAATAACTCCCGACGCAGTAATATACGTGTGGGGAGTATTAAAATTTAATCTATCATTTGTAATTTTTTAAAATTTGATTTGAAAACTTGTAAAACATATTAAACCAAATAAAGATTCACATGATTAAAAAACAAAAATGAAGTCTATATTATAACAAGTAAATAAAAAATTACAATATCCAAACGAAGTCGATACTAGAAGTTCATAAACATTCATATCACAAATACATAAAAGAAATAAAATTAAAACAACATCTAGAACACGTCTCGAACACAACATCTTCAATAATTGTCCCAGCTCATTTTCGAACAGCATTCTACAATAAAACAAAAACATTCAAATGTTATATCGATAAACATCCACAACACATTCAAACTTCAATACGGGTGGTAATGAAACTTTACCCACCCCCCACGACAAACATGTAACCTCCCAAACATCAAAAATACACAAAACGCCTCAATAATGACCAACACACATAAAACTCAAATTTGTCCCCAAAATGGTTTAACCCAATCTCAACCCCCCGTCCCCTCCCCCACCATAACACATTAAACTTCGTAAATATAAATTCAAATTTGTCCCAAAAATGGTTTAACTCAATCTCAACCCACCCCTCCCCCCTCTCACAACACATTAAACTTCGTAAACATTCATAAATACACAAGATAGCCAACAAAAAACACATCAAAATCCAGTTGATTGGCTACCATAACTGCAGGATAGCCAACCGTTCTTTATCATCAAGTTACTTAAGACATAACTATTTTGCTACCATAACTGCAGGATAGTAACATATCAGACAACTAAATAATGTAGTAATCATACCTAATTTAATGGGTCTCCTTTATATGATCGTATCATGTCTTCAATTATTTTTTTCATTTCTTCCATTTGTCTTGCATGATCCTCTTGCATTTTTTTTTCTAAACGTCTTCAAGTTCCTTAATCCTCGACTGAGACTGTTGGAAATTGGCTCTCAATTCCTCCATTCCTGCCTCCGTTCCTTGAGTAGATGACGAGCTTGATGAGATGCTACTCCTTCTTGACTTAGGCTTAGGGCCCCAACCTAGGCCTTTTGAATATATGGGTCGTCTACTCAAAATCGTCTCACAGATTTCATCCCTTGTTAGTGGTTGAGAACCTTCTAGAGTGGGGCTGGATTGTAATTCCAACATTTGATGCTAGACATAATAATTAAATGGGTAAAAACGAGCGACTAAAGTTAAAAATGAAAAAAAAAATACGATAGTAAAGTAAAAAATGTTACATGTGCATTTTTAGCTGCCTCGTTCACAAACTTGCCACCTTTAGAGTGTGTTTCTCTAAATAGGTCAACACGTCCTATTTCTCAACCCTCTTTTGCTTACAACTCTGCCTGAATTTGCAGGAATGACTTTGATCCACCTACGTGGTCGAACAATAATTTCTCTCCATTCTTCCTGTTCGTCACAGACATTTCCTACATTTGAAAAAAAAAATATGTCGATAGTGTGATGTATTAGTAAATGCAGTAATTGATACACGCCATAAATATTCTACCTCAAACGCTTCACTCTCGAAGCGGTCACACAAAAAGTACCAATCTTTTGGCCTATTTTTAAGCCAACTAGGCAAATTAGCACGTGCTTGCTGAGGATTTCCACATTTTCTGTAATGTCTGTGCAAATCTGTTCTAAATTCTTTGAAGGAGTTTTGCATTTGATGTTCTATAAAACGGTTAAGTCATTGACCAGATAGATCAAGTTTGAAATGAGCCTACAAAAGAGGGAGGGAAGAATTAGCATAGATGATGTTCATGATTGTAAAAGAATAAACTTATAATTACTTATCAATAATTGACTCTTAGCCAATTCTATGAACTCATTTGGAATCTCAGCCAAAGTACGACAACGTACTGGAAATGCAGATCTCACAGCGACGCCGATCGCATTTCTAAATCATACCGAATGTTGAGATATCGGTTTCGTCTCCCCCTCATTTATCATGATTGTAATTCTCCCATGTTTTTTGACGTATTTTTCTAGCTCGATGTTCCGCGAATGCTCTCGTTTCTTCCGAGTGGACGCTGAGCTACTATCTGAAGAATAAAAAATTTAAAACAGTTTATGATGTATTTCAGTTAATAGAATATATTTCAAAATATACTAACCTGAAGTATCACCCATAGAAGATACCTTATTGCCTAGATATATCTCCTGGATTCTTCATCAGCCTCCTGTTGCCTATTAGGGGTTGACATCGTATCTATACAAACACAAAAAAGACAAAACAATATTAAATTAACAATAAATACGTGTAAGCTAGAGAAAAAGAGAATTGAGTAGATACATCATTACTCATCATCGTAATCTAATTCAAATTATTCATCAACACTTGAACTGTTATTGAGAGATAATTATTCTTTATCATCATCGTTTATGAAGTCATGATCGCCATGTACAATAATTGGTCTTTCCACAACTATAGGATCAATGTCAACTCTGCATAAAGTAACCTCCTCAATGGTTTCATCCACTCGGACGCCACCAACAATTTCTAGTAAATATAGTTGTGTGTTTTCAACATCATCCACTTCTGGTACATCCCATATTCGTTTATTTTGGACTACTTGAACAACTTTCCAATTGCTATCATATTTGATGTCATCAATGTAAAAGACTTGTTGTGCTTGGATAACAAAGATGAAAGGCTTATCGACATACCAAAAGTGTGATGTATTGATCGATTTGTATCCTAAATCCACACGTGTCCTATTACTTTTGTTGTTATCTGTGTCAAACCATCTACACTTCAACAAGAAAACGCGTCTTCTGTTCACATATTGGAAATCTAATACTTCGTCTACAACATCGTAGAAATTGTTATCCACACTTGCGTTCTTACTGATCTTCCAAGCCACTAGGACTCCACTTTGGTTTCATATGGTAGATGAACTGCAAAGTGTACCATTATATTGAAAAGGGCAAGTGGGAATATTCTCTCCAATTTACAAAGTATGACTATGATGTCTGCTTGTAGTCTGTTCAAACCACTTACACATATTGTCTTTGCACATAAGTCGTAAAAGAATGTACACAACTCAACAATAGCAGTGGATACGTTCTTCGGTAGGTATGCTCGAATACCAATAGGGAGTAGTCTGTGAAGCAACACATGACAGTCGTGTGTTTTTAGCCCCGATATTTTTCCATCTTTGTCATTCACACATCGTGATATGTTAGATACGAATCCATCAGGGAATTTCACTGATTTCAAATACTTACAAAACGAAATCCGTTCACCATTTGTTAATGTGTATGCTGCCGTGGTTTTACAAATCTGTTATCGACCTGTATCAAGTGTAGGTCCTTTCTTATCTTCAAATCTTGTAAGTCTAATCAAGCGTTCGTTGTATCATTTGTCTTTCCTTCAATATTTAACAATGTACCCACCAAATTGTCACATATATTTTTTTCAATATGCATTACATCCAATTTATGTCGTAAAAATAGTCTAGACCAATATGGAAGTTGGAAAAAAAATACTTTTTTTAGTCCAGTTTAGAATTCTCTTTCTTTTTTTATTTTGCTTCGATAGATGTTTGCTAAGCACAGAAAAGTTTAGCATATTTCTTTGTTGTAATATCTCTTCTCCATTCATTACGACTGGTGGAGGTCTACGTTCAACTTTTCCAGATAACGTCGATGTCCCATAAATGATAATTTTCTCTCTTATCCCGAAGGACGAGTTATCTTCCTTGCATATTAGACATACTTGATAACCTTTTGTACTCCACCCAGATAAGTCACCATACGTAGGGAAGTCATTAATCGTCCATAATAAAGTAGCATATAGTTAAAAAAAAACTCACCAGCAACATAATCATAAGTTCGCACACCAATTGTCCACAACTCTTTTAATTCCTCAATCAACGGTTGCAAGTAAACTTTCCTTTCTAGGAGATTTTGGACCAGGTATGAGCAAAGACATGAAGAAGTTTGTTTCCTTCATGCATTTCCAATGGGGCAAATTATAAGGAATTATCACCACAAGCCACATACTATAAGAAGTACTCATATTTCCAAACGGATTGAAGCCATTTGAAGCTAATCCCAAACGAACATTTCGAGGATCTAAAGCAAAATGAGGGAATTCACGATCAAAATGTTTCCACCCCTCTACATCAACTGGATGTCGCAATACATCCTCCGTTTCAACTTACTTATCTTTATGTCATCTTAAGTCATAGTACCACTGATCCCTCTAATGAACATAAGTCATAGTCCTACTATGACTGAGTCTTCTCTTCCAAAAAGAAGCTATGATCACTATGTTCAAGCCCCGGAATCAGCTCTTAAAGGAGTAATCTCTCTACTTATCCCTACTTCAGAAAAGAAGTGAATTCCATATTGTGGATTGAGTTCCCAGCTCTCAGATTAGACAAGTCCCCAAAAAGGTAGGCATTTTGAGTTGGCAATCTGGCCACTCTCACCCATACTAATCAAAGGACCGCCTTCAAAGGCAGAAATTCTCAAAACACTCAAGATTGAGGTCGTGTCACCTATGGTCGTTTAGGTGAGATGTAAGTCTCTAGTATCAACGACGTTATATATAGAGTCTAGTTATCTCGTGGTCCAAGTCTTATACAAACTCTTTGTATAGGACACCCCCGCTCGCGCGTCTTCACATGAATGGTCAGGATCTACCATCTGTAGTAGTTTACAACACTTGCAAACCTCTACAAAGCGAGTCGTATCCATAGTGTCACTAGGATCAGGTATCCCACCTTAATCCTTATACTACAGATCTATTTAGGTTATCACTTAAGGCATGATCCATTTGTATATCACATATACATGCTTAAGTTCACATAAGATAACCAAGGAGCTTTGTTTATTGGATATGAGTAAATGCCAAAATTAAATAATAATGATTTTATTCATTGAACAATGTGTATCTTTACAAAACAATGAGACTCCAGGAGAATTAGGACATCCCAATATATATATATATATATATATATATATTAAATTATATGTTATATCAAATATAACATATAACCTATAGTTTTAATATTGTATCACATACAGTATAATCCAATTCACATAATAATATTTCAATCATATTCAAATATTTATTTCCTCTCACTAAAGCTATAATGTATCAAATACATTATAATAAGTATATCACAAATAATTGAAATAACTTAATTATATCATATATAATTAAATCCCTTTATTATTTTGGACAATTCAAATTAATCCAAAAACTGATTCTCATTTAATTTTATTGAGCTAGCAAAGGGATCTCATGGATCTGTAGCTTGAAACTCCAACCGTACATGAATAATTAATCAAATTCTTTAATTAAATTATTCACCATCCGTTAACTGTAGGGCACTCTACTAAAGACCGATAACTGCACTATTCACACTACAGATATATTTTTGTGTTCATTGGATATAACTAATCAATAGTATTTACCCAAAATTGAGCATCTACAAATCATTCCAAATAGTTGGATTTCGACATCGACAACGGCAAAAACTGAGATGCGCGATGGAAAAGGTGATCGGCGGCGACAGAAACGCGCAATCGGTGGTGCGACCTCATGGACGATGATTCGACTAGGACGAAGCACGGTCGGAGACGAGTTTCAACGGTGCAAGCAGTCAGCCAAGATCACGGCTAAAGACCTGGTGGGCTGCGATTGGAATCCAACGCGAACTGGAGATCCGGCGGGCGAGCAGCGTTGGGTCACGTCTTACAATTGACAAAGACCAACGCGATGGTGTCACTCGAACGAGTCAGACACGACGGTGAAGGGGGCGGCACGCGGATGAGTTCTGATCAGCAGGCAACGAATGACGCTTGGTTGCTGTGGCGGCAAAACGGAAGAAGCTGAAAAAAAGAGGGGGTTGTGCGTGAGGAAGAAGAAGATGGGGGGGGGGGGGGGGTGTTAACGCATGCTTCCCTAGGGTTCTTTAATCAACCAATAATATATATATATATATTCTATTCTTTTTCCTTTCCTTAATAAATATATCATATCAAACTCAAATCTTTTACCTCTTCTCCAATTAATTAAATAAACCTTAAAATAAATTCACCAACTTTACATCACTTTGTTCCAAAAAATCCTAAATCTCAAAATTACATTCAAACTTTCTAAATTAACGTAAATCCAAATTTACAAATCTTTTTAGATACTTGATTTAATAAATTTCAAATAAACCAATTACCTTCTTCTAATTCTTTAATTAAATTTTGGATCCCAACTCCAAAATTAACGAGGGTAAAATTTTAAAACCACAGTTTCCCCTTTTTTCTTTTAAATTTTAGTTCCTTAAAAAACTCCAAATTCTACAAATATCAAAATTTATTATCCAAATAATTCAATTATCCCTTCCAATTAATTTAAATCTCTATTAAAAAAAAAATCTGCCTTAACCAATAAAACTTCTTCAACTATAACAATTTGATTCTAAATTAAAACTCAATAATTTGCGTTAATTAACTTAAAACTTCCTACAACTCAGGATATTACATGTAGTTAATTAAGTTTGGGCTTCCCCAATTAATTAGTCATACAATAGAAACCTAGGGCTTAATGCAAGTGTAAATCGATTTTATATGACTGCTTAAGATTCAGTATGATTGATTGCATTTAGATTAATTAGAGCTTTGTTTGAAGTTTTAATTATTAATCAGGTTGCTTGCATAGTTTGGTCTTAGCTAGTTATCCGTTGTTGTAGAGACTAGTTAGGTCGAGTCAAGCATATTGTTTTGCAAAGCATGATTGAATATGAGTTTAATCAATATAGTTCAATGATAGGAAATTGTATAGGAACCCAATTTACTCCCAAGATTGAAATTTCTAATCCTTAATTATATTTACCCACTTTATTTTACTTTACGCAATTTTAAATTCATTTCTTATCCACATAAATCCCCCACATGTATCGCTATAACTATAAAATCGACTTAACAAAACAAATATCGCGCCACTATGTGGATCGATCCGAACTTACCACTATTGCTACGTCTTTGTAGTAATAGGTATAGGATCAGTTTAATAAAATTTCTTTGATTAGTGGTCTTCTGGGAATGACACAGAAAGCCCACTATCAGTTGCTAGCGCATGTGCCCTCCACTTGCTACCTTATGCATGCGCCTAATGCCTCATGCCCATCAACGCACATTTGTCACATGCCAACACACGTTAGTGCGCGCATCTACACCTGTCTATCGCCTACCTGTCGTGCCAACATGCCTAACCCTTCATTTACTGCCCATTGAGTGCCAAACACCTAGTTTGGCATCAATTTGAGTTAGTGAATAAAGTTTAAGGCCAATAAGGTATTTTAAGAATATTTTAGCCCTAAATAGAATAATTTTTAGATTCTAAGCTAAATTTGGAATGATTCAGGACATAAGGGAAGTAAGAGGAATTAAGGACTAGAGAGGAGACTGAAGAAGCTTGGAGGTAGAAGAAATCCTTGTGGGGGCACTATGAGTGGTATATTTTCAAATGTTTTGGTTAATATACTATTATATGGTATTATAGTATGGATGGTTTCAAAACCTAGCATGGTCTATTCTATAAGGCTTTATGCTAGTTTGAACTCTAGATTTAGATAAAAATATTTTATCCATGAAAGCATGTTTTTTGTCGGATTTTATTTACTATTTCAACATGTTTTTTTTTTTGTGGAAAATGATTGGTTGATTTGGAATCGTTGGATTTGCTTGGATTTGAAACTCGTATTTATGGTGGTTTTGATGGAAATGGATTTCAAACCACTGGATTGCCAAAATGTACTTTGTACCTTGGATGGATTAAGGATTCCCTATACTCGAGGATAGAAGGTATATGAGAAATCTAGGATTTTCGATATTCAAGGATGGAAGACGGTATCTAGAAAATCCAGAAGGTCTTTGGGATCCATCTTGACACACACATAGGCTTTGGGTCTTGTGCAAGGGTGCTTAGCCCTTTGGGGGCATGATTGTGTGCATGTAGGTCAAGATATTGACGTTGGTGTAATGGGTTTATTCTACATTAGCTAAGTTTTTTTATGTTTGGTGTATTAAGCTTGCTCTACCTCAACTAAGGTTTTTGGTATAGAGTTTGGTATGGGTTTTGGAACTTGGAAGTGGTTTATGTGGATTTTTTCTTGGACATGTTTAGAAAATTTATGATCATGTCATTTACTGAATTGATATGTTTTATCTGTCGATGCTCATATTTTGGAGTTTATTTAGATATCTTAATACTCTGATGCCGACTTACATTTAAAATAGTTTTATAAATGTTTTCTGCAGGTAGTAGGAAGAGTTTCGGATGCCACACAAAGTCAAGATTTATCACACTACAGGACTGATTCTGGGCTAAGGTTATTTAATGGATTTTAAGGATTGGGTTGCATGTATTTGATTCAAAGTTCGAAAGTATAAGTTGTATGAACTATTAAGTTTTGGTTGCAATAAAATAATTAATTTTGAGTTAAGTTGTTTACTTGGTTTTAGAAGTTGTTGGATAAAACAGGTCAATACAGACTATAAGTGTCACAAAAGGGTGGTATTTGCTATCTTCACGTCTTCTTCTAGGTGAAAGAGATAAATGAGGGGTATGACAATTATACATTGGATGTATTGTTTCTAGTTGAGGTGTAATAAGTTTGATAGTATATTTAGTTCATATATATCATTTTCCAATAAGAGGGGCAGAGGAAATAATGAAGACAAATCAAATGTTCTGTGACCTAAGCAAAAGGTAAATTTTTTATTATTCTAAAAGAACTCATAGGGTAATCTATACAAAAATTTCCTAAATATTTGGGGATTTTTATACGGATGGCCTCATTTGGGAGGCCTAAATGAAAAATGGCTCCTGTAGGGAAAGTAATAGAAAATGGTCTTTTGCTTACGTCATAAGCATGTGATTTTACCGATTCACCCCTAAGATACACTCCTCATGCTTGTCAATACGAATTTACTCGATCCTCGATGGCTCGTCACACATTCCTCAATGCATGGTCACTCGATATCCAGGTTCATGGTCACTCGATATCCAGGTTCATGGTCACTCAATATGGTTATAATCGACACGTGTATACTCAATCATATCAACGTCATACTCGATGCTCGATTACTTTATACTCGATTATTTTGAATTCATAACCCGTTTGAAGGTCACTTGATACCCAGCTTCATGGTCACTCGATAAGGCTGCAATCGATACGTGTATACTCGATCATATCAACGTCATACTTGATGCTCGATTATTTTGTACTCGATTATTTTGAATTTAAAACTCGTTTGAAGGTCACTCGATACCTAACTTCATGGTCATTCGATACGGCTGCAATCGACACGTATATATTCGATCATATCAACGTTATACTCAAGGCTCAATTACTTTATACTCGATTATTTTGAATTCAAAACTCGTTTGAAGGTCACTCGATACGGCTGCAACCGACACGTGTATATACTCGATCATATCAACGTTATACTCGATGTTCGATTACTTTATACTCAATTATTTTGAATTCAAAACCCATTTGAAGGTGTTTTTTTTCCTCGAATATTTATTGTTTTTTAAATTTGCTTAAACAAGGACGATTTTAAGACAAAAATATATGTAATTCGTTATTAATATAATAATATAACATTTAAAGAAGAGCATAGAATTAAAAGTTATGAAGATCAGTATTGTATACTCGATCCTCGATTACGATTATTTTGCCCTAGCCGTGACTATTTTTCCTTTCCCTCTCATTTCTCTCGCACGTCTCCTTCTCTGAGCATTGGCCTGGGCGGAGTTTGTAGCTAGCTATGGTGGAAGTCGAAGATGAGCTACTTCAAACTCTTCCTCTCTCAATCACGGCGGAACCTTAACCTCATTCACGGTGCTGCAACATTGATCGTGCTCCATCTCCATCCCGTCCGGTACAATTTCACCTCTCCTCAACTTTCAGATACTGATTAAACTCATTAACGGGGAATTCTTTCAATCAAAATGGTTTCCAAGACTGTAGCCTCCGCCATTTTCCCCTCTCTTTCGCCAGCTCCTTCGAAAGGCAAGCTCTCATCTCTGTTTACGCACCCACAAAGGGTTGCATCTTCAAATCCCCAAAATCCATTTCCTATTCCTGCCAAATCCCCGCCTGTCCTCTCTAAACTGTTCAAATCGACTGTATCACCGGAAATTTCGCCGGAAAAGTCAACTTCAGAGATCTCGTTTCAAGAACGGCTTCGGACGTTCCTTCACAATTGCAAGACAGGTAATTTTACCGCATCAGAAGGACTACAATTCTTTGACCTAATGATGAGTGCAAATCCTACCCCTGCCATGGCTTCATTCAATCTTTTACTTGGTGGACTTGCTAAGATTAAGCACTACTCTGAGGTTTTTCAGGTGTATTACAGAATGAGCTTAGCCGGACTTTTGCCTAATTACATCACGTTTAATATCTTGCTTAATTGCCTTTGCAATGTGAATCGGGTTAGTGAAGGTCTAGCAGCCATGGCAGGGATTATAAGGAGAGGTTATACTCCCAATATAGTGACATATACGTCTTTGATTAAGGGCTTGTGTATGGAGCATAGGATTAGTGAAGCTACACGGTTGTTTATGAGAATGCAAAAGTTGGGTTGTAGGCCAAATGTGATAACTTATGGGACTTTAATCAAGGGTCTTTGTCAAACAGGTAATACTAACATTGCTCTTAAGTTGCATGAAGAAATGCTCAACGGGACTGGTCATTATGGCATTAATTGCAAGCCTAATGTTATTTGTTATAGTACCATTATTGATGGGCTCTGTAAAGATGGACAGGAAGACAAGGCGAGGAAACTTTTTGAGGAAATGAAAGCTCAGAGAATGCTTCCAGATGTGGTTTCTTACAGCTCTTTGATTCATGGATTTTGCCATAGTGGAAGGTGGGAGGAGGCTAAATGTCTGCTCAATGAGATGGTGGATCAAGGTATTCAACCAAATGCAGTTACATTTAATGTGTTGATGGGTATGCTTTGCAAGGTAGGGCAGGTTATCGAGGCTAAGAAGTTGCTAGAGGTGATGATTCAAAGAGGTAATATTCCTGATTTGTTTACGTATAATACATTGATGGATGGGTTCTGTTTGGTTGGTGATCTACATAGTGCTAGAGAACTATTTGATAGTATACCAAGTAAGGGGTGTGAACCTAATGTGATTAGTTACAATGTGCTAATCAATGGGTATTGCAAAAATTGGAAGGTGGAAGAAGCAATGAAGATTTACAATGAAATGCTTCAAATGGGCATTAAGCCATCTGTGATAACATATAATGCCTTGCTAATGGGTCTTTTTCAGGCAAGGAAGGTTAATGATGCAAAGAAAATATTTGGGGTCATTCAAGCTCGTGGTCTAGTGCCGAGTTCATGTACGTTTAGTATCTTTTTAGATGGGTTGTGTAAGAATGATTGTTTGTTAGAAGCAATGGAATTCTATAATGAGCTGTCGTACAACTTGAAATTAAACATCGATATCTTTAATTGTCTTATCAATGGCCTATGTAAAGCAAGAAAACTTGAAACTGCTTGGGAGCTTTTCGACAAATTTTCCCATGAAGGGCTTCTACCAAATGTTGTGACTTATTCCATTTTGATCCATGGGTGTTGTAAAGAAGGACAACTAGAAAAGGCAAATGATTTATTTCGAAAGATGGAAGAAAATGGTTGTACTCCTAATGTAATTACCTACAATACACTTCTATGTGGTTTCTACGGAAGTAATAAACGAGAGGAAGTGATTGAGCTTCTTCATAGGATGGTTCAAAAAAATGTGTTGCCAGATGCTTCCACCTGCACCATAGTAGTAAACATGCTTTCTGAAGATGAAAAGTTTCGGGGATATCTGAACTTGCTTCCAACATTTCCTATTCAAGAGTGTCGAGGTCAATGGCAATTCAAAGATCTATATACTAATAAGGGACTATGCCTTGAAAATTGACTTTGAAGCTCATGATGAAAATTTTGAGTTCTCATGATGAAATTTGCTTTGACTACTGCCTCACTTTTATATGGTTGTCAGCAAGATTCATTATTCTTTTAGATGAGATAGTAGACTGAAGGCATGGTGACCTTGAGGTTTTTGATCATCACATAATGAAGATGTCCAATATCTCATAAGTTTGTTAGACTGCTAAATTTGTAAGGTCAAGTGGTAATGTTGATGTCAGGCTCATTGCACGTGGAGAAGGTGGAGGACTTCTAATAGTTTTTCTCTTATAAATGAACTTTGGGCGAGGTAGCAAGTTGGTGACACTGTTAAAGTAAGATTAGCCATGGCTCTCAATATGATACATATCAGGGTTCAAGCTACTTCTCGAGGATACCTCGATGGTGCTCAAATTAGTAGCAACTGCTTTGGAGCTTGCTCGAAGAAGAAGCAGGCTGCTCTACAACTTTAGTTCTCAAAGGGAACTTGGAGTTAGGGGCACCCAGTTAAAAAAGGTTTCAATTATTCAACAATCACACAAGAAAAGGATACAAGGCAAAGCTTCAAAACACTGAGACTGAGCCAGCTCGTTACCTCGGTGATAAGGGTGACGAGTTCTCATTAATCTTGCTGATGCTTGTGATATAAGCAAATTAATGTGATGTCACTGGTGGTTGCAGACATGTTGCCGGGCTTATAGCAGGGGCAGGAGAAGATGTCTAAAAGTGATCCATCATCCTCTATATTTATGGAAGACGATGAGGTAAGGCATTATATAGGGGAAATTAAGAATACCATGTGAGGAGGAAATTGGGGTGATGGTGCAGTATGGTTAGCGTTCAGGTCGCATAGTTTTATAATTAAGAATTCCATGTGAGGAGGGGAATTAAATTGCATCTATTATTTTCATGTTTGTGTTTAGTTTTAGGTTGTCTTGACTGAAGTGTTCGATTCTCGGGCTAGCTTGTGAATCTGTTGTCTAACTCGTTCATCTGGCTATATTAGGCGGAAGGGAATTTAAAGATAAAGAAAGCATTTTGTCTTGGTTCATGGAGTTCACTGTGGAATGAAATGCAGATCATGGTGGAAATAAGTAAGTTTCCTAGGAGATTTAGGGTCCATTGATAACATTTGATAACTTTTCCATTTCTCGTTTCTTTGGAAATAATTAATTTTCCTAGGAGATTTAGTTGCTCACTTTAATAGTTATAATAGAATCAATTGTAATTAACGTGATTGAAATCTTTATTTTTGGGGCAATAATTAAGTCATGATGAAGTTATATTTGAAATTCGATGGGTTCTACTTTAGTTAATCTGTGTATTTCAATTCAATGTATATCTATATCATCAAGTTAGTATATATATATTCAAAGTCATGTCATCAATTTGTTATATAGTTGAGAGCAAATAACAATGATAGTATTGAATGATTAAAAACATGTTTCAAAATAATTTTGATCATGACACGTTTATAACCATTTTAAAGTCACCTCCAAATATATCCTTAAAGTGAGCTTGAGATAACTTTTAAAATAGCTTGAAAATAGTTTCAAAAAGTACTTTAAAAATTTTTATTTTGTTAGAGTGGATATTCAAAAGTACTATTTTAAACTATTTATTGAACTAGCCTACTAAAAAATAACCAAAAATTCACTTTTAACTTTAAGTACTTCTAAGATTGAGGGTATAAAAGGTGCTTCATTGAGGATAGGGATGACAAAATTCCTCACGGGGTTGGATTCCCGCGGGTCTCCGACCTGATCAGGGCAGGGAATCCTCAATTTGATTGGATATGGGGTCAAACCAGAGATTCAAATCAGGTCCCTGATCAAGGATGGGGAGGAGATCCCCGCCCATCCCTGACCCAAACCCGATTCTCAATTTTTTTAATTATTAATATATATATATAATAATAATAATTAAAATTAGAAAAAAAATTGGAATGGTAGTTATAAAAACTACTTTTAATTATGATTTTTTTCTAATTTTAATTGTTATAATTATATATATATTTATAAATTATTAAAACAGTAATGAAGCTACTGTTAGTTTTTTTTTTTTTTTTTTTTTAATTTTCTAATATAATAAATTTTATAATAAAAAAGCATTAAAATATTTTTTAATTATTAATTTAAACAAATATATGTAACAATAATACTAATTTATTACATAAAATTTACCATTTCAATATAAATACTAATTTTAGTTAATTTTAAATCATAAAAATAAGAAAATAAAAAGCGGAGATTTTTTTCCGTGGGAATCCGAATCCTCAACCCGACCCCCCAAAACGGGGAATGGGGTGGGAACGCGGATGTGGAGTGCGTCCCTGTCCCATTTTGATCCTGTTGCCATCCCTAATTGAGGAGTACTATATTATTAAAACATGTTTGAAACTACATTTAACCAATGTGAAAGTTTACTGGCTATTCCATATCTTAATTTAATTTAAAGCACTTTACAATACTGCCAGAAAGCACTCCAAAGTGCTCTTCAAATTTTAAAGAACATTTTATCAAATTCACACATTCCTTGGTGTGATATATATATACTCAAAGTCAAATCATCAAACGGTCTACGGAAAATAATATTGAATGAAATAATATTGAATGATTAAAGACATGGAGGTGGTAGTTATTGTTTGAATTTTGAAGACATTTTAGAAATAGAAGTAGGCAATGGAGGTGATTGTTGATTTGAATATGAAGTTTTTCTTTTCCTATTTTATTTGTTGATTTCTAATTTTTCTTTTGGTTGATTTGGGTTAGTGATTTGGACGTTGGAGAATCTCTGCAAATATTGTGAAGCCTAATCTCTAAAATATAGTGACAAATACGATGTACTTGTTATTCTTTTAGACAGTGATGCAACAAATACTTGTGTGTATTTGTGTTCTGAACATATAAACTAATAAGGGACTATGACTTGAAAATTTTTAATCAATACAATCCTTAAAGCTATTACATTTTTGGGAATTTGAACCTCTGTTGGTTGCAATAGTGTGTGTGCCGAAAGTTCTAGTTGAGCAATTTTTAGTTCTCATGACGAAATTTGCTTTGATTTCTGCCTCATGCATATGTAACTAACCCCAATCAACAATTATAGGCTATTAGCAAGGTTCATTATTCTTTTAGTCTCTCATTCATGAGATAATGGTACGAAGGCATAGCAACCTTGAGGTTTTATCATAACAAATTTCACGAGTCAAATCTCATTCATGTTTATTCTTTATTGTGTTAGAAATATAGTTGCGAAGACTTGTTGATAGAACTGTCTTATTGTGGGATTCAAATGTTTTGAGAATACCTTATGAAGATGTCAAACATCTCATAAGTTTGTTAGACTGTTAAATTTATAAGGTTAAGAGGTGATGAGAGAGTAGGTCTAGTATTTTTTTATTTTTTTTTTCTCAAATAAATGTTTTAACTTGAGCTGTAGTATCAAGTTGGTGAAGCTGTGGAATTAAGACTAATTGTGGCTCTCGGTATGATATTGATAGAACCCAGATATATTGAAATATAAAAAAAAATATCGAAAATGCAAGATAAACCAAGTGTTCGAGGTACTTGGACCCTCCCAATCTTGAGATAACCCTCAAGCGCTAATTCATATGCCAAATATTGCTTGCCTCCTCCATTCCCCTCTCCCTCTATTTATAACCAACAATTATAACTAACTCCCTATCTAATTCCTATTATGCCCCTTAATACCCTAATAATCTCCTAATACCGATTATATCAGATACGTATTAGGGTTCAAGCTATTGTTCAAGAGCACCTCGATGGAGTTCTTGTGGCTCTCGGTATGGTACTTATTAGGGTTCAAGCTACTGTTCAAGAGCGCCTTGATGGAGTTCAAATTAGAAGCAATTACTTTGGTGCTTGGTCAAAGAAGCAGACTACTCTACAACTTTCGTTCTCAAAGAGGTTTACCCTAGAGCTAAGGGCACCAATTTAAAAGATAAGTTTCAGTGATTCAACAGTCACACAAGAAAAGGATACAAGCCTAAGGTGCAAAACACCAAGACTGAGCAGCTTGTTCTGCTAGGCAACAGGGGTCACAGGAGACCTATTTCCATATTCCTTTGGCAAATTTGACATGATAAAGATTTGTGTACATATTGCTCATTGGGTAAATTTTGTGGCCATGGTTTGGTGCGTTTCATTGAGATGGTTTGTAAATATTTTGGTTTAGCATTTGTAATACTACTTCACTTGAACATGGATCTTTTGTTGAGATCCCTTTGAATTATGGAAGAGTATGCGAGATAGGAGTTTGAACCTCTGAACTTTTGATCAAAAGTACATAATTATTTATGTTTATTGAGTTATGCTCATGTTAGCTTGTCTCTTCTTTTGCAACTGTCCTCATCTCCTCCATTGTTTTCTTGTTTTCTTGGTATGGAACCAACTTTAATTAATGTGATTGAAATCTTTATTTCTGGAGCAATAATTAGATTGTATTTAGGCCATGTTTACCAATCCGTAATAAAAATTGGTGAAATCAAAATTGGATTTCGTTGATAAATCAATTGTAATAGGTCAGAATACAAACATAATTGGATTGCTTTGGATCACATTTACTTAGATTTATGAATTTGTCACATTTATTGTTACCATTACCATTATTGTTTGACCCTAAGCGGTAACGATAACAGTAATAGTAAATATAATAAATTTCATATCGTAACAATACACTAACGATAACGATAATAATAACGTAATTTTCAATCGCAAACGGATTGATCACCCTTGTATTTTTATTATAGATTGGGTAGTGGATCCCACATAGTAGTACAAGTACGGAATGCGAAGTAAACAACGACAAAAGCAATTCATTGGGGTCAACTTTTCATAATACTATTCATTTATTACTTTTTCCCTAGTGCAAACATGGTTTTAAGTCATATACGTACTATTTTAGCTAGGCTATGTAGTTTCAATTCAATACATACTGGCTCATCCTCAGAATCTGAAAAGAAAAGAGAGAGAACTTCTTGTTTCAAGTTATATATATATTCAAAATCATGACATCATGGTAATATTGAATGATTACATTCATGTTTCGAAATAATTTTGAACATGATAAATATTTATAACCATTTCAAAATCACTTCTAAATATGTCTTTAAAATAAGCTCGAAATAACTTTTTAAAACGGCTTGAAAATAATTTCAAAAACTTTTTTTTTTTTGCTAGACTGATTAAAAAGTGCTTCTTTTGAAGGTAAAAAAGTTGCTTCAGTAAGGAGTACTATATTAGAACATGTTTTGAAACTACATTAAGGTGAAAGTTAAATGTAAATTGTGCTTCCCTCTCTCTCTCTCTCTAAAAAGTCATGTCATCAATTTGTTATATGGTTGATAAGAAATAACAATAAATTTCATATTGAAAGATTAAAGACACGTGTTGAAATGATTTTGAACATGACAAAATTTATTTTAACCATTTCAAAATCACTCTCATTCATTCTTTAAAGAATCCACAATCACTCCATTTTTTTTCCACATCATATTTCTTATCATGGATTTTTCGCTCTTACAAATTGGGGGAATAACCAAAGCAAATCCTCTTTCAGAGCCATCATCCTTTCTTAAAATGAAAATCGACTTATGTGTATCGTTCTAAAATAGTAATTCCCATAGGACATTTGCATCATTGAAATTCGATCAACCCAAACGAAAAAGAATATTGTTGAATAAGTTGGGATGTGTTTGGTCTAAGGAGTTGGAGTAAGAGGAATAGCGTTGATAACTCCACTTCTTGTTTGGCCAAAGGAGTTTGTGGGCTCACAACTAAAAAAAACAATTCATGTTGTATTGACTTCTCATATTATAGACCCCTCAACTAAACAACTCTCCAAACTTCACAACTTCACTCCTTAATCCAATTATCCCCTTAGTTGTAATAGAATACAACAATAATCCTCTATATCTAATAGTTAATATGGTTCTCATTGTTGGAGTTAGCATGCAATTAACGGAAGCAAAAATCATTAAGCACTATAGTTCATCAATTTTAGCAACTAAGAAAGCATGTTCATACAATAGAAAAGAGGGTTTATGATATACCTTTGTAGAATTCCTTTAATCCACGACACCTTCAATCTCCTCAGCAATAAGGTGTGGACCACCACTTGATTTTCCCTACTATTCTCTAAGACCATAGATTGAATTGTGGGATTCAAAATGAGTAGGAATTTAGGAAACTATTAGAGAGGAGAAGCCAGATTTTTTGGGTTTGTTGAAGAACTCTTCTTCTTCAAAAACCAGCCAGCATTCAGTAATGCATGAGTCTCATCTCAACTCATTCATGCTCAGTTTTGTGCAAGTTATTCATGCAACTTGTTTGCATAGAAACATGACAACACCTACTTGCAAGATTAAGTGGATTTTGAGTTTTCATGTTTGGAAAACCCCACTATTGAGTTTTTTCTAAATTAAAAAAAAAAAAAAAACAAAAAAAGAAAGAAAGAAAGAAAAAAAATCCATTGAAATTTCAATTTTTCTTTTCATTTTTGAAAACTAATTTTCAAAATTAATTTCAATATTAATTCAATAATTAATATGAAATTTTATTAGTTTTAAAATTAATTCAATAATTAATTTTTAATAATTAATTATATTAATTTAATATCAACATTTTAAATTAATTGAACATCAATTCCTCAATCACGAATCTTTATACATGTAATATTTAAATCAGATTTAAATATTATCCAATTCTCCAATTTCGTGTATAACTATATCGCATATAATTACTTATTCCCTCAATTAGAATTTGAAGGTTTCAAATTCTCTCATCACGTTATTCTAAGGTTTAATCTGTTGTGAGCTAGTAAGGGGACCTAATGGACCTACAGATCATGGGCTCCAATAATCCGAGATTAACTAGTTAAACTCTTTAACCTAATTAGTCAACATTTATTAACGATCAAGTCACTCTACTAAAGCCCAATAGTTACACTCCCTCATTGTAGATATAATTGTGTCCATTCGATATAACCATAATTAGTAAGTCAATTCTTCATAGGTTGATCGTAATAATGGTTAGGTCAGAAGTTGTTTGACTCCCGAGATTACATATTGTTTCTTAAGTCCCACTAATCCTCTAATGAACAATTGGTTTGTGATCCAATCACTAAACCGAATCCCTCTCGAGCAATGAGAAGGTGGAGTCCCTTGTTCAAGACCCAGAGTCAGCACTTAAGGAAACAACCTATTTACTATCCTTAAAAATGGGTAGGAGCTAATTTCATCTTACACCCTATGTTTCCAGCTGTCTACCCGATCTTAGCCCTGAAATAGGAGACTCTTTGAGTCGGTGCTGTTGAGCCTCACCCATGCAAATCTAAGAATAATCCCAAATAAATAGGAATTCATAGTTAGCTCAGGATTAAGGTCAAGTTACCTTGGTCATCGCTTTGAAATAGTCAGTTTTAAACAGTAAACAACGTTATAAAGTAAGAATGACTAATTTCTTAGTTCGATCTTACACAAACTCTTTATATAGGACGCCTCCACTCGCATGTCTTCACATGAGTGAATTAGGATCACTTCGTTTGAAGCACTTTACAACAATTGTAATATCTACAAAGTGGGTCACATCCGATAGTGTCCCCATAATAAGATACCCAACCTTATTCGTATACTATAGACCATTTTGGCTATTTACTCGAACTTGATCCACTTTTATGTCTCTACATAAAGTTCAAGTACTCATGTAATAGCCATGGATCTTAGTTTATTGGATTTAGGGTTATTTCTAAAATGAAACGAGCAATTCATGCATTCAATAAAAACTTTATTGAACCAAACTTCAGTAACATCTATAATGATTAACATAATAAATTTATTGTTTACAAACCACGAGTTTTAGGACATAAAACTTAGAGATTTATTTGTTGGGTTCAGTCGGTTCAGGTCAAGGAGGTCTGGTTCAACCTCATTTTGGCCGGTTCAACCTATTTTGGAGCTTTAGAGATTCGGTTTGGGCAGTTTGGGTCGGTTCGTGAAGACCAAAAGCCTTTTGAAGCTATTTTTAATTATTATTATAATAATTTAGGTGTTTTGCTTGCTTGAAATGCCAAAACTGGTCCGTATCAGTGTATGTTTAATTATTTATGCATTGTGAATGTATGTTATAATTAAATAAATCTTGTATATGCATGTAGTATGCCATGTAGATTTAAAATCCCACCATAGGAAGCATGAAGCATGCATTGAAAGTATGTCATAAAGAGTTATAATATATAGTATGCATGTTTAGGGTTTCAAGTATTTAATACAAAGTGTTATATTAAATCTCGAAATGCTTAATATGGATGATCAACATGTCTATTGTTTTATAATTGTTATAAAAACCGAATTAGACATTTAAAATCCATAACAAAGATAAGATGCCTGCTCACCTAGGGTTAACAAATAACAACTTGTTTTAATAGTTAAAATAGGTCGTTATCTTGTAAAATTTGGTTACAAACTCAACCGGTCTATAATCTTGTGTAAGGCATGAGGTATTTAAGTTGATAGTTTACAGAACACCTCCTTACTGGGGTTTATAACCGAATAATTGAGCGTTGTTAACCCGGTTTTGTGAGCATGCATGAGCGATGTGAGATTTTAAAACTGGTTATCACCTACACATCGTAGGTTAAATCCAAATATAAACTTTATACTTGGATAATCACCTAAACTTTGGTTATTTTATTAGCCGAAATAAACCTAAGTAAAATATTACTAAAAAAAATAGAACACTTCAGTGGGAGATTAATAACATGTGCGGTATGTTGTTCTTAGCTCTCGTGTCTCTAAGAGTTCACACCATGAGATTCATGCTCGGCTTCGTGTCAACCTAGAAGTGACCTCCATTCGAAAAGTGTTTGTATGAGTCAATAGCAAGGCAAATAGGGGAAATAGTTCATAGTAAGTGGGTGAAGGATATGTGTCAACGTGTCTTACAGTCTCTTTCATTAGTTTGGATCGTGAGATTCCTATGTTACACTTGCTTGTCGTTTTTATGCAACATAAGCTAGTTATTTTACGACGGTTATCCCCTTGGAGGGTTGTAACATGAGATTTGGAACAAATCAAATTCCATAAATGGATAGGATTTCTTAGGTCGATTCCCAACCTTGACTCTCTAATTCGATAGCATTGTTGGGGTCAACTTCTGAGATCTGAAAATGGAGGGTTACACTTACGAGAATTACTAAGTGTTAATAAGTTCTTGACCAAAAAACGGTAACTAAATGACTATAGGAATATGAATTATTCTAGAATTAATATTTAGTCAAGAATGTCTTGATTTAGTGAAGGAGTATTTGACTGCCCCTCGGTAGCATATATTATGACTCACTAAAGTATAGTAACAAATAATATAATGAAATTAGGGTACATTATTACTTTGTTAAAACATGATTGGATTTAAAAGCAATTTGCTAATAGAATTTATTTATACTTTCAGAATGACTAGCTCATTAATATAGTTACTAGCTTCTGAGAAACTTAATGGGGACAATTACGCTACATGAAAATCAATCCTAAATATAATACTGGTAATAGATGATCTGAGGTTCGTTTTAACTGAGGAATGTCCTCCTAACATCGGCTCAAACGCAAACCGAATTGTTCGGAAAGTATATGACAAGTGCACAATGACAAATGAAAAAACCCGAGCCTATATTCTTGCCAACATATATGATGTTTTGGTAAAGAAACACGATCACATGCATACCACAAAAGAGATTATGGAATCTTTGCGGTTTGGACAGTCGTCTTTCTTCCTTAGACATAATGTCATCAAGTACGTTTAACTGTCAAGAAAGGGCTTTTGTTAGAGAACATGTCTTGGACATAATGGTCCATTTCAATGTGGTAGAAGTAAACGAAGTTGTCATAGACGAGAAAAGTCAGGTCAGTTTTATTCTAGAGTCTCTTCCGAAGAGCTTCTTACAGTTCCGCACAAATGCGATGATGAATAAGATAGAATATAACTTAACCATTTTTCTCAATGAGCTACAGATTTATCAGTTCTTCTTGAAAACTAAGGGACAGGAAGTAGAGGTAAATGTTGCCACTGCAGATAAAAGAGGATCATCCTCTAAGATAAAGTCTAATTCTTCTTCTTCTAAGAACAAAAGTGTTTAGATGAAAAAGAGTAAGGGGAAGACGAAGGCTCCTACTGACCGCAAAGGCAAGGCTAAAGTTGCAAACAAAGGAAAATGTTTCTACTGCAACGAAGACGGGCACTGGAAGAGAAACTGTCTGAAATACCTTGCAAAAAAGAAAGCGAAAAAATCAAAACAAGGAAATTAGTTTTTGAAGAATGCTTGCAGATTAAGAGATAACTCTGAAGGTTGTGAACAAGGGAGGCTATCTTAGAAAAATCAGTGGGAGTTTCTGAAGTTGTTTTAGAAAAGATAGATCCTTTATATTAGATCATGTACTTTTTCTTAATGTAATGAAAAATCTTATATCTATCTTTTGTAAGAACATTTGTATAAAAGTATCTTTTAAGATAAATGAAGTGTTCATCAGCAAAAGATGTTTTTTTTGTTTGTTCTATTATAAAACAACTATGTTAAAACCAACCAAAATATAGGCCATTTAAAATATTCATATATTTAAAACGGCTGAAAAATAAAAGGTAAAAGGTTTTTTCAAGTACTTATCTTTGGCAATTAAATTTGGTCACATAAGTCTTAATAGGATTAAGAATGGTTAAAAGTGGTCATCTAAATCAATTAGAAGACAACCTTTTAACATTATGTGAGTCTTGTCTTGAAGATAAGATAACCAAAAGATATTTTATAAGAAAAGGTCTTAAGAGCCAAAGAACCCTTAGAGCTTACACATTCAGACTTCTATGGTCCAATGAATGTCAAGGCAAGAGGAGGGTATGTATATTTCATCCATTTAATTGATGATTATTCAAAGTACGATTATATTTACCTAACTTGGGATATCAGACTTGATCATGAGTCTAAAAAATTTGAAAAGTTCAAGGTGTTTAAAATCTTGTTAAGTAAAACAAAGACACTTTAATCAGATCGAGGTGTAGAGTACATAAAATCTGAGATTTCCATAACTATTTGATAGAATATGGAATCCAGTCACAATTCTCTGGAGAAGAAAAACAGACCCCTGTTAGACATGGTTCGATTGAAAGATGAGCTATGCTAAGTTGCCTTAATTGTGGAAGTATACAGTAGTGATTGTTATATACTTTTTGAACATCATTCCATCAAAAGGTTTTCTGAAACTTCATATGAGATATGGAGAGATCATAAAAGTTGTTTATGACAAGTAAAGGATGTTTACATATTTCAAAATTTGGGAAAGACCAGCACATGTGTTGGTGCCAAACCCTAACAAATTAGAACATCATTCAAAATAATATACCTATCTGTAGACTACCCAAAAGTAGTATACTTCTTCAACCTAGAAGAAAATCATGTAGTTGTATCGATAAATATTACTTTATTTGTAGAAGTATACATGAGAGATCATTAATTACTGTATCAAGTTTCCATAGTAGTTATAGAAAATCAATAAGAGTTATTGATTAAGCTGACCCTGAAACAAAAGTTGTTATGACTGGTCAGATGCATCTTTCTCAAAGAGCTGAGAGTGCCTCGATGTAGTGGGAGGGTTGTGTTGGGATTGGTGTCCTAATTCTCCTGGTAGTCTCCTAGTTTGTAAACACTATGTATACATATTGTTATTTATAAAATAAGTGCTATTTTATACGCATTTACTCAATCCAATACAATAAGATTCATGGCTATTTCATGTAACTTAAGCATGTATGTGGAGACATATAAGTGTATCATGCCTTAAGTAATAACCTAAACGGTCTGTAGTATAAGGATAAAGGAGGGATACCTTATCCTGATGATACTATGGATACGACCCACTTTGTAGATGTTACAAGTGTTGTAAAGTGCTACAAATGGTCTGATCCTGACCATTCATGTGGAGACATGTGAGCGGGGGTATCTTATACAAAGAGTTTTTATAAGACCGAACTATGAAATGATTAGTCTCTTTATATAAGGTCGTTGATAATTGAGACTTACATTTTACTAGGATGACCATAGGTGACATGACCTTAATCCTAAGTGAGTTGGGAACTCCTGCTCACGAGGGCAGTCCTTTGATTTGTATGGGTAAGAGTGGCCAGATTGCCAACTCAAAAAGCCTACCATTTTGGGGATTCATCTGATTGGCGAGGTGGGAACTCAGCTACACAAGACGGAATTCACTTCTTCCCCAAAGTAGGAATAAGTAGATAAATTGCTCCCTTAAGGGTCGATTTCGGGTCTTGAACATAGTGGCCACACTCTTTCTTGGCCCGAGAGGACTTAGTCATAGTAGGACTATGACTTATTGTTCATTAAAGGAATCAGTGGTACTTAAGAAGTTATATGTAACTACACGGGGCATAACGGTGAATTGGCCTAGTTTTATTTACGAGCAATTTGTGAAGGACCATCGCACTGTTGATTGGTCATATGGACACAGAAATATATCTGTAGTGCGAATAATGCAGTTGTCGGTATTTAGTGGAATGACCAACAGTTAACGGATTGTGAATCTCGTGATTAAAGAGTTTAATCAGTTATTCACATACCGTTGGAGCTTTAAGTTGAAGAAACTCTTATACAAGAGTACCTTTGAGCAGAAGCTGGTTTTTCCAAAGACATTATGACAGAATTACCACATTTACATTCAAACAGACAGATATACATCATACTATAAAATTACCAGCATGTTAAGAACAATAAAGAACTAAGAGAAGAGATACGTACTAGTTGAAGAAATTTTCTTCAACAGAAATCTCGCTCTCTTCAA
This sequence comes from Benincasa hispida, assembly GCF_027475165.1. Classification (NCBI taxonomy): domain Eukaryota; kingdom Viridiplantae; phylum Streptophyta; class Magnoliopsida; order Cucurbitales; family Cucurbitaceae; genus Benincasa; species Benincasa hispida. The sequence continues at coordinate 36,785,428 of NC_143489.1, read as the reverse complement.
GGGACGGCTCCTCTTGCTCTCGCTGGAACTTCCAAGCTATCGCCTACCAATACCACTGGTCGTCTTCCAAGCTCTCGCCTCGCTAGACGGCTCCTCTCACTCTCGCTAGAAATTCAACAAAAGTGTTCAATTTAATTGACGTTCCAGCGAGAGCGAGAGGAGCCGTTCGCTTGGAGAGAACGAGATTTGCTGAAGAAGAGTTCTTCAACTGGTATGTATTCTTGTTCTCTTATTCTTTATTGTTCTAAGCATGCCGGTAATTTTGTAGTATGATACATATCTGTTTGTTTGAATGTAAATGTGGCCATTCTATCACAATGTCTTTGGAAAGATCCGCTTCCGTTCAGGGGTACTCTTGTATAAGAGTTCCTTCAATTGGTATCGAGCCAGGTTGTTGATATTCCAAACTCATTGATGCAAAGAATTTCATTTACATTCTCGGTGGGTAAAAGCATGTCTACTCTCTGTTTAAGCGTTAAATCGTTTGTGGATGTGTGGGATTAATGGAGTTTATGGGATGAAGCCTCTGGATTGTTTAAATTCCTTTACATTTCGAGTTAATTGTAAGGGCCCCTATGTTTTTGGGCATATTAACTTCTATCGAGTCTATAATTTCAAAAAGTTTGAGTCTGTGAGTCGTTCGTGAAGAAGCTTCATAGCAAGGGTTGTTATTCTTCGAGGATGAAGACGACCAAGAGTTGGTCGAGTCATGTAAATGATGGGGTAGACGATCATTGAGTATCGGATACTCGGGAGCTATTTTACGTGTTTGCACTAGATGGTCATGTAGCTCAGTGAGCTTCATCGCTTTGTTACTAACTACACGATTGTGGAGTAAATCATTTACCTTATCGCGTGTTAAGTAATCGTCTAGACGATCGGGCTTCGCAGCTTCGTTGTCGTTTAAACAATCGTTTAGTAATCATATGTTTTAATCTTGTGCGCTACATGATCATTTACCTAGCCACGTTTACTAAACGATGGGAGCTTCGCTCGGCGGTTCAAGACCTTGTTCTTCTGTGAATCGGTTTGCTCGATGGAAAAATGTAATAGATAGAGGCTTTCTTTCTAGTATTGAGGTGGTTCATCTAGGTCCATTAATCTGTGTTAATATACATAGGATGTATGTGTTATTTATATGTCATATGGTATGACATATAGAAAAATCCCATCTTAGGTTGTGCATTGGTCATGCATCTGTTGGGATTGGTGTCCTAATTCTCCCGGAGTCTCGTTGTTTATATTGTTACACATTGTTTGATGAATAAAATAATTGTTATTTAATTCTGGCATTTACTCATATCCAATAAATAAAGCTCCTTGGTTATCTTATGTGAACTTAAGCATGTATATGTGATATACAAGTGGATCATGCCTTAAGTGATAACCTAAATAGGTCTGTAATATAAGGATTAAGGTGGGATACCTGATCCTGGTGACACTACGGATACGATCTGCTTTGTAGAGGCTTGCAAGTGTTGTAAACTACTACAGATGGTAGATCCTTGTCACACCCCGCCCCAAACCACCCTCTTAGCCTAGGAAAGGGCATGACTGCAGTAGTTATCAACCCTGTGGCTGACACTTACTGCCTACTAACTGTTGCGGAATAACTCTGATACCAATATATAACTCATATACAGCGGAATATCTTTAGGCCAACATTTATTAAGTTAGAAGCGTAACATATTTAGAGTCATTAAAACACTAGATTCACAAGTCACAAAACCCACAAACCCTAGTCCCTATATGAACAACAGTAATGTGTACTATGTTAACAGTACCACCTAACAGACGGGTTACAAATCTCGTTATCTTTTAGTGGCAGAGCAGATGCAGAGCTATCTTCAGAGGATTTGATCGGTACCTGTGGGGGGGAAAAAGAAAAAATTTGAAAACGGGGTGAGCTTGCGCCCAGTGAGTGACTTAAGAAAGATAATTGATTCTCATGCAAAATCGCAATAAAGAGTTTAACTGAAATATAAGCTTCTACATTATTTGTAGTGCAGTATAAACATTTTCCAAGCATAAAACATATAAAGTTGTTTTAATCATAAAACAGTAAAACTATTTCTCAGTTGAGAATAACCCTTACTGTAGATAAAACAATCCCAACACCAACTGCTAGTCAAGAGAGAACCCTTTTGCTCAATCTCTGACTCTAACTACCTACGTGCACGTGGCCATACTAAGTACCGTCATACCTTAGCTACTTCTGTTCAGATACCTTCTCAAACGTCCTTCGGTACCAATAGATACCTTCTCAAATGTCCTTCAGTATCTAGTTGGGCGAATACCTTCTCAAAATGTCCTTCGGTATGCGTTTTAAGTAAAACTAGTCATAAATGACTTTCTCTCTTTAAAGCATGTAAAGTATAACACATATAAAAACATGTCTTTAAAGGTACTAACACATGATGAGTATATTTAACACATATAAATCGCTTTTCAACAATTTCTCACACATGTATGCGTTTAAAACATAACTCATGGTTTGCTTGGAAATCACTTGTAAAACTAGTTGGCATGAGAATAATTTTCTTTAAAACATGTTGTCTATAACACATTGTAATCAAACATTTTAAGCAAATGTTTTAGTCAAAACATTTTAGCCACTCACCATGATTGCTTAAGAGCTTTTCACTCTAGTAGCTCCCTTTTCTACCTCGGGCTCCCTTTTCACCCCTAGAATCCAGATTCAATTTTCAGCTTAGATTACTTATAGTTCTAAATCTTATTTTGAGATACTTCCTTCTATAAACATGTTCTAAACTGTCTCATAAAGCTTACCCTAAAATTTGAGCTCAGAACCCCTCGTTATTTGGCCGGAATCACAGAATCTCAAGACTGGCCCAAACTGATCTGACAGCCTGACCCTTCTGTCTTCTTTTCAGTTTCCAGCCCGATCCCTTGGAGCTTTTCTTCTGGCAGCCCTACCCTAAAAACTAGACTTTCAGAGCTTTCAGGTGGCTTTAGAATCACTCCAAACGCATGAGTAAATTGGGAGAAATCCTCGTCCCAAATTGATGCATCCTCTTCAGACTTCACTGTTCAATGCATCCTCTATGACTAACGCATGGATTTGGCTCCAATGCAAGGTTTGCTCCACTCTCCCACTCTTTTTACGGTATTTCTGAGCTGTGAACTAAAAATGAAGTCTCTTGGCTCTATTTATAGGCGTCCAAACCTTCTCCGGAGTTGACACCACCTACTTGGCTGCATGGTCAAGTGTCTCCTTCTCACCCCATCAACGCAATGTTGTGATCATCACAAGCTAAGTGTCTTCTTCCCACCTTGCCAACGCATGGGCCTCCAATCTGATGCCACCACCTCAAATTCTTAAGGTTTAAGGTTTTCCTCCCAAGAAGACACATGGTTTTGATGATGTCATCCTGATGGTTTCATCCTTGTATGCGACCAACTCTTGGTTGCTCAATGCCTAGTCCATAAGCAACGCATAGCAAGCCAATTCACTATCATGACAATTCAACTTAGCCATCGCAAGGAGCTAACCATCACTAATGTATAGAGTGACCATCCATCCTCGATGCATGGCTCACTAGGTAGCATTGTACGGCTTGCTTAGCATAGGCGCATGGTGCTGGCCACCAATGCATAGGCACGCTGCATAGGCTAGTCGCTCGATGCATGGGCATGTTGGCCACTCGACGCATGGACGTGCTTGGCCGCATGGGCTGCACACGGTGCCTTGATGCTTGGTCGGGTGCTTAGGCGCATGGGTGTGCTGCTTCAACGCATGGGCGTGCAGTGTGTGCTGGCCATCGCTCGTTCGCTCGCATGGGCGCATGGCATGGGCTGCATGGCAGGGCACCTCGACGCATGGCATGGCTGCTTGGCAGGGTGCTCATCGCATGGGCGTGGCCATTCAACAGTGCACTCAACGCATGGGCGTGACCACTCGACGCATGCGTCCGGTTGAGGCTGCTCGACGCATGGCCTGGGCACTGGCTGAGGCTGCTCGACGCATGGCTGTCTTTCCATGCATGCCTCACCCACCCGTGTGCCTTCCAACGCATCATTTCCTTTTTCCTTCTTCAGCCGCATGCCTTCATCAACAACTCTTCCAACGCATCAACACCACTCTAGCACACAAAATTCTATACTTAGCTAAATTTTCCAAATTTTCTCTCAAAAGTAAACCTTCCAAATTTCCTCTTTTCTCTACCATTCTACACTAATTTTCACATCAATCTACTCATCACACTAGTCTTAGTGGGGAACATACTCAAGTAGAGAAATTAGGATTCGGGGTTCACAATCCTGACCATTCATATGGAGACATGCGAGTAGGGGTGTCCTATACAAAAAGTTTGTATAAGATCCGGACCACGAAATGACTAGACTCTGTATATAACGCTGTTGATACTAGAGCTTACATCTCACCTAAACGACCATAGGTGGCACGATCTCAATCCTGAGTGTTTTGGGAACTTCTACCTTTGAGAGCGGTCCTTTGATTAGTATGGGTGAGAGTGGCCAGATTGCCAACTCAACATGCCTACCTTTTTGGGGACTTGTCTGATCTGGGAGCTGGAAACTTAATCCACAAGATGAAATTCACTTCTTTCCCAAAGCAAGGATAAGTAGAGAGATTGCTCCCTTAAAGGCTAATTTTGGAGGTTGAACATAGTGACCACAACTTCTTTTTGGAAGAGAGGACTCGGGACTATGACTTATGTTCATTAGAGGGATTAGTAGTATTTAAGGAGTTAGATGTAACTACAGGGGCATAACGATTATTGGCCCAGTTGTACTTACGAGCGATCTGTGAAGAGTTGTTGTACTGTTGATTGGTTAAGATGGACACATAATATATATGTAGTAAGAAGAGTTCAGTTGTCGGTCTTTAGTGGAGTGCCTGATAGTTAACGGATGGTGGATCCCGTGACTAAAGAGTTTAGTTAGTTATTCACGTACCGTTGGAGCTTCGAGCAACAGGTCCATGAGGACCCCTTGGTAGCTCAATGGATTTAGTTAAGGATCAGTTCTTGGTGTTGATTTGAAATGTTCAAATTGACAAAAGATAATTTGATTATATATGATATAATCAGTTTGGTATATGAGATACATCTAGTGGAGGATTAATGTAAATGATATTTACATTAAGTACCATGAAATAGAAAAAGAACTATGGTTTATGTGTTTTATGAGATGAAATATTAAAACTATAGTTTATAAATATAGTATGATAAGTTGTTAAAAATATAGTATGATAAGTTGGTTATCATTTATATTTATAATAATATTAATTATTGGATAATTAAATCTTTTTCTCTAATAACCAATTGAGGGAGATGTTATTGGTGGTTCATGGTAACCGTGAGATAAAAAGAAAATTGTTTTCCTAATTTTAGTATGTTTTGCAAATGTTGATTTTGTGAATTTGCTCTGGAAAAGAAGTTGTCAAGTAAACATAGATTTACTATGCGACAGCTTGACAAAGGTAAATGATCGTGTAGTTTTTTGTAAGAAACAGACAAGGAACTAAGCGATGAGCTAAATGATCGCTTAGCTTTTGTTAGACGATCGCTTAGCTTTTGTTAAACAATTGGGCATCGACCTATACGATAGGTTTCAGCCATCTCTCACTTGCTCAATCGTGTACACAATTATTGAATCCTCCTTCGTCTACCTCATACCAAGTCCACACAAAGCCCACCCTCTAGATTCTCACACCGAAAATACCAAGGTAGCCTTCTTGGTTGTGTCATACTCAATCGACACCGTTGAGGTTCTATGAAGGCCGTTTGTACTGTTGGGGTGTTCGTGACCGAGGCGATCGCTGAGAATGAGTGCACTTTGTTCGTGCTGTGTAGCGATCGTATTGTTCGAGCATTCGAGGTTGCTGTGTTCGAGCTTTCGTGAGAAAGGAGCGTGGAGACGAGTCGACAAATGTTCGTGGCATTTCTCCTTGTTCATTTGTACTTTTCATGCTGTAATTTCTGTAATGAATGCATAACCATTTGTTTCTGTGTACGACTGCAATTTGTAATATTCATACATGATTGTAATTTGGAATGATCTATTTCGCTGCTCATGGAAATCCTCGTGATCGATTTCTTTCAGCATCATCTCTTTATTATAAGTGTAATGATTTAGAGAAGCATGATTTAAATTATGTAAGAGCATGCTCATGCATCATATAATATAAGAGTTCTATTTATGCGTGCATAAAGCATTGACATGCATCATCTTTATAATATAAGTGTTAAAGTATAAGGGTGTATGGAAAGCATGTGTGCTTAGCTCGTTACTAGTATATAAAAGTTATGTATAGTAATGACCAGACATTGCATGAAGCATGACACATATGTTAAATTTATAAGAGTTATAAATACCTCGTTGTATGGCATTGTATAGTTAAAGTTGTTTCTTTTATAAAAGTTATAAGGAAATTAGAACTAAAATCTATAAGAAAGACATGCATGCCAACTTAGGCTTAAATCATGGTTTTAAAAATGTTTTAAAACTTGGATGAGATAGACTTAAGATCACAGTTCGAATATGATTAACAACCTTAGGCTTTAATCTTTTAATCAGTTTAATAAGATTAAATTGACTAATAAAAGGTTAAAGTGTAGCAAATCTATCTATAAGGGACTTTTTGTCTAAGGCAAGTTCTGTCTAGGCTGGTTTTTTTAAGGTGACAGAAACGGAACACCCCTACCTGGGAACCTACCTGGAAAGATGAATTAGATAGATTTGATGCATGCATGCAAAGTTAAGGACAGTTCATTAAAGAGTTTAATGTGACTACTTGAACTTGTTTTTATATCAAAGACAAAAGTTGTTTTTTAGCGGACTAAAAATGACTTAGACTAAAATCAGTAGTCGAATTGTCTAGGTTAATGAACCCCAAGGTAGAACATTCAATGAGAGGTACTTCGGGCATCTGATGCTTCATTTAAACCTCTTGCATTTCTCCCTTATTGTCCACACCGTGAGATCTATCATCGGCCTCGTGGCACCCTGGGAGTGTCCCCCTAAAGGATGATATTTGGGTAGGTAAATATCAAGGTGGATTGAGAGAATGTTCATAGTAAGTGGGAGCGGGAAGTGCGACAGCATATCTCATGGTCTCTTTCGTTAAGTTGAATAAAGTTTCTGCTCATCGCCTCGAGGTACCCTGGGAGTGTCCCCCTATAGGATGATAGTTTTGCGTGTTTCTTTATTTGATCTCCTGTATAGGATAAGGTTACTTAGTCACTTGTCCTAATATACTTCTTCCCTACGGTGGGTGCATTAGAGTGGGACTCTAGGGCCGAAAACGAGGGGTTACACTTACGCAAAATTGTTAAAGGTTAACAGTTATGAATTGAATAAATGGTGGTTGTTGGGTTCAGTTCCAAGAGTTGGTTCTACCTAATGGTTGAAAATGTCTCATCCCAGTGAAGGGGCATTTGATCACCCCACTGGTGACGTTTGTCCTGTCTCGCTAGGGCATCATTGCAAAACAGAAGTTTTATCACTTAGGGTACTTGGTAACTATTTTGCTAAAACTAATTGGTGTTAAAATGCGGTTTAAGAAAAGACTTATAAAAGTTTGTTCGTTTTTCAGCAACGGCTTTAAAAATGGCTACAACCACAATTGCTTTACTAAGCGCTGAAAAATTAACTGGCGACAATTATTCTAATTGGAAACATATGCTCATAACAATACTGCTCATCGAGGATCTTACGTTCATTCTTATGGAGAAGTGTCCTCTTATTCCTGCTCCAAACGTCGCTCGAAATGTTCGGGGGGCGTACAAACGATGGACACGGACGAAAGAAAAGGCTCGAGCCTATATCTTGGCCAGTCTTAGTGACGTGTTGGCCAAGAAGCATGAACCCATGGTGTCAGCGCGTGAGATCATGGAGTCCCTGCGGGGGATGTTCGGACAGTCGTCTGTACAGCTCAAGCACGAGGCTCTTAAATACATCTTCAACTCCAAAATGGAGGAAGGCACCTCTGTTTGTGAACATGTGCTTAATATGATGGTTCACTTTAATGTGGCGGAGATGAATGGGTCGAGAATCGATGAAGACAGTCAGGTTAGCATTATCCTGCATTCTTTGCCGGAAAGCTTCCTCCACTTTGTTAGCAATGTGATTCTTAACAAAGTGGAGTATACCTTTACAACTCTCCCCAACGAGTTGCAGACCTATCAATCCTTACTGAAAAGTAAGGAGAAAAGGGGAGGTAAGGCAAATGTTTCTTAATCTTCAAAGACATTCCATCGAGGTTCGACCTCAGGGACAAAGTCTGCACATTCTACTTCTAACTCTGGAAAGGGGAAGAAGAATAAGGGTAATAAGAGGAAAGGGAAGGCACCTGCTAACCCGCTACCTATCGCTCAGAGGAATAGGCATCCGATGCCGGTTGATAAAGGAAAATATTTCCACTACAACCAAGACGGACACTAGAAGAGGAATTGTCCTCGCTATCTGAAGGAAAGGAAGACGGCCAAGGCAAAGACCAAGGCGAACAAAGGTAAATGTGATTTGCTGGTGTTAGAAACTTGTTTAGTGGAGAATTATGATTCTGCCTAGATAATTGATTCAGGCACCACTGATCATGTTTGTTCTTCTTTCAAGAGATCTTGGTAACAGTTAAAGGTTGTTGAGATGACGATAAGAGTAGGCACCGAGCACGTTGTCTCAACTGTGGCAGTGGGAGGAATCCAGTTATATTTACAGAATAGATTTCTTGTTTTAAAAGATGTATTTGTAGTTCCTGAGTTAAGAAGGAACTTAATTTCTGTAAAGTGTTTGTTATAATGTAAATATACTCTTAATTTCAATGTGGATAAAGTGTTTCTTCATAAGGATGAAGTTGAGATTTGTACAGCTAAACTGGAAAATAACTTGTATGTGCTAAGACCGTTAGCCTTAAGTTTCCTCCATAATATAGAGATGTTTAAAACTGTCATAACTTAATTAAATCGCCAACGTGTTTCTCCAAAAGAAAATGCCTACCTTTGGAACCTTCGATTAGGGTACATCAATCTCAATAGGATTGAGAGGTTGATGAAGAATGGCCTTCTAAGTGAGTTAGAAGAAAATTATTTACCGATGTGCGAATCTTTCCTTGAACGTAAGATGACTAAAAGACCTTTTACTGGAAAAGGTTATCGAGCCAAAGAAACTCTAGAGTTGGTACATTCTAACCTTTGTGGTTCTATGAATGTGCGAGCCAGGGAACGCTATGAGTATTTTATCAGTTTTACCGATGATTACTCAAGGTATGGGTACGTTTATCTGATACAACAGAAGTTTGAATCCTTTGAAAAGTTCAAAGAGTTCAAGGCTGAAGTTGAAAATGCATTGGATAGACTGATTAAGACACTTCGATCGGATCGAGGTGGAGAGTTTTCAGATTCGGGGTTCTAGGACTATTTGATAGTGTTGGAGTGATGCCCTAAAGTCTCGTGTCCTGTAGTTTGTAAACAGTTTGTACGAACGTTTGTGTTGTATAATATATGATATTTTACTTCACATCTTGTATTTTTGCTCAGTTGCATGTTTTATTTGCTTTACCACAAACCAATAAACATAAAATCCCTGGTTATCTGCATGTAACTAGAGCATGTATGTGGTGAAATACAAGTAGATCATGTCTTGAGTGATAACCAAAATGGTCTGTAGTATATGGATATAGGAGGGAAATCTTATCTTGGTTATGCTATAGATGCAACACGCTTTGTGGAATGGTCACAAGTGTTGTGACTTGTCACAGATGGTCTGATCCTAATCATTCATGTTGGGGACATGCAAGCAGGGGCATCCTATACGAAGAGTTTGTATAAGACCTGACCACGAAGTGTTAACGTCTCGTTATATAACACCGTTCATGACAGAGACTTCACTTCACCAGGATGACCATAGGTAACATGACCTCAATCCTGAGTGAGTTAGGAACTCCTGCCATTGAGGGTGGTCCTTTGATTTGTATGGGTGTGAGTGGCCAGGTCGCCAATTTAAACCTACCATTTTGGGGATTCGTCTGATTTAAGAGCTGGGAACTCAGCTAGACAAGATGGAATTCACTCCTTCCCCGAGACAGGGGTAAGTACATAGATAGCTCCCTTAAGGGCTGATTCCAGGGCTTGAACAATGTGGCGCCACACACCTTCACTTTTCCCGAGAGGTGTTCACACATAGTTGAACTATGTTGTATTGTTCGTTAGAGGAATCAGTGGTACTTAAGAAGTGAGATATAACTACAGGGGGAAAACGATAATTTGGCCAGCTGTACTTACGAGCATCTGTGAAGGATCATGTGCTCAATATTGGTTATATCCGATAGACATAGAAATATATCTATGGTAAGAAGAGTTCAGCTATTGGTCTTTAGTGGAATGCCTAACAATTAATGGATGGTGGATCTCGTGGCTAAAGAGTTTAGTCATCTATTCACGGACCGTCGAAGCTTCGAGTCACAGGTTCATTAGGTCCCCTAGGTAGCTTGGATAAAGTCGAGAATCAATATTTGGGTTAATTTGAAATGTTCAAATTGACAAGAGGAAGTTCGATTATATATGATATAATTGGGTTGGTTAATTATATATGATATAATTGACTAAAAGTATGAGATACATTATTTTGGAGGAAATTAGATATAAATATGATTTATATCAAGTAGAGGAGAAATGACTATAGTAGATATGTTAATTATATGATAATTGGCTTAAAATTTCTCTCGAACGTGCGTTAGTGGGAGCAGCCACGTCGGTTATTGTAACCGAAGAATAAAATGAAATTTTGTTTCATTTTGCATAAGTTCGAAAAAGTTTGGAAAATTTGGCGTTGGTGTGGAAACGTAAATGTCACATAAGTCGAGAGCCTATACAATAGTCGCTCAGCGCCTAAACGATCGCACGCTAGTTCCTAAACGATCGGATAGCTTTCCTAAACGATCGTATAGTGTGTCGTGTTTGCTAAACGATCGTCTACTTTTTCCTAAACGATCGTTCAGTAAAACCTACACGATCGTGTAGCTTCTTCTAAATGATAAGCATTTAGCTACACGATAGCTTCCTTTTTTCTCCCACTTGCTTATCGTCTACACGATTAGTTTTTCCTCCTACCTCTACTAAACTCACCAAAGACCACACTTTGGATTCTCACTCTGAGAATACCAAGGGCTCCATTTTGGTGGTGTCGTCCCCACCACATTCATTTGTTCGTGGTTGATCGTGTTGCTACAGCCGATGCATTTGTTGGGCATTTGTAGATCGGGTAGAGGTCTTCCGCTGCGTTTGAGTTCCAAAGTTTGAAAAGTGTCTTCAACTGGTATGAGAACTCTTTCCCTTACATTTTGGTGTTCAAAGCATGCCATTAATTATTGTATATTTGCATAACTGTATGTTTGAATGTATATGGTGTATTTCGGTGACGGTGAAATTGGAAAGATCCGAATGCGCTCATAGAAGCTCTTCATTAAGAGATCCTTCAATTGGTATCAGAGCCAGGTTCTGATATTCCAATTTCATTGTTGCAACAAATTACATATACGTTCTTGGTGGGTGCATTTCTACTCTGTTTAATCGTTAAATTACTGTGGATGTGCGGATTAATGGATTTTTTCGTGGATGTTAGCCTCGGTTTGATTTAATTCTTATACATTTTCGGTTTTTTGTAAAGTCCCCTGCGTTTTTGGGCATTAATAATCGTTATCGAGTCTGTAATTCAAAGTTTGTTTGAGTTTTGAGTCATTCATAAAGAAGATCAGAGCAAACATTGCAGTTTTTCGAGGAAGGAGACGATCAAGGGTTGATCGCATCGTGCAGACAATGGGATACGCGATCGCTGATGATCGCATTGTGTAGACGATTGGATACTCGATCAAGGGTTGATCGTATTGTGTCGACGATTGGATACACGATCGTTGAGTACCAGTCGTGTAAACGATGGGATGCTCGCGTATCGTTTAACGTATACGTGCACTAGACGATTGTTTATATCAGCAAGCTTCATCGCTTAGTAACTGACTAAACGATCGCTTAGTAACACAAGGTAAATCGTTTACCTGTCATCGCGTTAAGCGATCGTATAGACGATCAGGCTTCGCAGCCTCGTTGTCGTCTACGCGATCGTTTAATTTTGCTTCTATCGTCTAGTGCAAATTGGACGATCGTTTACCTACGGCGTTTACTACACGATGGAGTCCTCCTGGCAATTCAAGACCCGGTTCGCCTGTGAATCGGTTTGCTCGATGAAAAATGTAATAGATAGGGTTATTTCATTCCAATTTTTTGTAAAGGCTTATCCCGGTCCATTAATCCTTTATTTATTACATGCGATGTATTTTTTTTATATGTCATATGGTATGCACATATAGTAAATCCCACCTTAGGTTATGCATTGGTCATGCATCATCTCTTTATTGTAATTGTTATAATTTAGAGAAGCATGATTTAATTATGTAAGAGCATGCTCATGCATCATATAATATAAGAGTTATATTTATGCATGCATAAAAAGCATTGACATGCATTATCTTTATATTATAATTGTTATAGTATAAGGGTGAATGATAGCATGTTTGCTTGGTTATTATGCTTTATATAAAAATTATGTATAGTAATAACCGAATATTGCATGAAGCATGACACATAGGTTACTTTATAATTGTTATAAACACCTCATTGTGCGCAATAGTTTTTTAGTTGTTTCTTTTTAAAAGTTAAAGAGAAATTAGAACTGAAAGAAATAAGAAAGACATGCATGCTCACTTAGGTATAATTCATGGTTTTAAAGTGTTTAAAACTTGAATCACATAGACCTAAGATCACAGTTCTAATATGATTAGCAACCCTAAGGCTTTAATCTTTTATCAGTTTAATAGGATTAAATTGGCTAATAAAAGGTTAAAGTGTAGCAAATCTATCTATAAGGGACCTTTTGTCTAAGGCGGGTTCTGTCTAGGCTGGGGTATTTAAGTTGACGGAAACGTAACACCCCTACCTGGGAACTTACCTAGAAAGGTGAATTAGATAGATTTGATGCATGCATGCAAGTTAAGGACAGTCCATTAAAGTGTTTAAATGTGACTACTTGAACTTGTTCATATTTCATAGACAAACGTTGTTTATGAGCAGAGTTTAAAAAAATGAATTAGACTAAAATCAGTAGCTGGATTGTCTAGGTTAATAAACCTTAGGTAGAACATTCAGTGGGAGGTACTTAGGGCATAAGATGCTTCACTTAAACTTTTCACATTTCTCCTAGATAGTTTACACCGTGAGATCTACCCTCGGCCTCGCGGCACCTTTGGCGTGTCCTCCTAACGGATGGTGTTTGGGTAAATCAATATCAAGGTGGATGGATAGAGTGTTCATAGTAAGTGGGAGCGGGAAGTGTGACAACATATCCCTCAGTCTCCCTCGTTAGGTTGAATAAAGTTACTGCGCATCACCTCAAGGCACCTTGGGAGTGTCCCCCTAAAGGATGACAGTTTTGCATGTTTCTTTATTTGATCTCCTGTAAGAGGATAAGGTAACTTAGTCTCTTGTTCTAATTTGCTTCTTCCCTAGGGTGGGTTCATTAGGGCGGGACTCTGGCACCGAAAGCGAGGGGTCACACTTACGTGGAATAGTTAAAGGTTAACAATTCTAGACTGAAAAATGGTGGTTGTTAGGTTCAGTTCCAAGAGTTGGTTCTGCCTAATGGTTGAGAATGTCTCATCCCAGCGAAGGGGCAACTAATCACCCCATCGGTGACGTTTGTCCTGCCTCACTGGGGCATCATTGCAAAAATAGAAATCTATAACTTAAGGTACTTGAAACTATTTTGCAAAACTGATTGGTTTTAAAAGTGGTTTAGTAAAATCTAATAAAGGTTTGTTTGTATTTTCAGCAGCATCTCTTTTTCAAAATGGCAACAGCCACGTTGGCTTTGTTAAACACCGAAAAATTAACTGGCAATAATTTCGCAACATGGAAACATATGATCACGACGATCCTAATCATCGAGGATATCATGTTCGCTCTCACGGAGGGTTGTCCTCCTATTCCAGCTCCAAATGCCGCTCAAAATGTTCGGGAGGCATACGAGTGATGGACAAGGGCGAATGAGAAATCCTGAGCCTACATCTTGGCAAGTTTTTCTAAAGTATTGGCCAAGAAACATGAGTCTATGGTCTCAGCGTGTGAGATCATGGAGTCCCTGTGGGGGATGTTTGGACAATCGTCTGAACAGCTTATGTATGAGGCTCTTAAATATATATTCAACTCCAAAATAGAAGAAGGCACCTCTGTTCGTGAACATGTGCTTAACATGATGGTCTACTTTAATGTGGCAGAGTTGAATGGGTCTACCATCGATGAAGGAAGCCAGGTTAGCATAATCCTGCATTCATTGCCAGAGAGCTTCTTGCACTTTGTTAGCAATGTGATTCATCACCCATTTTGTTAGCAATGTGATTCTTAACATGGAATCGTTTCCCAACTCTTAACACCGAGTACACCTCAGCAGAATGGTGTAACGGAGAGGAGAAATATAACCTTGTTGGACATGGTTCGTTCGATGATGAGTTACGCTTCCTTACCGGACTCGTATTGGCAAAGGGTTATACCCAGGTAGAGGGAGTCGACTATGAGGTGACTTTCTCGCCTATTGCCATGTTGAAGTCGATCTGCATCCTCCTGTCTATTGCTGCTTATTATGGTTATGAGATTTGGCAAATAGACATCAAGAAGGCCTCTTTGAATAGCAATTTTGAGGAGACCATTTACATGATGCAGCCCAAGGGATTCATTGCCCAAGGTCAAGAGCAAAAAATTTACAAACTGAATTGGTCCATTTATGGGCTGAAACAGGTGTCTCGATCTTGGAATATTTGATTTGATACTGTGATAACGGGCAGAAATGCATGTTATCATAGTGCTAAGTTCTTAAATAATGTTGGATTGCGTTGATGAAATATGTTACTTTGCATCCATTAAGCATCAATTTCGTAATATTGCGGTCGCATGCGTTCAGCGCATTAGAACTATTGATTTTTATATTTTTGTGCAGAATCTGCGTTAACGCAATGCGAATATTGCGATCATAGGAATTCATTGGTCAAGCGCAACTTTACCGCAAGGCTTTGTGTTGATCGTGCTCGTAAACATTCGCTTAAGAAGGATCACTGCAACTTGGTCAGCGCAACATGGTGGGCAGAGCGATGGGACAGAAAGCTGATGACAGTCGAATCTAAATTAAGATGACAGCCAATAACGGTCACAAAGTACATTCAACTTTATCGGTGATAATTATTTGGCGCGTCAATCAGGAATTAAAGCTGTCCCATCTGTACAACCGGGAGAGAGAAGCCACCTTTCACCATTGATACTCTATAAATACCAAGTGCATTCTTCAGAAAAGGGGTTCACCGTCTTTACAATAAGTTGTTCAGTTCGCACGTTTTGTTCTTAGTTTTCTTTCATTTTAAGGCGAACGCAAGGGAGAAAGTTATGCCAGTAGATCGTTTCAGTAAGCTTGGGAGAGCACCGAAAGCTCCAAAGACAGAGAGAGGGCCAACGCCTGCAGAAGCGGGAACATCTTTAGATCAGAATAGAGATTTCAGTGTAAAAAGCCTCGGTCTGCAAGGAATTGCTACCAGGCTCTCTACCTTTAACTTCCATTGGCATTTTGTACTCAACTCATTTATAAGAATGGAATTTCTTTCTCTATATCTGTTCACTCTCTGTGATTCACGCATGAGTAGCTAAATCAGTTGAATGGGTTGAGAAGCATTTAGCTAGCACAACTAGGGAATCTTTATTCTTTGCGATTATCTTGTTTATGTATGCTTCATTCGTCCATTAGATATATTCAGAAGGGTAGTCTACGGACAGGATCTAGGCTTAGGAAGGTCAGGTCAGAATCTAGGCTCGGGAGAGTCAGATTAGAACGCATAATACAAGAGATAGGTGCTTAGGAATGATTACTATTTGTTATCAATGCATCACATGCATCCTAAAGATAGGATATGATTATATGCGGTCACCTTGCTTTCATGCATTTTGCATCATCACATAGGACAAGAGTAGAGACATAGGACAAGAGTAGAGACTTAGGGATGAGCTTTATGGACATTTTGCATTCAACACACGCGTCCTAGATTTAGGAACATCACATTTACATTGGAAAATGACTTGTTGTGCATGGTAGTAACATGATCGCATAGTCTGACGCATTACCGAGTAACACTAGCTAAAGATCTTCTCAACCCGTTCATCGCATACTCATTGCATCTATCAACGCAACTGTCTTTTCTCAAATCCGCCGCATTTTGTTTATTTCTTTTTCATCAACGCAAACAACAAACCAAACACTTTATTTATTTACTATTACAGCAAAATTTTCATCAAAATTACAAACGTAATCTATTTTCACAAGTCCCTGTGTTCGACCCTGGACTTACCAGGAAACTCAGAGGAATTTACACTTGAATTCCGCTGGGGAAACTTGAGTGCACAACGCAATTCCATCAACGCATATCATCCATATTTCCACTTGATAAATACCAGCATCATACTGCAATCAAATCGTATGACTTTGACCAAAACGTTCATGAGCTTTGTGTCTACAAGAAGATCATCAACGGTTTAGTAGTTTTCTTAGTGTTGTATGTAGCGATATTCTGCTCATTGGGAATGATGTAGGTCTACTGACTTCAATTAAGAACTGGCTAGCGACCCAATTCCAAATGAAATATTTGGGAGAGACTCAATTTATTTTGGGTATACAGATCTTTCGGGATCGTAAGAACAAAGTGCTAGCACTGTCTCAGGCATCGTATATTGACAAGATGTTGCTCAAGTACTCGATGCATGACTCCAAAAAAGGCCTACTGCCGTTCAGGCATGGAGTCACACTGTCTAAGGAAATGTGTCTTAAGACGCCCAAGAGGTTGAGGAGATGAGTCGGGTCTCATATGCATCTACCATTGGCAGTTTGATGTATGCGATGCTCTATACTAGGCCAGACATCTGTTTTGCTGTGAGAATAGTCAGTAGGTATCAGTCTAACCCAGGCCAGAGTCACTGGACTGCAGTTAAGAACATCCTCAAGTATCTTTGGAGAATGAGGGACTACATGCTCGTGTATGGATCTAAGGATTTGATCCTTACTGGATACACAGATTCTGACTTTCAGACTGATAGAACTCTTGGAAGTCCACTTCAGGGTCAATTTTTACTCTTAATAGAGGAGTAGTAGTGTGGTAAAGCACTAAGCAGGGGTGCATCACTGACTCTACGATGGAGGCCAAGTACGTAGAAGCTTATGAAGCTGCTAAGGAGACCATTTGGCTCAGGAAGTTCCTGACAGAGCTGAAAGTTGTTCCAAATATGTCTAGGCCTATCACCTATTTGTGACAATAGTGGTGTTGTGGCGAACTCCAAGGAGCCCAGGAGTCACAGGCACGACAGACACATAGAGCGAAAGTATCATCTGATCCACGAGATAGTGCATCGAGAGGACATGATAGTCACAAAGATTGCTTCGGAGCACAACGTTGTTGACCTATTTACGAAGGCTCTCACGGCTACAGTGTTTGAAGGCCACCTTCAGAGCATGGGTCTATGGGACCGCCTGCGGCTGGACTAGGACAAATGGGAGATTTTTATGTACTGGGCCTTAGTGCCCAAGTTTATTGTTTTGTACTAGTTTTTGTACACTCCACTCGCTGTAGGACAAGTGGGAGATTGTTGGGGATGATGCCCTAAACTCTCGTGCCCTGTAGTTTGTAAACACAGTTTCATACGAACGTTTGTGATGTATAATATATAATATTTTCTTTACTACTTGTCTTTGAACATTGGATGTTTTATTTGCTTTACCACAACCCAATAAACTAAAATCTCTGATTGTCATTATGTAACTTAAGCATATATGTGGTGACATACAAGTGGATCATGTCTTAAATGATAACCAAAATGGTCTGTAGAATATGAATATAGGAGGGAAACTTATCTTGGTAACTCTACGGATGCGGCTCGCTTTGTAGAATAGTTACAAGTGTTGTGACTTGCTACAGATAGTCTGATCCTGATGATCGTGTGGGGACATGCGAGCGGGGGCGTCTTATACAAAGAGATTGTATAAGACCTGACCACGAAGTGTTAACGTCTCATTATATAACGTCGTTTAAGATAGAGACTTCACTTCACTAGGATGATCATAGGTAACATGACATCAATCCTGAGTGAGTTAGGAACTCCTGCCATTGAGAGCAGTCCCTTGATTTGCATGGGTGCGAGTGGCCAGGTCGTCGACTCAAACCTACCACTTTGGAAATTTGCCTGATTTGGGAGCTGGGAACTCAGTTACACAAGATGGAATTCACTACTTCCCCGAAGCAGGGGTAAGTAGATAGATTGCTCCCCTTCGGATGGTTTTTGCGGTTGGTCAATATCAAGGCGAACTCCAGAAATGGATAGGGTCGCTTTAGTTTTTGCCCCAATTGGTTTTTCCCTTCGGTTGGCTGCTTAAGGCAGAACTCTAGGATCTAAAATGAAGGGTTACACTTACAAGAAATTGTTAAGCAAGTTAATGATTTCTTGACCAAATTAATGATGGCTAATCGTTATAGGAATTAAGAATTATTCTGGTATAATGGTTAGTTGAGAGTGTCTCAATTCAGATGAGGGATCAATTGACTACCCTTCAGTGGCTTTTGTTCTAAACCACTGAAGCGTCATTGCAAAACTAGATGTAATACATGGTTCATTTAGATTTTGTTAAACCTGATTGGATTTGTTGTTTAAAGAGTAAATGCTAAAATCTAACGTAGATCAATATAATTGTTTTTTCAACAAGATGTCAATGTTTGAATTTTCGTTAGTTGCCTTTTCTAATTTGACCGATTACATACGTTGGAAAGAGTCTATTAAAACATATTTCGTGGTAAACGATCTCGATCTTGTCATGTTTGAGGAATATCTTCAAGTCCCAACCCCTGATGCACCGCAAAATGTTCAAAATGCATATGAGGTGTAGATGAAGGCTAATTTGAAGGCCCGACTTCACATTTTGGCAAGCATATCTGATGCATTGGCCAAAAGGGTTGAGAACATGGTCATTGCACGTGAGATCATGGACTCGTTGCAAGAATTGTTTGAACGTAAGTTCTCACTTTTTAAACAAAATGGGATTGATGACAAAGAAACCAGTGGTGTTAGTTTCCAAAATAATCTTCAGTCCTTATTGAATGTCAAGGGACTAAAAGAGAAAGCAATTGTTGTCGACTCTGATGAAGTTCATCGACGAGAATTGTTCTCTGAAATGAAACTTGGAGTTTATATAGGTTCTGATACTTATCCCACTACTCTCTAGAAAAGGAAGAACTCATAAGACGATAAATGTGATTTGTTTGTCTTGGAGATATGCTTGCTAGAGAATGATGATTCTGTCTGGAAACTTGATTTAGGTGCTACAACCACATGTGTTCTTCCCATCAAGGATTTAGTTCCTGGAAAAAGTTGAAAGCTGGAGAGTTAACTCTTAGAGTCAGTACTGGTGAGGCCATTTCAGATGTTGTTGTAGACAGGCTTAAGTTACTTTTGGACAAGAAACGATGTCTGTTATTGGATAATGTTTATGTAGTTCCTCATATCAAGAGGAACTTAATTTCAGTTTCTTATCTGATTGAACAGAATTATTCCATCTCATTTTCTGAGAATAAAGTGTTTATTTTTAAGAATGGTATGGAGATTGGTTTTGGTTCAATGGAAAATAACTTGTATGTACTAAGGTCGTTAGTCATAAAAGTCTTGCTTAATACTGAAATGTTCAAAACAACAATTGTTAAAAAACTAAGAGTTTCTCCTAGAGAAAATGCTCATCTTTGGCATCTAAGGTTAGGTTACATCAATCTCAATAGAATTGAGAAGTTGGTGAAATGTGGACTTCTAAATGGTTTAGAAGAAACTCTTTACCAGTATGTGAATCTTGCCTTGAAGGCAAAATGACCAAACGACCTTTTACTGGAAAAGGTTATAGAGCCAAGGAAACCTTGGAGCTTATACATTCAAACCTCTGTGGTTCGATGAGTGTAGGAACACGGGGTGGGTATGAATATTTCATCTCTTTTATAGAATATTATTCTAGATATGGGTATCTATACCTAATGCAACATAAGTCTGATGCTCTTGAAAAGTTCAAGGAGTATAAGACTAAAGTTGAAAACTTCTTGGGTAAAAATATAAAAATATTACGATCTGATCGTGGTGGAGAGTATATGGACTTAGAATTCCAAAACTATATGATAAAATATGGAATCACGTTTCAACTCTCAGCCACAGGTACACCTCAACAAAATGGTGTATCAGAAAGGAGAAACAGAACCCTGTTGGATATGGTTCTGTCTATGATGAGTTATGCTCATCTTCCATACTCGTTTTGGGGATATGCAATAGAAACTGCAGTTTACATTTTGAACAATGTCCCTTCAAAGAGTGTTTCTGAAACACCTTTTAAGTTATGGAGATACTGTAAAGGTAGTTTACGCCACTTCAAGATTTGGAGATGTCCAACCCACGTACTTGTGGCTAACCCTAAAAAGTTGGAACCTCATTCGATAATATGCTTATTTGTAGGTTACCCCCAAAGAAACGAGGGGTGGATACTTCTATGATTCAATGAAAATAAAGTGTTTGTATCGACAAACGCTATCTTCTTGGAAGAAGACCACATAAGGGATCATAAGCCATGAAGTAAGCTTGAATTAAATGAGATTTCTAAGGAGACTATTGAGACTTCAACAAGAGTTGTAGAACATGTTGATAGATCAACAAGAGTTGTTGATGTCAGTTCATCTAGTCAACCATCTCAAGAATTGGGATTGCTTCGACATAGTTGGAGGGTTATGAACCCACCTGTATGCTACATGGGTTTAACAGAAGCCCAAAACATCATATTTGATGATGGAGTTGAGGATTCGTTGTCTTAAAAGCAAGCAATGGAAGATGTTGACAAAGATGAATGGATTAAAGCCATGAATCAAGAAATGGAATCTATGTACTTCAATTCTGTTTGGAAGCTTGTAGATCAACCTGAAACCTATAGTTGTAAATGGATCTATAAGAGGAAAAGAGGTGTAGATGGAAAGCCTTTAAGGCTAGACTTGTGGCAAAGGGTTAAACCCAGGATGAGGGAGTAGACTATGAAGAAACTTTCTCACTTGTTGTCATGTTAAAGTCTATCAGGATTCTCCTATCCATAACCACATTTTATGACTATGAGATATGGCAAATGAATGTCAAGACTGTTTTTTTTAATGGTAATCTTGAACAGACCATCTACATGAATCAACCAGAAGGATTCATTGAACAAGATCAAGAGCAAAAGGTTTGCAAATTTAATCGATCCGTTTATGGACTAAAACAAGCATCTAGATCTTGGAATATAAGATTTGATGTTGCGATCAAATCTTATTTCTTTGATCAAAATGTCGATGAGCCTTATGTTTACAAGAAAATCATCAACAACTCAGTAGCTTTCCTTGTGATGTATGTGGATGATATCATACTCATTGGGAATGATGTAGGTTTTCTGACTGACGTTAAGAAATGGCTAGCCGCCCAATTCCAAATGAAAAATTTGGGAGAGGCGCAATTTGTTCTATGGATCTAGATCATAAGGGATCGTAAGAACAAAAGGTTGGCCTTGTCTCAGGCATCCTACATTGACAAGATATTGATCAAGTACTAGATGTAGAATTCCATGAAGGGTGTGTTACTTTTCAGGCATAGAATTGTTTTGTCTAAGGAACAATGTTCTAGGACACCTCAAGAAGTTGAGAAAACGAGACGGGTTCCCTATGCATCGGCTGTTAGTAGCCTTATATATGCAATGTTATGTACTAGACCTGACATTTACTATACAATAGGGATTGTCAGTCGATATCAGTCTAATCCAAGATTAGATCACTGGATGACGGTCAAAATGATCCTCAAGTATTTTCGGAGAACAAGGGACTATATGCTCGTGTATGGAGATGGGGATTTGATCCTTATAAGATACACAGACTCTGACTTTCAGACTGATAGAGATTCTCGGAAATTGACATCAGGGTTAGTGTTCACTCTAAATGGATGAGCTATAGTATGGCAAAGCATCAAGCAAGGATGCATTGCGGACTCCACTATGGAATCCGAATACATGGCTACTTATAAAGCTACTAAAGAAGCTGTTTGGCTTTGGAAGTTCCTTACTGATTTGGAAGTTGTTCCAAATATGTCTTTGTCGATCACACTTTATTGTGATAATAACGAGGCTGTGGAAAATTCTAAGGAACCTCGGAGTCATCAAAGAGGCAAGCATATAGAACGGAAGTATCATTTGATCCAGGAGATTGTGCATCGTTCTGATGTGATTGTCACAAAGATTGTGTCGGAGC
The DNA here is from genome assembly GCF_027475165.1 of Benincasa hispida. Classification (NCBI taxonomy): domain Eukaryota; kingdom Viridiplantae; phylum Streptophyta; class Magnoliopsida; order Cucurbitales; family Cucurbitaceae; genus Benincasa; species Benincasa hispida. The sequence continues at coordinate 36,763,035 of NC_143489.1, read as the reverse complement.
ACAACGTTGTTGATTCGTTTACAAAGGCTCTCATGGCTAAATTGTTCGAGGGTCGTCTAGAGAGTCTGAGTCTACAGGATATGCGGCACCTTGTCTAGGATAAGTGAAAGATGTTACTGAGGTATAGTGTATGCTCTAGTTTATTGTATTTTGTATTGTACATTAGTCTCCCGAGGCCTTAGGAAAAGTGGGAGATTGTTGGGAATGGTGTCCTAAATATCCTGGTAGTCTCGTAGTTTGTAAACTCTGTAAACATATTGTTACTAATAAAATAAGTGTTATTTTATAAACATTTACTCGATCCAATAAACTAAGATTCAAGGTTATTTTATGTAAATTTAAACAAGTATGTAGAGACATACTGGTGGATCTTGTTTAAATTAATAACCTAAATGGTCTGTAGTAGATGGATAAGGAGGGATACCTTATCTTAGTGACACTACGGATACGACCCGCTTTGTAGATGTTACAAGTATTATAAAGTGCTACAAATGATTTGATTCTGATCATTCATGTGGAGACATGCGAATGGAGGTATCCTATACAAAGAGTTTGTATAAGACCGGACCACGAAATGATTAGTCTCTTTATATAACGTCATTGATAATAGAGACTTACATTTCACTAGGATGATCATAGGTGACATGACCTGAATCCTGAGTGAGTTGGGAACTCTTGCCCATGAGGGCGGTCCTTTGATTTGTATGGGTGAGAGTGGTCAGATTGCCAACTCAACAAGCCCACCATTTTGGGGATTTGTCTGATTGGGAAGTTGGGAACTCAGCTACACAAGACGAAATTCTCTCCTTCCCTGATGCAGAGGTAAGTAGATAAATTGTTCCCTTAAGGGCTGATTCTGAGTCTTGAACATGGTGGCCACACCCTATCTTGGGAAGAGAGGACTCAGTCATAGTGGGACTATGACTTATTTATGACTTATTGTTCATTAGAGGAATCAGTGGTACTTAAGAAGTTAGATGTAACTACAGGAGCAAAATGGTAAATTGGCCCAGTTGTATTTACGAGCAATTTGTAAAGGTCATCGCATTGTTGATTGGTTATATCCAATGGACATAGAAATATATTTGTAGTGTGAAGAATGCAACTGTCGGGTACTCCATTAAAGATCGACAATTAATGGATTGTAGATATTGTGATTAAAGAGTTTAGTCGGTTATTCACGTATCGTTGGAGCTTCAAGCTACAGGTCCATAAGCTCTCCTTAGTAGCTCAATGGGTTCAAGTTGGGAATCAGATTTTGGATTAGTTTGAAGTGTTCAAATTAACAAGAGGAAAATTGATTATATATGATATAATAAGATTGATTCAATTATATGTGATATAATTGATATAATGTATTTGATACATTATTTGATTGGAGGAATTAATATAAATTAATTTATATTAAATACCATAAAATAGAAAAAGAACTATGGTTTATATATTGCATATGATGTAATATTAAAACTGTAGGTTATAAATATAATATGATAAGTTAGTTATTACATTTATTTATAATTTATTAATTATATGATAATTAATAATTCTTTTTCTCAATAACCGACTTGAGTTGGAGGTTATTTGTGGTTTATGGTAACTATGAGATAAAAAGAAAAATAGTTTTCACAATCATCCATTCGAATCGTTCTCACAAAAACACTATCGAGGAAAAAGGTTTTACTACACGATAGTATAATAGACGCTAAACGATCAAGCGTCGAGTTACTATACGATATACTCGTTACTATACAATCGAATAGCAAGTTTATTCGATAGGCTTCTTCTTCTACACGATCGTTTGATCTCATACTAGATCGTTTACTCGATCGTTTACCTCCTCCTTCCCTCTATCCAAAGTCACACAGAGCCTACAACTCTTGGATTCTCACATCGAGAATACCAAGGTAACCTTTGTGGTGGTGTCTTATTCTGTTCGAGGGTTGAGGATCGAGTTGTACTTGATTATGATCGAGGTTTTCCGGTTTGTGTTATTTGCTGAATTGCTCGTTGCGTTCGTGCTATTGGATGCGTTGCTCAACGATCAAGGGATACGTGAAGAAAGGGTTCTTCAAAGGTATTGTTTACTTGATCCCTTGTTTGTTCTTTAAGAAACATGTTGTAATTTAGTCTTTGTGCATAATCGTTTCTGTTAGACTGTAAATGTATGTGTTCTTTCTCAATGGAGTTTGGAATGATTTGCTTCCGTTCACTGGTTCTTAATGGAGTTTGGATCTTCTTCAGAGTCTCGATGTCAAGTGGCTTTCGCCTCTCTTCATTCCTCAGCAAAAGAAGACTGGTACTTCTTTTATTTTATTTTAAATCAAATCATATTAGTGTAATTATAGCATGAGATATAAAAAGTTAAGATGTGATTTTTTTATTTAAAAAAAAAAACTCATTTTAACATGTCAAAAAATAGGGATTTTTTAAATTTACATGTAATAGATTTTTTTAAATTAACATGTAATGGCAAAAAAAAGAGTATATCTTTTTTTAATTTAATGTGGAAGTGGAAAGAAAAAAAAAACATAGGTAAACCATTTTATTTAAAATTTGATTTTTTTTTCCTTTATTTAATGTGAATTTGAGATTTTAGAGATAAAATGTGATTTTTAAATATTTTTTAATTAACGCGAAAAAAAAAAAAGGTGAAAGTTTTTTTAATTTAACGTGCAAAGTGCAGAAAACATAGGGCAAACACTTTTATTTAAGATTTGATTTTTTTTTTCTTTTATTTAATGTGAATTTGATATTTTAGAGATAAAATGTGAATTTTTTTTTATAATTTTTCCCTTGTTTTGGAATAAAGGTTTTTGTCCCCTAAATGCTTGTTTTAACGTGAATTTCATTAAAAAAAAAAAAAAAAAAAAAAAAAAAAAAAAAAAAAAAGAGAGAGAGAAAGAGAAAGAAAGGTCATCAATTGAAAGGGACAAAAGGGGAAACTAAATGTTTCTCTTTGTACTTTTAGATAATATAGATTTTAGAGATAAAACATGATTTTTTTTAATATTTTTTAATTAACATAAAAAAAAGTAAAACTTTATTGAACATTGATGTGTAGGAAATATAGAACAAACAATCTTATTTGAGATTTGATTTTTTTTTCCTTTTATTTAATGTGAATTTGAGATTTTAGAGATGAAATGTGATTTTTAAAAATTATTTATTTGTTTAGGAATAAAGTTTGATTTTTTTTTCAAATTTGAGATTTTAGAGATAAAGTGTGATTTTTAAAATTTCTTCCCTTGTTTAGAAATAAAGTTTGATTTTTTTTTCTAAATGCTTGTTTTAACGTGAATTTCATTAAAAAAAAATTAATTTAATAATTTTAATGTGACTTTACCTTATATAACCCTATGATCATCGACTAAAATGGACAAAAAAGGAAATTGAATGTTTCTTCATTATAGCTCCTCTTAGATAGTATAGATTTCATAGCCCTTTTTAGATTTTAGAATTTTAGATTTAGATAGTAAATAGATTTTTTTATTATTGTTTTTTTTTAAGTTATATGATTTTTTTTCCCTTCAACATGACTTAGAATTTTATTGTGCCATTTTAATTTTTTTTTTCCCATTTTCGCTTTAGCTTTTAAATTTAGTATATAGATTTGGTTTTTTTTTTTTTTATGTTTATATCTTTAACATGATTTTTGTGATGTTTTTTTTTTCTTTTAAACCTGATTTAAAGGTTTCACAATTTTTTTTTCCGATTTAGAGTTTTATCTTGTTTTTTTCGTACCCCTTTTACATTTTAGATTTAAATAGTATGTAAATCATTTATTATTTATATTTATTTTCTAGATTTATAAGAGATATCTAAACATAACCATCAAATTTTTCTTAAAGAAGAAGGGAAAAAAATGATGCAACCATTAACAATATATATATACCATACTTAAATGCTACAACAAAGTTTCAAAAAAAAAATGGAAGCAAAAAAAAATTGGGGAGACGGGTTAACAAAATTCTTGAAAAAAATTGATTTCATTATTTTATTTTAAATCAAATTATATTAATGTGATATATACCTGAGATATTGAAAGATAAGATGTGATTTTTTTTTTTTAAAAAAAAAGAAAGTCTACTATTATTTAACATGTCAAAAAATAGGGAAAATATTTTTTTAATTAACATGTAATGGCAAAAAAAAAAGTAAACTTTCTTTTAATTTAATGTGGAAGTCCAAAAAAAAAAAAAAAAACACAGGGTAAACAATTTTATTTAAGATTTGATTTTTTTTTCTTTTGCTTAAATGTGAATTTGAGATTTTAGAGATAAAATATGATTTTTTAAAACTTTTTTAATTAACATGAACAAAAAGGTGAAACTTTTTTTTAATTTAAGGTGGACGTGCCAAAAAAAAACAGGCAAACAATTTTATTTAAGATTTATTATTTTCTTTTATTTTATTCAATGTGAATTTGAGATTCTAGAGATAAGTTGTGATTTTTTTAAAAAATCCTTATTTAGGAATAAAGTTTATTTTTTTCTAAATGCTCGTTTTAACATGAATTTCAATAAAACAAAATGGGGGAAATTTTTTATATTTAATAATTTTAATGTTGAATTACATTACATAACCTTATGACCATGAACTAAAAGGGAGAAAAGGAAAAATCAAATGTTTCTCCCCATAGTCCGTTTTGAATAGTTAGATGTCAATAAAATTGAGAAATTTTAATTTTTGTTAATTAATTAACGGTCAAAAGAGTCGCGAAACTATTTAGAACTATTTTTCAAACCTCTAAGACTAAAGTGCATTTTTGCCCCCACAAAAATAAAATGTTATAATGAAAAGGGATATGATGTAAGGTTAAAATTGACATAAAAAGTTTGTCTACTTAAAAATTCAATGACATGGTTCACTTATGTTTAAGTATTAAAAAAAAAATGTAAATTAAAATGAAGTGCGTTTATTCCGTTGAAAATTAAATTAAATTTATAAGTGACAACATTAAAGTAAAATAAAAAATAGTTAATAAAACTAAACAAACTAAACAAATAAAGTAAAACTCTCCCAAATCAGCTCAAATTCAGTCCTTAAAAAAATAATAAATAAATAGAGAAGGGGTCTATTTTAATTTAAAAAAATATTTAAAAATATTTACACTTTATAAATTCCAAAGTTATAAGTCCTGTCAAAACTTTTTGTTATAAAGTCTAAATATTCTTTAGATTTTTCTATTCATAATAATCTCTCTTTAGTGGAACCAAAATCGCAAATTTTGAAGATAATTGCAATAGAAAAAAATCGAAAAACAAAAAGAGAGAGATAGGGCTCAGGAATATGCGGAAGACTTTAAATTTATACACTAACGGAATGATGATTTATTTTAATTTATATTTAAATCTTATTTTGGTCCTTGAACTTTAAATATTGTCGTATTTTGGTCTCTAAACTTTAAAAAATATATGTTTTAGTTCTTCAACTTTTAAAAATGCTTACTTTGGTCCTTACACTTAAAATTTTGTTAACTTCTTAACAAAATGGCCAGAATGTTTGAATTTTTAGACTATTAAGCTATCAAATAAGTTAATCATGCTAAAAAAAAAAATCTACAGTTTCAATATTGAATAAGGTGATAAAGTGATTTTGTATGGGATAACTTGAAAGTCATTTTTCATTTTAAGATTTTAGTTGTTTACTATTTTGAGTCGTTGGTGTAGACATTTTACTTTATATTTGTCTTACTCAACACATCTAGAGTCCAAAAATACATGGCATCTCACATTTTCAGTTAAGATTTAACAAAAATTTAATTGCAGGATTAAAATATACTATTTAAATTTTAGGGACTAAAACCAATATTTTTAAAAATCTAGGGACCAAGATAAAATAAAATTCAAAGTTCAATTACCAAAATAGTATTTACACCTTTAATTTATTTTTATTAATTCAATTTTGTGTGAAACGTCTAAAAATGAATAAAGTGGATTAATGGGTTTTTATTTTATTTTGTTTATTATTATTATGAATTAGAAACACATTGAGAGATTTAATTTTTAAAGACGGATTGAATCGATAGAGACGGAAGAGATTTGGAGAATTAGATTTACGTTGGTTGAGTTGTTTTTCTTTAAATTAATTAAAAATGGAGGATAAATGATATTAATAAAGCAATAATAATAATAATAATAATAATAAAAGATATTTTTTTAAGGACCAAAGAATGAATTTATTCTAAAACCAAAAATCTTCCACGTATTCTTAACTGAAGTAATTAATTATGGTAGTTAGAAAAAAAGAACATTTGATACGTAACCTTTTAATTAACATAATTATTATTTAAATTAAACATATAATTTGTTGCAAAAATGCTAAAACACTTAGAGACTATTTGGGATCGAGTTGAGATAGGATGTCTGGAGTTCATATATTTGTGAAGTTTATATATATCTATGAAGTCTGTGTTTGGATACAAAATTATTTGGTTTGAGTTCATAGGTTTGGGATATCTTGTGCAACTTTTTGAACTCTAAGGTCTCATTTGGTAGACATTTGATTTTTAGAATTAAGTCTATGACACTACTTCTACCTCTAAATTTTTTTATTGGTTATCTATTTTTTTAACCAATGATTTAAAAATTCAAGCCGAAATTTGAAAACTAAAAAAGTAGTTTTTAAAAACTTGTTTTTGTTTTTGGAATTTAGTTAAAATTCAACTATTATATTTAGGAAAGATGCAAATCCTTATAAGAAATTGGGAGAAAATAGAGATGGTTTTCAAAAATAAAAAATAAAAAATAAAATAGTTACCAAATATGGCCTAAATATCTACTTTTATGATTACTATTTTTATTTTGAAATTTTTTATTCAATAACTTTACTTGTCTTTGTTTGAATAAAACATGGATTGCAATTTTTTCTTTTAATTTTTAAAACTTTTTTTTTTTTTTTTTTTTTTTTGTAATGAACAACAATTAACCTATTGCATTTCTTGCAAAAATATGGTTAAATAAAATGAGATATCAAAGAGAAATCAAAACTTTTTATTCCTAATTTTCCTCCATGAATTTCATTATCGTCTCCTTCTTTTTCTTCTTCTTCCGGTTGTTGCTCCGAATTTTTACTCTATCATGATTTTTTTTAACTGAATCTCATTCATCATCTTAGTAGTCAATAGAATGTCACCACATTTCTTCAACAATTTCACTTTCAAATCGTCCATGATCATCAGATAAATCTCAATTTTTTACTAATTTTTGCTATAAAATATTATAGGAAAAAGATCTTTCGTTTTATGCTTTTTTGTTATATGTTACACACTTTTCAACTATATAAATACTTTTAAAATTCTACGTATAAATATTACACTTAATGTAGACAAAATACGATTATTTATATAATCAGCAACCCTATAACATACTTTAACCGTCACCAGTTTTATAATAGTCAGAAGTGGTTGTCAGAGTTGATTATGGAAGTTACTAGTCTTATAATCGTCAGAAGTGGTTGTCGAAGTTGATTATTGAAGATGATTTTCGTTGGAGTTTGTAATAAGAGGTGGTTGTAGGAGTTTGAAGTTGGTTGCGTGATGGTGGTATTTGAGTTGGTCATTGGAGTTTATTGTTAGAGGTGGTTTTTGGATCTTAGAGTTGGTTGTGCGAAGGTGGTCGTTGAAGTTGATCATCGAAGATGATCTTCGCGGGAGTTTGTAGTCGGAGGTGGTTGTCAGAGCCCAAAGTTGGTTGCATGAATGTGGTATTAGAGTTGGTTTCGGAGTTTGTCGTCGGAGGTGGTTGTTGAAGCCTCGAGTTCATCATCAGAGTTGCTTGCTCGAAAGTGGTCATTAAAGTTGATCGTCGAAGGTGATTTTTGTTGGAGTTTGTAGTCAGAGATGGTTGTTAGAGCCTATGAAGGTGGTTGTTGAAGTTGAATCACTATAGTTGTCATCGGAGGTGGTTGCTGTAGGTCGAAATTGGTTGTCAGGGTTGGTCGCACGAAGGTTGTCGGAGCTCGGAGTTAGTCGTCAGAATTGTCATCGGAGGTAGCTGTTGGATCTCGGAGTTGTCATCGGAGGTGGTTATTGGAGCCCAAAGTTAGTTCCTGAAACATGATAGTGATAGTCGCCGACATTGGACAATGGGTGGAGCCATTGAAAATATTGGAAGAAGAGAATACCAACTCAACTTCACCAACATTTAGGTTGGTAGGTCAAACATTGAGTTGGTGTACTATACCAACTCAACTCGACTCAGGTTGGTGTGCCAAATAATGAGTTTTTGCTTAAAAAAAACTTCTGAGATTTTAAGATTCTTTACAACTTTTTATAATTAAATTAAATATGATGAGTAATCCTGTAGCTAAATATTAAATAACATTAAATTAAAACATTTTATTTTCGAATGACGAAATTGCGACCAAATTAATAGTGAGAATACTTTATAATGGAAGGGTAAAATCGATTTAAAAAGTTTCTCCACCTTTTATATAGGTAGTATAGGTATAGATAATAGTGCTAGAACATATTGTAACTAAAAATATCCTTAAAATTAGGGGTAAAAAGGAAAAAAAAACAAATAAAAATCATAAAAACTCCTAAATTATAACATTTATGTAAAAGATATACTGGTTACACTCCATTGAAGTTGTTGTTGTTGTCAAAGAAGTTGTATCCACGTTGACGAAATGCATCCTCGTCGTCCAAATCTCCACCGTCGTTGTTGTCCAAGTGTTCATCATGATTCCGTTGCTGTATTCAAAATCTTCGTCGTAGCTGCTGTCCAAATTTATTTGAGTGTTCTACCATTTTCGTCCGTTATGGAAGTTGGAAAATTGATGATGGATGAGGGGTGCTACTAAAGTTGTGCGCAACAAGAAGGTTTCACAATTGAATGTTTTAGGACTTGTTTGGTAGACAATCTGAAAACAAGGGATTCAGTGAAACTAGAGTTGTATTTCAGGTTTTCATATATGTGTTTGGTAGCAGATTCAGAATTTAAATTATTTTTGAAAATGTATTTGATAATATATTTATAAACCATAAGACTAATTAAAATTACTTACTAAATATTAGGTTAAATAAAAACTATTATGTTAAAAAATTAGTATAATATTTATTTTGTAATATCATATAATATATAATATATTATATATTTTAATTTAATAAAAATAGTTAGATTTATAATTTGAAATACTATATTTATTAATTTTTGTTATTTTTTTAGTATAATTCTACCTTTTAAAATATCAAATTCAAAATGTGGATATACTGAAAATATAAAAAAAATTGTTTTCAAGATTTCAATGGTTTGTTTGTTTTTTTTTTTTTGTTTTTTTAATTTTTTTTTTTTTTATATAGTAAATGGCAATTTGACATTTGATATGCCCATTTGTTCCAAACTCTTTATTTTGAAAAAGCTCCAAAAAAATCTTTAATCCCTCAAATTTGTCCTATTTTTGGGCAATTTCCCAACATTTTACCGTTTTCAATTTCATTCTTCTTCAGACTTCACTCGTGCAGCCGAAATAATCGCCCCTCTCTCCCATCCATCAGATCGCCTGCCCGCTGCAGTTTGCACCGTCGTCGTTCGTTCTTCACCACGTCGCTGTCGTTCGTCCTCCGTCGGCAGCTGCTCATCTTTTCCCGCATCTCTGTTCCTCTCGTGAGTCACTTCCTCCTCACTTTCTTCTTTCTTCTTTCTTTCGTCCATCGCCCACTTCCTCCTCTGTAGTTTATTGTTTCATTACTCTGTAATCTAATTTTCTATTATTTACTTCGAATTAATTCGCTTAAGTCGTAAGGCCCGCCAAGCCTCCATTGGTATATATATATTTTTTAATCTCTGCTGCAACCGTGCCGGCACACCACTCCCATGTAATGTAGTAGCCGCGTGAACTGTCCGCCGCATTCTTCTGCAACTGATTGTTGCCGAGGTCCCGAACCCCTCCATCACTCAGGCGCGTTGGCGAGTTCTAATTTTTTTTTTTCCTTTTGTCTTCTTGGATTCAACCAATCGCTAAATACGGTAAAATTAAAACGAGTTCAATTTAATTTAAAGTCATTAGAAATTCAATATTTTTACTAATTATGCACCTGGATTGAAACTCTCCGCTATGTTCTGTTCTGCATCGACCTTCCTCATCTAGTAGAAAAAATTATGTTGAATATCAAATGACAGAGAATGCAACAAAATGGCCCAACCAAGAGTGCAACTTTCTCGAAAGTCGATCAAGAGTGTCCACTCTTCCATGGATAACTGGCCAAAAAAATTACTTAATGGGTTGACCTAGTAGTAAATGAAGGACATGATTTAGTAAAGGGCTTATTAAGGAATGTGTTCGATGATCACCTATTAATATCTTTTGAGTTTTCTTGTTATCCAAATGCTGCAAGGTTAGGTGGATTAGCCCATGAGATTAGTCAAGGTGTGCGGAAGCTGGCTTGGACACTCATGGTGGTTGTAAAAAAAGAAAAAGAACTTCACATTCTTTGGATTTTGACCTTCCGTAGAGTATAAAAGACAAACTCTCTAAAAGGATCTAGAAGAGACTTTTTGTGTGCTTTGTTTGTTTGTAATGACCAAGAACTTTTCATTTGAGTGCTTCTTGTGCTTAGAAAACACTGCCAGTTATCCACACAATCTGTGAACTTTTATGCATTCCCAGCTTCAATTTTACATTTTACCCTTTAGACGACGTGTATTTGTGAACTTTTAGTTGTGATTTTTTACCTACTAAAAAGGAATAAGAAGTATCCATAACGTCCAATCCAAAAGTTTCCTGTTGGTGCAGACAAACTCGACGCTTCACTTATGGACCCTTTTGATGAAATATTTTCTGATCCTGGCGTCACATGTAAGCTTTACATACATCAGTTTGTGCATTTGTATTTTCTTGATAATGAGTAATTGATATTGGTTTTTTGCAGCTCGAGCTGGGGGTAGATTTCAACCAAAGATCAAGCCACGTCCTAAAAAACAAACTTTGCCCCCAAAGTCCACGCTATCTCTAGATAAGAAGGTAAGACCTATGCAGTATCTTTTGCTGGCTCGAGTGATGGGCAATTGACTAAGCTGGGATATTTCGTGGAGAATGTTTTCATGAATCTACTTTATTTGCAGGGAACAATATCGGATACTAAATCTTGTCGTGATGGTAGCGGAAACTCAAAATCAATCACATCGTCATCCCAACTTCCTGTGGAGGAGAAAAGGGAGTCTGAAGATGATTTGCTCTTGGCTACCGCAAGATCTGATTTCATTGGTTCACATCCCACCTCTGTGGAAAGTGCTAAAATGGTACAATTTACTTATTATTGTTTAGCCACGTTTGGTGCCAGAAAATCAGAAAGTTGGTCATATAGATTTCTCTATAATACAACCATATATTATTTCACTTTTAAGTTTGATTTGGTAAGGAAATTTGATGTTTCCAGGTAGACTCGGCACAGTTTGATTTGGATTCTTATGGTGGTATTCTTCCTTCAGGTTCTACTATCGAAGGTAAGTACTAGTTTAAAATATTTGTTGAAGTTATGATGATGTGGTACATTGGAAAATACAGTTATTAAATACTTTAAGATTAAATTATAAAATTGATCCTTAAGTTTGGGCAAAGTTTCAATATAGTTTCTATAGTTTCTGCTTAGTTTTAATTTGATCCCTATAGATTGAATTTAGTCTCAATGATGAAAAATTTTCAACTTGGTCCCTTTGGTTTAGGCAAACTTCACAAATTCTCCTATGTGTTATGATAGTAGGGACAATTTTTGATATTTAACCAAACCATAAAGTAAATTAAAACTAAGACCAAATTGAAGGTAAGCACAAACCATGTTAATTAAATTTTGAAGCTTCAAAAATCATGAGGATCAAATAGAAATTTGTTCAAACCATGGGGAACAATTTGTAAATTGTAATTTATCTATTGTTTTGTAATATGAAATGTTCTTTCCAAATATCCAAGTACTTGCAAATTACAATGTAATTTTACTTGTGAATTGAATGATATGAGTTTCAATTTGACATCAAATATAACCCAAAAAATATAATTGTTGCAGCATCTTTGATCTCAAGAGAAATTCCCAATTTTCCCATCAGTTTCAATTGTTTGGTAGGGTCTTAATTAATAGCAAGGAGTAATATAAGAATCAGCTAGGTAATCAGTTGCAATTTTGTTAGAGATCATTTGTTTGAGGGCTGGGCTTTGAGGGAGGTAAGTAGTATTGCTGTGGTTTAGTGTTGAGTGAGCTCAAGATGCGAAGGCCCTAGTACCATGAATTACTTGGGGTTTCTTACTGTATTTTCTTATTTATTTATCTTTCTATATAATTTTCAAGTCTTATTATTTGGTTTCAAACATTGTCATTGACACAAATAATCGGTATTCCATTGATGTTCAAGATGGAGTGACTGATGCAATTGATCTCACTACTTCCTCCTTGGGTCCTGTTGGAGTAAAAAATCTGATTGATGATACAAAAAATTTGGAACTATTGAATTATTCCCATCCAAGTGCCTCTTCAGCTCACGAAGCTACGGTTCTGGATCAAGTTGGACTAGGATCAATCCAATCTGAGCACGAGCATTTCAATGATGGTAAAATAGCAGGACAGGTATGTGCTAATTTTCTATGTATTTATTAGAGGAATTATTGCTCTAGGTACATCTTTTTTTCTCCGTTCTTTACTAATAGTCGTTTTATTTTCAGAATATAGATCTATTTTACGAATTGGAATGTCTAGATGATTTTCATAACCAACCAAAGAATGAAGCAGGTAACTAATTGACATTTTTCTCATATCTCATTTCCTCTATAGTGGTTGTTCTAATGTTTGTTCTCCTACATGTAAAGATCCTTCAAGCCTTAAGCATGCAACAATCTCCAACGAGGATGGAGATTTGGACAAACAAAGGTTGGAAATAGAGGTGAAAGTCTTGTTTTGTTAACAATTGGAGTTATTTCTTTCAAAAATATCTTCGTTCACTCGTCCACATGTAGTTGATGTTTCAGGAATGTGGGGCAGGGGCTAATATCACCATGGATACAATAAGTTCTGTGACCACTACTCCCTCTGGTAAGACAAATCCAACCAACCTTTCTGTTTTATAGTTATATCGTTTTTGAAATATGTTGCTTATTACATTCATCTTGTTTTTAGAACAACCTGCTTGCAAGTATATACCAAAGCCCAAAATAAGAACTGCAGGAGATGCTTGCACACAAATCTCTCAGCCAGAAATCTCTAATATGCTTCCACTGTCTCCACAAGTTATGTCTTGTGATACTAGCGGCATGCATGAAGCCTCAATTGGGACACATCCAGATGGTGGTCTTAATGATTCTTCGATTGACTTTGATGGTTATGCTCCTGTCAACCAGCACACTGAAACACCTGTTAATGTAGAATCATTAGCATATGACTCTTATGGTGACATACTGATGGATGATTTTAATTCAGATGATCGGGATGAGATGTTAAGAGAAGAGGTAATGTAAATTACTGTTGAAATGTGATTAAATACGAATTAGTTTTTAGTTTGTGCAATTATGTTTGGTTGTTATTAACTTGTTCTTTTTATAATTGAGGTTTTTAGGGTGGTAAGAATGGCGAAGAAGAACCTTCAACAGAATCAAATATTTCTCAGCAACAAAAGATGTTCCCCCCAGTTGGTGAAGAAATTGAGCACAGCAAAACTTCAAGGAAGTTGAGAAAGAAGGTTTCTCATCAACTTGATGAGCCAGAAGATGGTGTTGATGAGAATAGAAACTTCCCTAATGAACCGTCTAGTAATTCTGATATGCATGGAGATGGCTATAACAAAAACGAAGCCCCAAAAGGAGGTCGAGGAAAAAAAACATCAACAAAGTCTTCAAAACCTTCGACTGATAATGAAAAACCAACTCGGAAGCGCAAGGAGGCGAATAAAGCTGTTCCAGATTTGCAGGCCGAAAAACGCCCTAAGAAGTTTTCCCATTCAACTCGTCGAAATAGAAGGCAAGGTAACTGTCTCTCTAGCTGCCAACGTGTAAATTCTCTTGCAATTACTATGTATAGTTAATGTAGAAATGTGCTTTTTGTCAGATTATTAATAATTTTCTGCTTTCACAGTAAACAAGGTTTTGCTTGAAACTCCAGAGGATGAAATTGACTTTCAAAAAATAAGTTTCCGGGATCTCATTATTTATCACGAGCACAAGGAGAAGTTAGAGGTGCTTTTTCTTTTCAGTATCTCTTAAGCTGCACAGAACTGATGATTTTATTTTCTATGGTGGTTTTTGTTTTTGCTAGTTTTCTGCCTCTCGTATACTAATGAGATTCCTTGGGGCCTGTTGTTTTAATGTAGAAGAAAGTTGCAAGCACAAGAAAATCAGCAACCAATCAAAGGTCCAAAACTTCAAAGTCATCTTTACTTCATAGCTATAAATTGTTTATAATGAAAAGAATTGTGATGATTTATTTTCATTTTTTTAATGAAAAATAGGTGATGAGACACCACTGGACTCTTAATTGTGCCTGATTTGCCAAAGTGAGCTTGACTCAGTGGTATTTTATGTCTAATGGAATCTTAGACTTTTAATTTTGTGTCCAATAGATCTGGGAACTTTAAAAAATTCAAAAGCTCCAGGACTAAATTTTTAATTTTGAAAGTTCAAGGATCAACTAGATATTTTTTGCTTCTTTTTGGTCTAGCAATCCTAATTTTTTTTGTAATTATAACCTCTCTCAAATTTAAGTTGAGCCCATCTTCTTCTTTATCTCATTGTTGATTTATTTCTTCCTTTCTTTGATAAATATTTCCCCCCCTTTCTGTTGGCTTTCTTCTTTCTTTCTTTTTTACTCCTTGTTCTTTTAATGTTCAGAACCGATACTTTCGGTGAGGAGATGTACAATGATGGAGAGGAAAACCTTGCTTCTGAACAAGGTAGAGGTACTGATGATGATGAAACGCCTGATGTAGTTGACATGACTTCTGCTTACTTTAATTACCAGTCATTCATGGACAAAACACCACGTACAAAGTGGTCAAAGCAGGACACAGAGCGTTTTTATGAGGTAATTATACCTCTTTTTTATCCCCAAAAATATTTGTGATATTATTTGATTGGCTTGGCTTGAGACACTTTACATATGATACTGATGGCGTTGTCTTTTGTGGAGGAAGGTACTGTCTTCTAGTTGGGAAATGGTAGGAATCTAAATTGTTGGAGAACTTGTGGCATGATAGATGATTAATCTCCCATGTGAATAGGTTGTATTTTAGATTGTCCATAACAACAGGAAAAAGATTAAAAGATGCTTTGGAAAATCATTTTAACGTCTCTAGTTTGCTTAATCCGTTCACGGCAGACAAGATATCAATCAAACTTGAATAGGTAGTTCCTCAAAGGTTTTAAATCTCACAAAAAAATGGAAGCTCTATGATGTAGCGTAAAAGATAAAAGGAGAGAAATCTCCAATAATAAAATCAAAGTCGTTATTATGAATCAAAAGTTGTCCATACAAAAAGATCTCTCTATTTATAGAGAATTGGAAAGCAAACTAATCCTAATTCTAAAAAACCAAGGGAACTTATCATAATCCTAATCAATCAAGAAAATAAATAAACTAATCCTAATCCTACTAAACCAATGGAACTAATCATAATCCTAATCAATCAAGAAAAATAATCCTAATCTTAACCAATTAAGGATTTAACCAAGATATCCTAATTTACTCTAATCCTACCACATCATTCTATCCCTCCTAAAAAAACTCGTCCTCGAGTTTTAAAACAAAAATGAAGGTAAAAATAAAAAAGTAAGCCACTCGAACGGACACATCTTTGAATATCGGGTATCAATAACAACCAATTTTCACGAGTCACGCCAATATATTGGATATTTGATTCTTGAAAGGGAAAACTATTTCCATCAATACTATAATCAATGATCCCAAGAATTAAGTTGTTCAAAAAATTCTCTGTTGCTAAAATTATATGTAGACTCCTCAAAGAATGGAGGAAAAAGATTTTCAATTCTCTTTGAATTAGGTTGCCCATGAATATTTTTTCTTCCACACTTGAAGAATTCACATACTCCCAATATTTCCTCAAACATAACCTTGATCTTGGTTGTTCTAACGGTTCTTGGTGAATCTTGAATATTTCTTGCATACCATTGGTGTTGTTGATTCTCTTGTTGTCTTTCTTGGTGGCCAAGGTTAATTTCTGTTCTATTCTCTTGCGGTGGAAGGAGTTGTGGTTGGTTGTGTGCCTTAGTTAATTGATCTAACCAAATGGACACATTCTTTGTAGTGGCTTCATTTTCTTCAACACCTTCATCTTTGATTCCATTGATTAATTGTTCCTCATCATTTGGTTCAAATTGAGCAACCTCCGTGTTAGTTCCATCGATTTTTTCTTCTTCCAACACAAGCTCCTCTTTGATCTTTCTACCTGTCTTGTTAGACTTGTCTTTAATTGATTTTTTATTTTCTTATAATCCGTTCTTTTTTTGTGCAATTTCACAGCCCATTTAGATGAGTTCTTGTTCTTTTTGATTGATTAAATGTAATTCTTGAAAAATCTCGAAGATTATAATTTTGCCTTGAATTTTTTTTTCCAAAAGACCCCAAATTTCATCCATTGCCTTTCAAAAGTTTTCACGATAGATGCTCTTATTTGAATATTTATGTTTTCTTGAAAATGTTTCGACCTCTATATTGTTGTTGGAATGATTCATCGACGTTTTTTGATGTTGGTCATAATAATTTCTTTCACACTCTGAATCATTTTTTGAATTGTCTAACTCCCAATTCTTACGTCGATTTCTTGAGAAACCAGTTTGATTGGATCGTCTGGCTCCTTGTTGATAATGTCGCCTTGTTATTCTGTTCCAAATAGCATTAGAATCTTCTTTGAAATCACTAGAATAACTATAATCTAATTTCAAATGTGGATAATGATATGTTATTTGAGAATATCGAGCACAAGCCAAGTTATTATATTGAAAATTTTATTCTGAATCACTTGAGTCAGAATTCCAGCACTATTTTTTAGAGTAAATTTGGCTTTCTTACCTATACCAGCTGCTATATTTTTTCTTCAACATCTTCCTTGATTGGTAATAATCCATTCTTGTAAAATCTTGAAAAAAAATTTGGTATCTTCTTTCTTTACTAGAATTTATAGGGTTCTCCCTATATAAATGTGGACTGTTCAACAACGAGTACAACTCACGAAGCTCTCTCATGTAGTCGGTGTCGTTAAGAGTTTCCCGGCCTTCCACCGACCACAGTCAACGTTGGTCCAGGCTGCTGCTCTGTTATCAAATTGATGTAGCCTAGGAAATAAAAGGAGAAAAATCTCCAATAAATCAAAGTCTTTATTACGAATCAATAGTTGCCCATACAAAAAGATAATCTCTCTATTTATAAAGAATTGGAAAGCAAACTAATCCTAATCCTAATTAATCAAATAAACTAATTCTAATCCTAAAAAACCAAGGGAACTAATCGTAATCCTAATCAATCAAGAAAATAAATAAACTAATCCTAATCCTAATAAATCAAGTGAACTAATCATAATCCTAAACAGTCAAGGAAAATAATCTTAATCCTAACCAATTAAGGATTTAACCAAGATATCTTAATTTACTCTAATCCTACCACATCACTCTATGTTGATTTTCATTCGCTTATGAGGAGTGGTCTAGTGATAAGCAGTAAGCACACTTCTTCCGAATTCATTGGATGGTAGAGTGTGATTGATGAGCCTCCGTCTTTAACTTTTTTATGGTTTCTGTTGAGGTGTCTTCTGATTTCATTGTGTGTTTGTCTGTGTGAGTCTATATATATTGGTTTTTTATGGATCAGAGTGACGAAGGGTTGAATCTGTTGGGTACCAAACTCTGCAACAAGATAAAAATTACCTAACAAAGAAGATATTCCCAGAAAAAACAGAGCAAGTACTGCTATATATTATTTATGTAACAAGAGGGAAAAGATTACAGATATAATCCTCATGAACTAATAAGGAAACAAGAAATCTCTAAAGGAAAAAGATAGGAACCAGCCTATTCGAGAGGGCTGTTTTCTCTCCTTCAGCTGAAGCTCTCTAATAGCCCAAATTCTTCTCTGCCTTTCACCCTTGCTATACCTTGCTATTTAAAGAACAGAAAGTGGTCCCTTCCCTTATCCATACGGTTATATTTCCTTTTCTTGGTCATGCTCCACCCCCAACCAAATATTCTTTTTCAACTTCCACTATTCTAGGCAATTTTCCTTTTCTACCCCTTCTCTTGTACGTATTGATGATTGGGGGTCTAACCCGTGTCTGTAGTCCATGCAAAATCTCCAACCCCCGTCTTTTTTCTTTACCAATAGCATGGGACTGGAATACAGACTCCTACTTGGTCTGATGATGCTGGCTTGCAGCATTTCCTCCACCAACCTTTCTACTTCTTCCTTCTGATGGTGGCTGTATTTGTATGGCCTGACATTCACAGGAGGTTGCCTTGCTAATAAGTTTATTTGATGATCTATGGCCCTCTTGGGAGGCAGTCCGGTAGGTAGTTTGTAAATGTTTGCAATCTCCTGTAACACAGCTTCAATCATCACAGGAAGGGGGTCTTTTATGTTACTGCTGACAGCTTTGATTTCGCCTTCACCAGCACACTCCACATTTTGGAACTCAACCAAGAATCCTTGGTCATCTTCTTCCCATTCTTTAGCCATTACCTTTAAGGATACTTCTGAACGAGTTAAAGATGGGTCCCCTTGGAGAAGGACTGTGTTCTTCTCGTCCTTGAAGCACGTCAGAAGTGAGGACCAACTAACACCCATGAAACCGATTGTCACTAACACTGCATACCTAGGATCACGTCTATTTTACCCAACTCCATTTGGAGGAAATCAGCCTCGATCGTCAACCACTGTAACAAAAGCTTTACAGACTTATAGATTCCCCTCCCGTGCACCGCATCTCCATTTCCGACTACTACCTCGTAACCCGTAGTTAACGTGACTGGCAGTTCACCAAGACTTCGCAATCGAGAATCGTACCTTTCAGCTTCATCGCTCCCTTCTTGGGAAATCCCATCATCGATCGCAGGGATACTTCCACGTCTTCAACGACTTCGACCCTTTGTAGCTTCGGTGTCTCTTCCATCACCCTTGTTTTTGGGTCCTCACCATTGTCTCCTTCATTCGAGATAAACAACATTAGTTCTCGGTTTTCACGTACCTTACACCGATGTCCTTGGGAGTACTTGTCATTACACCGGAAACAAAGCCCCTTTTCCAGGCGCTCACTGTATTCGCTGTCGGATAATCGTCTCATCGGTGCCTCCTTCACCGGATTTGTTTTGACTGGAATGAGACTTGCCTGACTGCGCCAACTTCGGATCCCTTTGGGCTGTACTTCACTTCTGATGTCGATGCTTTATTTCCCGTTGCATTTTGGGCTTTAGTACTGATAGGCCCAACAAGGCCTAATTCGCTTAGGGCCAATTTAAGAGCAATATTACGGTTATTAACTAGTTTAGCCTCCTTCATACACTCATCCAGCCCTTTGGGATGCCTACTAATGACTTCTGCTTGCAGGGATGGCTCCAACCCATTTAGAAAGGCGTCCGTCAGCACATCCTTGACCATCTCCGACAATGGTGCGGAGTAGGTGACAAATTTCTTCACATAGTCAGTGTAGCTTCCATCTTGCTTGATCTGTAGTAGTCGTGCCCATATACTCCCTTCGCTGGTTGGCCTATATCGATCAAACAGTCGTTTCTTCAGTTCCTCTCATGTGTTGATCAGTTGTCGGTTATGGCTCCAACGGAACCAGTTGACTTCATCTAGTGCGAAGCTCACAACAGCCACCTTCACTTTCTCGCAGTCACTGAGGTCGTGTATGTCGAAATAGTGCTCAGCCCGATATACTCAGGATTCTGGGTTTTCTCTTGAAAATATTGGTATCTCCAATTGTTTGTACTTGCTTTTGTCCACTCCGCTTGACCCTTTTTCCGATCCCAGTCCTGAATCTGATTCACCGATTTTCTCCTTCATTTTAAGTTTTGAGCCCTCACACGTACTCGATTCAGTTGCCTTCCGCAACGAGGTCATCTCCTTCACCTCCTCGGTTAGTTTCTCAATGTTCTTGCATAGTATCAGCAGCATATCCTTCATACTTGATATTTCTTTCTCATTGGCTTCCACCCTCTCTTCCATTTGTTTTTGTGCCATTTGCCTTGTTCGCCCCATGATGTTTTATGTCTCTGATCCATACCAAACTCTGCAACAAGATAAAAATTACCTAACAAAGAAGATATTCCCAGAAAAACAGAGCAAGTACTGCTATATATTATTTATGTAACAAGAGGGAAAACATTACAGATATAAACCTCATGAACTAATAACGAAAACAAGAAAACTCTAAAGGAAAAAGATAGGAACCAGCCTATTCGAGAGGGCTGTTTTCTCTCTTTCAGCTGAAGCTCTCCAGCTAATAGCCCAAATTCATCTCTGCCTTTCACCCTTGCTATGCCCTGCTATTTAAAGAACAGAAAGTGGTCCCTTCCCTTATTCATACGGAAATATTTCCTTTTCTTGGTCATGCTCCACCCCCAACCAAATATTCTTTTTCAACTTCTACTATTCTAGGAAATTTTCCTTTTCTACCCCTCCTCTTGTACGTATTGATGATTGGGGGTCTAACAGAATCTTAGTGTATCATGGTAGAGCATGCCTTTCGTTTCCATTATATTACAGCGAAAAATAGTAAATTGGTTATTTATAATAATTCTCCTTGCGAGCCATTTGCTACTGTTAATGAGCCTTTTATTGATACTTCATAACATCCTTCGACCTTCAATCCTCTTTCTCCCTCACATTGTGGTGAAGCGAATTAGCAGTAGCATGGAATCATTAGTGCAACCTATGGATATTAACTTTGAAGATATGTGTGAAGAATCCTTCTCTCAAAGCCTTCAGGAAAAGGAAAAAGATGAGGAGAGTCTTCCTCCCTCAATGCCTTCGAAATTTGCATCTCTTAATGAAGCTGGTGGTCTTGAGATGTGTGAAATCTCTCCGTAAACAGATAGTTCAACTAACAGATCATTATGGTCCTGAGAAGTTTCTGATGTTTGTTGCAACAGACTACCTTGTACTTGGTTTTGGCCGTTATTTTGTGGGTTGGTGCTTCGTTCTTAATTTCTTTTGAAGGTTAGAAATGTTGCTATCAGTATCAGTTTTCAGTTTTTGTTGGGTTTTTAGTGTTTGGTGGAGGCCTTTCTATTAGCTTCAGCTTTTGTTTGCAAAAGTTACAAGTCATTCAGGCATCAATCTTAGAAAAGTTCTTCGTTCTTCAAACGTTTCTTTATCTTGATGTGATGACTACTCCCTGGAGAGTTTGTATCCCTTGAACATTTATTCCTTTTCAATATATCAATGAGATGTGGTTTCTTTTTAAGAAAAAAAATCAATGACAGAAAGTCCCATCTACAAGAATCTATTACGGGTCAAACTGTTAGAGTTTGTTTGGCTCAACAAAGAGAAGAAAGTCAATTCTTATATAGTTATATTAATAATTTATTGATAAGTTGATTAGATTTGGGTGGTTTTGGATAGAATGAAGGAGAGTTGGAGAGTCGGGGTTTGTTTGGCTCAGTAATTTTTAATTTGTTTGCACTTCCCACTTTGTTGTTGCCTTTTTTAAGAACTTTTTGTATGACTCTTTTTGTACTTTCATTCATTTTATATAATCATTATTGCAGATATTGATGATTTTATCATAACCAAAAAAAAAAAAATCTTGGAACTTCGTCGACTAGTCTTCAGATGTTCCGACTTTTTTCAAAAAGTTGGCCAAGGTCTTTTGAGCCCTGGGCTCCAGTAAGAATTGAGGGGGGATCCCACTGAAGATTTTGGACCACAAACCTTTTGTTGTCATCTCTCTAGTAAAAGATTTGTAGAAAATTTTTACCACGACCTTCAGTTTCAGATTGTCTTGTATCGTGTCATCAGTCAGAGATATCTAGTTTTTTCTTGTCCTCAAGGACATCCCAAGTGTGGAAAAGATTGGTGTTCCCTTCCCCCTCTTTGAACTGAGCAGCCATGAATCTTTGAGCCATATCCTTTGCCAATAGTATATGCAACCATGGTCCTTTCTAGCCCCATAAATACCGTAATTTTTTACCAGCTGGCAAGCAAGGAAGATGAATCTTCTAAGCCGGATCTCTCTCTCTCTCTCTCTCTTAAGAAAAACTTTTTTGTAATCCTTTTGGCCTCAAGCTTTGTTGCCATAGCTTTTTTTTTATTTTGGTTAATAAAAACTTTAGGACTTGATATTTTCATTGAAACAATTAAATTGTTGGTATTTGGAATGTCATCTTTTGGAATAAATTGGAAGGTTTTACTACCATTAAACTAATTCTTTGTTCACCTTTTAGGCTGTACGACAATTCGGAACGGATTTTTGTATGATACAACAATTGTTTCCAGGCCGAACACGGCATCAAATTAAACTAAAATTCAAAAGTGAAGAACGTCATCATCCATTTCGCCTATCTGATGCTATAGCTAATCGTGCCAAAGGTAATGTTTTATTTTCCTTTTTTCCTCAACTTTCCATGCTATATGACTAACGATGGTCTTGTCTTATAACTGTCCCCTTTTTCAATTTTTTATTTTTCAAAAACTTTTGGTTCGAGACTATGGTCTTACATCAAGTATTTTGCAGACCATTCCCAATTTTTATTGTTGATCGAGCAGCTGAAAGAAGCCGCTAATAAGGCAAAACATGAATCCAATCAAGATGAGTTGACTGAAAATAGTGGGGATGAAGAGCAGCGAGAGTTGTCTCCTGAAACTAATGTATGGCTTCTCTCTTGTTTCTCCTCTCCTTAGTTTTCTTCTCCACTGTGGCGTAGATGTGTTATATGGTGCACATAGGGGTATAAGCTGGTTAGGTTCGTTAGCTTTTAAAGCCACCATTTCGACTGCAAAACGAAATTTCGAAGCATTTTTTTTCGGGGGGTGGGGGTGTTGTACAGATTGAAACTGGCCTAATCCAATATCTGAACTAAACTGAAACCAAAAAAATCTATCACTACTGAGCTGACCAAATTGACTTAGTTTAGTCAATTTCTGTTGTTTCTCTCTGAATTTTTTCAGTCCCCCTGAACTCTGCCCCACTCCACCCCATCCCAAATGACATTTGTTTAATCCATTTATACGGCTTAAATCAGATGCCAAACTAGAAAATGTCGATCCATTTGGTCCAACCTTGTCGATTTCTTTTCTGGTTTCTACTTGGACCCTAGGGCTACACACCTATTTCCCCCTAGTGCTGATTTGTTTTTTCCCATAATTTATAAAAATGGTTATTGCCTTTGGAAAATGGAAGGGGAATAGAGAGTGATGAGTTGGGTGATTCATGTAATTTAATCTCTTATGGCATTTGATTTGGATGTGGGACCTAATTTTGGAAATATAATGGTTTTTGTGAATAGGAAGAAGAAGTGGCAAAACCCGAAGGAATGGAGGAGACAGGAAAGGAAGAATCTGTTGGTGGTGAGCTTCACAGTCCATTGAAGGCTGATGAAAGCGATGATGATGATGATCCTAATAGATGGGATGAGTATAAATTTGATTATTAATGTATGCCTCCCTCTTTGTTCTCACATTTTTTTGTTATGAATCTTGTCCATAATTAAATCAATGCATGGCTTTTAGATTACGTGTTGGTTAATTGTTGGTGGGGTGACCCTTGGAATATTCAGAACTTTTTATTCGTAATCCTTCAGATAAGAATATTCCTAGTCTGTCTTGTGTAGTGAAGTGTATAAATTTGGTGTCTTCTAATTTTTTTAGAAAGATTCTTTTTTTTTCAATGTAGAAAATTTGTTTGGTAAACCGATAGAAGTTAGATATATATTCACTGTTTAGGTCAAATGATCAAGGAAGCCGAGACTTCCTCCCTCATGCTTTTTGAGCTACAATTGATAACAAGTAAAAAGATAATCAAAATTCTCTTCACCCCTCCCCTAAACAACCCCTCGTAACAACTCAATCTCTCCTTTCGGCCCCACGCAAATTCATCTCTCCCATAACTAACTAATTTTCCCCACTCCATTATTGTACATTTAGTTCTACCTCTCTCTTTTTTTCATATATCTTTTAATAACTGGGGTCCATCACCATCCCAAAGAACCACCTTGTCCTCAAGGTGAAAATCAAGGAATTGCTCAACAATATGTAATTTGTTTTCTCACGTGGCATCCTCAGAAATCATGCCTTCCCATTGAATTAAAACTTCAAAGTTAGTAGGTGAGGTCACAATGGGTCAAACCTTTCGAACACCCAATATCGCGGTGGGTGAATAGTTACATTTGCTAGTAGAGCAAGCCTGTATGCCACATCTTCGACAAGGTCAATAATCTGAAAAGGGCCAATGAAATGAGGAGCAAGCTTTGGGTGTTTATGGATGAACAGAGTGCTCTGTTGGTAAAGTTGGAGTTTAACATATACACAATCCAAGATTGTAAATTCCACTTCCCTTCGTTTTGTATATGTGAATGGCTTCATTCGTTGTTGTGTTCTCTCCAGTGGCCTTTAAATCCTTCAACATATCATCTCTCTCCTTCAAAAAAGAATCGACCTCACCTACCACAACAATTCCCTTTTTATAAGATATAAGCGATGGAACCCATCCATATACCATATCGTACGGAGATTTCTTTAATGATGTGTGATAAGAGGTATTGTAGTTATATTCTACCTATACTAGCCACTTTGACCACTTAGTTGGTGTTTATATAGTAAAACATCTTAAGTAAGCCTCCAGTCCTCGATTGACCACTTTCGTTTGAACATCCGTTTGAGGATGATATGAAGTACTTTGTTTCAGTTGAGTGTCCATCAGCTTGAATAATTATTCCCAAAATAAGCTTGTAAATACCTTATCTTTGTCTGATGTAATACTTCGTGGCACACCGTGTAGTCTTACAATTTCTCGAAGGAACGCTGTTGCCTGGTTATCGTGAATGGATGTTTTAGAGCAATAAAATGGGCATACTTTGATAACCGATCCACCACCTCCAAAATTGCATTGTATCCTTCAAATTTCGGTAGTCCATCAATGAAGTTCATAGTGATGTCATCCCAAATTATTTTCGGTACAACATGTTAAGGGAGGAAGGAGTCTAATTATAATAATCCTGTCGATGCTAATGACAGATACTTTGCCTACTGGCATACAGAGAGTCACCCACAAATAATTATACACTAGATTTCATACATTTTCAGAAGAACTCTTTCACAAGGCACTGATACATTTTGAGTGTTTCATTATGATCTCCCACTGGGTTGCTGTGAAATTCTTGAAGTAAGAGAGGGATTATAGGTGATGTCCAAGGTAGAACCACTATTTGTTTATAGAGCAGCAAATTTTCCTTCACTGAATATCCTTTCGGAGTTAAGTCTCCAGCCTGGATGGCTTGTCGAATTTTCCTCAATTCTTCATCTTGATCAATTTGATCAATGAATATTACTGAATTTAGTCTGTCCACATAGCTCAAAGCACCTAGCTCCATTACTGTTAGTACACGAGAAAGGCCATCAGTAGTCGAGTTTTCCAACCCTTTCTTATATTCAATCACAAAATCATACCCATTCAACTTAGTCACCCATTTTGGGTATTTGCTAGCGATTACACATTGTTCCAATAAAACTTGAGACTTTTCTAATTTGTTTGCATTGTGAATTTTCGCCAAAACAAATACGGTTTCCACTTCTGCACCGCCAAAACTATTTCGATTAAATCTCGCTTGTATATCGCCTTCAAACGGTGAGTTAAGGGTAAATCATGATTGAAAAACACAAGGGGATGGCCTCGCTGCATCAAACAACCCCTACTTCCACTCCCAAGGCATCTGTTTCTACCACGAATGGTTGCTTAAAATCTGGCAGCCCCAAAAGAGGGATTTCTCTCATTGCATTCTTTAATGTCTCGAAGGTTGTCTGAGCCTCAACATTCCATTGGAAAATTTCCTTCTTGAGCTGTTGTGTGAGTGGAAAAGTAATCGAGCCATAATGAGCCACAGATTTGCGATAATAATCCGTCAACCCAAGATAGCCCCGTAGGTGTTTAATGGTGGTTGCTTTAGTTTTCGAAGGGTCAGCTGCTACCCTATCCGTTGATATTAAACGACCAAGGTATTCAATTGTTGATGCTACAAATGTATATTTTTTCTAAATTTGCCACCAGTTTATTTTCTGATAATGCTTGTAATACGAAGGACAAGTGATTTATGTGATCATGAGTAGAGGATCTAACCAATATGTCATTAAAGAAAACCAAAACAAATTTATGCAAATAAGGGCGTAGGATATCATTCATTAACGATTGAAATGTTGACGGAGTATTGCGCAGCTTGAAGGGCATCACCAGAAACTCGTAGTGTCTCTCGTGGGTTCTAAAAGCCGTTTTATGGACATCCTTTACTGTTACCCTGATTTAATGGTACCCGAATTTGAGATCAATATTAGAGAATATGGTTGCTCCCACCAGTTCATCAAGGAGTTCATCAACGACCAGGATAGGAAAGTGATTTGGGAATGTTGCTTGATTGAGAGCCTGATAATCGACACAAAACCTCCAGCTATCGCTTTTTTTTTTTTCTTCTGCTTATAGCATCGAGTTGGAAAATGGGTTGGTGTCTGGTTGTATAATCCCTGCATTTAGCATTTCTTCCACTGGATGTTTAGTGTCATCCTTTTGGAATTGAGGGTAGTGATACAGACACACGTTTACTAGCCCTTTCACGTGTTTTAGCTCAATGGAATGATCGTGACGTTGTGTAGGTGGTAGACCCTTAAGTGACTAAAAAACTTCTTGATATTTCTATAGAACCATTTGTATTTCTGGAATTAAGGTAGTCTGATCATGACTAAGGTGAGCATCATTTATTTGAGACATTATTGCATTCAACTTTAGTAAGATCCCTTGGCTTTCTTCCCCCAAGAACTTCATCATGGATTTCAGGGAGACTTTGGGATTTCATTAAGCTTCTGTCCCCTTTGAGTTGCACCTTCCATTCACCAATTTGGAAGTCCATTTCATATGTGCCCCAATCACATTCCCAATGTCATTAGCCAGTAGACACCTAAAATAACATATGCATTACCCAATGACAAGGGGAAAAATCATTAATAATAGTCAATTTCAAAAGGTTAAGAACTACACGTTTGCGAATGCCCTTTGTTTGAACAAAATTCCCTGTTTCCAACATAATTTCGTAGCTTGAGGTTGGAGATCGTGTTAGATTGAGTGTATTTACCAGTTCTTCGTCCATAGAGTTGTAAAAGGCTACTATCGATTAATACTACCACGTCTCTATCTCCCACTATGCTTATAAGCTTCACTGTTTTAGGTGAGTCAATCCATGCTAAGGAGTTGAGAGATAATGTTGCAACTTCTGTTGGATCCATGAGCAGGGTATCACACGTTGGAGGGGGAATTTCATCCACTTTCTCAATTTAGAGGTTTCCTTCTGTGGTGAGATGCTCTTCCTCTTCGTACCACCTCCCCTTCACTACGCCTCAAGAGCGGTCAACATTCTATCATACTACCTCTCTTTCACTACACCTCAAGTGCCGTCAACATTCTTTGTTCCATGGTCACCCCCATCGTTCCAAATTGAGCTGTCATGGCATTTTCCGTCAGTTGTCGCACTTTGTCGACCATTGGTCCATCCAAACTTCCTGTAGCAAGGTGAGTTGATCTTCAATCACAGACATTCAAACCTCCATTTTCTTCACCAATTTTCGAGAAGCGACAACTCTATACCAAAATGATAGAACTCGGTTATATATTCACTGTTTAGGCCAAATGACCAAGGAAGCCGAGACTCCTTCCCTCGACATGCTCTCTGAGCTACAATTTATAACAAGCAAAAAGATAATCCAAACTCCCATCACCCCTCCTCTAAATAACCCCTTGTAACAATCCGAATCTTTCCTCTCGACCTCACACAAATTCACCCCTCTCCCATAACAAACTAATTTCTCCCTCCCCATTATCTACACTTAGTTCTCCCCCTCTCTTTCTTTTTCTCATATCTTTTAATAACAAGGGATCTATCATAAACTTATTTAAAAAGTTTTAGAATAATAAAAAGAAGGCTAAATTATACAAAATGTCCCTATACTTTGTATTTCATATAAAAAATACCCTTCAACTTTCAAAAATGTAAAAAAATACCCTTAAACTTACAAGATGAGTTCAAATATACCATTACTATTAGTTTTAGATGGAAACCATTAGTGTTTCGTATAAAAAATACCCAAAATTTCAAAAGTTTCAGAAATACCCTTAAACTTAAGAAAAAGTTCAAGAATACTTTACTGTTATATAATAGAAATCGTTAATATTGTCTTACTTCTCTATTTTCCCTCTTTTTTCACCAATCTTTTCTCAATACACTCTTTACTCCACTTTTTGTTAACTGTTTGACATTTATTTATCTAAAAAATAATAAATAAATAAAAGAAATATCTTTTTGATCTCTAAGTTTTGGGTCTAATTTCTATTTGGTTCTTAGGTTTAAAAATGTTACACATTTAGTCCTTAAGTTTTGAATTTGGTTTCAATTTAATTTCTAAATTTCAAAATGTTACAATTTTACTACTGACATTTGAGTTTTGTTTCAATTTAATCCCTAGATTTCAAGATTTATATTTTTAACTTCGATTTTTTTTACTAAATACTCATTTTCCTTCTCTACTATTAACGTATCTTAAGAAATTTAAAATAATTAAATGAATTATAATTACTTAAGTTTCGTTATTTTTCATCACTTTTAAAATTAAATTTAAAAATTCACCTCATAATTATTTTAAATTAATTAATTGAAACTGACATTAACGATTAAAATTGAGGTTAAAAATGTAAATATTGAAACTTAGGAACCAAATAGATACATAACTTAAATATCAAGGGTACAATTGTAACATTTTGAAATTAAGGACTAAATTGAAACTAATATAAAAACTTAAGGACTAATGAATAGAAATTAAACCCAAAACTTAGGAACCAAAAAATATTTTTACCTAAATAAAAATGCACACTTCATTTAAGGTAACTGAGCTATAATAAGAAAAAGAGAATAATGAAAGTACGAAGAGAGTTTCGAACTTCAATGTTTAATAAAGTTATACGTTAGTAGTTGAGTGTCTGTTAATAGTCAATTTTTTTTTATTTGACTATTTATCGTTTAGTATATTTTAAGAGGAGATAATTTAGATTTTGGAATTTTATGAGATTTTATGTTCTACCTCAATACTTTAGTTTTTATTTTGGTTGCCAACAAAATTGGTGTAAGAATTGGAAAAATAGGAGAATAATGAGAGTATCTATATAGAAAAAAATGATGATTTCTATATAATTTGTTTTAAAATTAGTTTTATTCAAACTCAATAAAACTTCAAACAAATGGATCATTATACTAATGGTAGGAGCATTTTTAAAACTTAAAACAAATTGATCATTATACTAATGGTGGGAGCATTTTTAAACTTTTATTTTTTAAAAGAATTAGACCTATTTTTACAATGAAGTATTAATAATTTTTATTCTTATACTAACCGTGAGGATATTTTCGAACTGTATTTCCCATTCAATTAAATAATGACAACTTCTATTATCACCTATTAGGGTTTCAATTTATTTGAGTGCAAACAAATTCCAAAAATCCATTACCAAATTCAAAGCATAAGACTTGAGTTTGATCTGTTACACTCTTTGGGTACTCAAGTATATGTTGCAATTAATATAGTACATACAAGATGGTCGATTTGGATAATCATAGACTTTGAAATGTGTGATTCAAGTAGAAATAGTGGAGAAAATTTATCGCATTCCATATTAGTACTATATTTCTACACGTATTATGATTTTCTTTTGTTATGTAGATGTGTCAGCCAACGAATGAAAGGAGTATTCATACTCGTAGCACTTGAAGTTTTTTTTCGTTAGAGAAGAGAAGAATTTCTTATTACATAGTAAAAATTAGGTAGATCTAACACATAATACAATATCAAGTACGACGCCACAAACAATATATATGACAAATGAACAACATGAAAGCAAATAGAAAAATAATGACATAGAGATCGGCCACTCGGCTCGGTGCAAAAAAACCTACATTTAGGGGGTAATGTGCCTAGTGAAACGAAATTTCACTATAAAGAATTTAACAATTACAACGAAAATACTTATCTGATAAACTCCCTTTTCAGTGACCCACGTATAACTTCCTCTTTAGTTTCAACTTACACTCCCCTAAGTTTGAGCTCCCCTCACTTCCATAATAATACTTCTTCAAGCTTTGTATGAGATCTCCTCAATACAACATATTAGGCTCCCCTAAGAGTGAGATCTCCTCACATTCATCATATTTAGGCTCCCTTAATATGAGATTTCATAATTTTCAACGTACTTAGGCTCCCCCTAAATACAATATCAAATCAAACTTCTCTCATGTTCTACAATGACTGCCGAACCAAAAATGGTCTCAACGACAAATACAAAGATTTTCAATAACAATGCATAGAGGTTAAGGCTTAGACAAACCCTATGCTCAAAACTCTTAATGCACACTTTTCTAATTAGATGACTAACCCTAAAAATGAATAAGAGTATAATATAAATAAGGTTAGCTATAGGAATATATTTCTTGAGTGAATAAATATTCTCTACATAAAAATAAGGAATGCAAATATGGAAATCTACAAATCACGCAGACAGATATGGAAAAGATATTCTGCAAAATCTGTTGCCAGACATGTAACAATGTTTATGACATGTTGCACAACATGTTGCTGAAGTTTTGCCTATTATAAAATCAGCCAACCACACTACAGTCTTATGATAATATCAGCCAACCACACTGCAGTAACAATCTCCCCATTTGGCTATCTTTTAAGGCAAAATAAACCAATCATCAAAACAAACCAATCATCAAGGCACGATAGCGGAAGCAAACCAACTAGACTAGAGGAACACACACATAACCACAAACCATGAGACAGATAAAATCAACAATCACAACCACAAACCATCAAAATGATGCTGAACCAAACTTCCTCTTTTGTTTGGCTTACAAAAACAGGAAAAAGTAACAAAAACCATGACAATAAAGACAAGAAAACAGTCAATAATGAGTAAGAGTAACTTGAAAGCACAAACCGTTGACCCATCAGCAGAGCTACCAATATAGCCATCAGAGTGTGGATCATCCATACATGTTCAGAGTCTTCAACAACTAGCCCTTCTTAACAGAATAGCCAACATAAGGAGAAATAGAGAGAGCTCCATCCAAGACAATAATATCCTCAGTAGGAGAAATATCCCCAGAAAAGGAATGCCCTGGATGATGACAAGCATAAGATGTGGAAAGCAGATTAACACTAACATAAGTTGAAGGAAATCGAACACGAGGATTTCCATAAGCAGTGGAATGATCGTTCCAAATTTCATTTGTATATGAACATACACAATTACAATTAAGAAACGGAAACATACAGATTATGCTCACAACGAAATTATGACATGCTTTTCTATAAGATCAAGGGATAAAATTAACATACCTTTGAAGACTCATCTTCAAATACCCTCGATCACGAACGCTCGAACAATCAACAAGACAACAACACAAGAACGCTCGTACACCACGACCGTAACACAACACAATCATAGTGACCACAAACTCAGCGATCTCCAAGATCACGAACATAACAACCACCACACAAACACCGCGAACTCAACGAACGGCCTCCAAAAACCTCGACTATGTCGAATTGAGTACGACACCATCACAATGGCTACCTTGGTATTCTCGGTGTGAGAATCCAGAAGTGTGGGCTCTGTGTGAATTTGGTTAGAGGACGAGACTGGAGGAACAATCGTGTAAACGATTGAGCAAGTGGGAGATGGCAGGGGTCTATCGTATAGACGATGCCCAATCGTTTAACAAAAGCTATGCAGTCGTTTAGCAAAAGCTCCATGATCGTTTAGCTAATCGACTAGCTCAGTGAACTATCGTGTAGTGTCACTCCATGATCATCTAATCTCTCTTCAGCTATCGTTTAGTGAATCCCATTCACTTGATAGCCACCGTGAGTAATTCCGAGAATAGAAAATTTCAATTATAAATTACTAAATTTAGGAAAACATTTTTCCTTTTATCTCACAATTATCATGAAACTACCAATAACCTCACACTCAATTGGTTATTAGAGAAAAAGAGATAATTATCCAATAATTAATATTATTATAAATATATATGATAACCAACTTACCATACTATATTTATAACCTATAGTTTTAATATTTCATCTCATGAAACATATAAACCCTAGTTCTTTTTTTATTTCATGGTCCTTAATGTAAATATCATTTACATTAATCCTCCACTTGATTTATCTCATACATCACACCGATCATATCATATATAATCAAATTTCCTCTTGTCAATTTGAACATTTCAAATCAACACCAAGAACTGATTCTTAACTTGAATCCATTGAGCTACCAAGGGGATCTTATAGACCTGTAGTTCGAAGCTCCAACGGTACGTGAATAACTGACTAAACTCTTTAATCACGGGTTCCACCATCCGTTAACTGCCAGACACTTCAATAAAGACCGACAACTGAACTCTCCTTACTACAGATATATTATGTGTCCATATCAACCAATCAACAGTGTGATAACCCTTCACAACATCAACATGATCAACAGAAGAAGGTACATGATCGTTTAGAAAACAGGCCGTGATCGTATAGACGATCATTTAGTTAAACGCTCGGACGCACGATTGTTTAGGAAAGAGCTAGACGATTGTTTAGCAATTCATATGCAATTGTTTATAAAGAGACGCGTGTGTATACGATCGTGTAGAAACTTTGAGCTATCGTGTAGACTCTCGGTTTGCTATGCGATAGGCGGTATACAACTCGTGAGCGAATTATGTGATCTCTTTGCAAAATGAAAATGATTTTCATTTTATTCTTCAGTTACAAAAACTGAATGAAACCTCCCACTATCACACGGTTACGGAGAAAACGTTGGCACAATTATCCTATAATTGTCCAATTAAAAAAATATATATAATCATATTATATTCATTAACCTATGGTTTAATATCACATATAAATCATAGTGTTTTCTCCTCCACTAGATATAAATCATATTTATATCCATTTTCCTCCAAATAATGTATCTCATACATAAAGTCAATCATATCATATATAATTAACTAGTTCAATCATATCATATATAATCGAATCCCTCTTGTCAATTTGAACACTTCAAACGACCCAAAAACTGATTCTCAACTTGAATCCATTGAGCTACCAAGGGAACCTTATGGATGTATGGCTCGAAGCTCCAATGGTACTTGAATAGTTGACTAAATTCTTTAGTCATGAGATCCACCATTCGTTAACTGCCAGACATTCCACTAAAGACCGACAACTGAACTCTTCTCACCACAGATATATTTCTGTGTCCATCAGATATAACCAATCAATAATACGATAACCCTTCACAGATGCTCATAAGTACAGCTGGGCCAATTTGCCGTTTTGCCCCTGTAGTTACATCTAACTCCTTAAGTACCCCTGATCCCTCTAATAAACAATACAACATAGTCCTATTATGTGTGGACACATTTCGGGCCATGAGAAGGTGGGTGACGCTACATCGTTCAAGCTCCGAAATCATCCCTTAAGGGAGCAATCTATCTACTTACCCCTACTTCGGGGAAAGAGTGAATTCCATCTTGTGTAGCTGAGTTCCCAGCTCCCAAATCAGACAAATCCCCAAAGTAGTAGGTTTGAGTTGGCGATCTGGCCACTAGCACACATGCAAATTAAAGAACCATCCTCAAAGACAGAAGTTTCCAACTCACTTAAGATTGAGGTTGTGTTACTTATGGTCATCTTAGTGAAGTGAAGTCTCTGTCATGAATGGCATTCTATAACGAGACTATAACACTTCGTGGTCAGGTCTTATACAAACTCCTTTGTATAGGATGCCCATCTCGCATGTCCCTACATGAATGATTAAGATCAGACCATCTGTAGCAAGTCACAACACTTGTAACTATTATACAAAGCGAACTACATCCGTAGCATTACTAGGATAAGGTTTTCCTCCTATATCCATATACTACAGACCATTTTGGTTATCACTTAAGACATGATCCACTTGTATGTCTCCACATACATGCTTAAGTTACAAACGACAACCAGAGATTTTAGTTTATTGGTTTGTGGTAAAGCAAATAAAACATCCAATGTTCATAGACAATAAGTGAAGAAAATATCATATATTATACATCACAAGCGTTTGTTCAAATCTGTGTTTACAAACTACAGGACACGAGAGTTTAGGGCATCATCCCCAACAGTGCCACATTGTTCAAACCTTAGAGTCGGCTCTTAAGGGAGCAATTTATCTACTTACCCCGACATTAAGGAAGGAGTGAATTCCGTCTTGTGTAGCTGTGTTCCCAGCTCCTCAATTAGACGAATCCCCAAAATAGTAGGCACATTGAGTCGGCGAACTGGCCACTATCACCCAAGCAAATCAAAAGACTGCCTTCACATGCAGTTCACAACTCATTCAGGATTTAGGTCATGTCATCTATGGTTAGAGGTGTTCAAAAAATCCGAAAACCCGAGCTACCTAACCTAAACTATAAGGGTTGAGTTGTGTTAGTTTTGTTCTTGAATTGGGAATGGTTGGACTTTTTCTATTTTTTTGGGTTAAGTTGGGTCTTGGGTGGCTAAATAAAATTTCGGGTTGACCCAACCCAACTCGAATTACATATATTAATAAAAGAAATATATTTATATGTCTCTTTGTTTAAGGTTTGGTTACTTTGAGTTAATGAATTTATGAATTTTTAATATTTTTGTTTTAAAATTGTTATAATATTTGTATTTGCTTAAAGTTTGTAATAAATATCATATATATTTGGTTTTTAACATTTGATTTTAATTAGATTTTAGTTATTAACCATGTGTTTTAGATAAATTTATGAATTAAAAATTAATAAGAAAAAAAATAAGTTATAATCCTCCAACTCAACCAACCCACCTGAATTTTAAGGATTGGGTTGGAGACTTTATTTGGGTCTTTTGGGTTGCCAATTCACTAACCCTAATTTTTGGATTAGTTCAAAAAACACCGTCGACCCAACCCATGTACACCCCTACCTATGATCATCTTGGTGAAATGTAAGTCTCTACTATTAACAATGTTATATAATGAGACTATTTATTTCGTTGTCTAGTCTTATATGAACCCTTTTGTATAAAACACCCCCACTCTTATGTCTCTACATAAATAATCAGGATAAGATCATTTATAGAACTTTACAACAATTGTAACATCTACAAAGCGGGTCGTATTCGTAGTGTCACAAGGATAAAGTACCCAGCCTTATCCATCTACTACAAACCGTTTAAGTTATCACTTAAAAACAATCCACCTGTATGTCTCTACATACATGTTTAAGCTTAAGAAGATAATCTTGAATGTTTTTTTATTCGTTTTGTGGGTTAATGCCGCTAAATGTCGAATAAAATACCTCAAATATTATTAAATAAATAAACTGTTTGTACAATACAATTATAAACTACAGGACCCACAAGATTTAGGGTATCGACCCTAACACTAACTTTCTTAAGCCCTTTGTTTTAACTAGGTTGTATGTTAGTTAAATAAGTATTTTTTGTATTTGACTGATAACTTGTAGAAATACAAGTTACTGTCTCTTAAAAGTTGGAACAATTAAGATCTTTATTGATAAAAACACATTCATTCTAAGGAAAAATACATAAAATTCCTTGCACATCATGAACTTATTCAAAAGTAGTATTTTAGTTAAAATTTGCTTCACTAACACGTCTCAATGCAGGAATTGAAGAAATTTCATTAAATGTTGCAGACCAGATTAACACAAGGACTATGCATCCAAGGATGATCGACGCAGAAAGGATACATTGGCTCGTGCTTTTTCTGTCAAATTACCACTTGCAGGTATGGGTATTTGACTGGCGATGTCTGAAAACCTCAGAGATGGCAGGCGGTTGACCAAGGTATGGAATTTAATGCAAGTCTGGTCACAAGTTGTTAAAGAAACGTATATAAAAAGGGAAGCTTGCTGCTGAGAAAAGGAGTTAGAGAGAGAACATTAGATAACTTAGAGAAATCAGATAGCTAATAGAGTTCTACTGTTGACAAGAAGGAGATAGGAGGGAAGATCCATTTTCACCGTTGATCAAGAGAAGTTGTTAGAGATAAAGCTCAAGAGAGGAGTTTTCATCACGTTCTTCACCAATTTGACTGAACAAGCAGTAAAATTGAGCCAAAGAGAACAAGAAATTGGACTTGCGGCTTGACGTCTTCGTTTTACATCTCATTTCCATTTCTCATTTCATTCAGTCAAACTGAAATTATTGTACAAACATTTGCTATCTTTAATTCAATCAGTTGATCATGATGATTTAAGCATAGATTTTAAACATTCATTAATTAGTGTAAGTAATCTTCATTTACATTAATTTAGGAACTCTACAATTGAGATAAACGTAAAGTCTGCATTAGATTGTCTTAAAATCCCTGTGTTCGATCTTGAACTTACCAGGAAACCTAAGTTAAATTTATACTTGGATTTAATTTAGGAAAGTTTGTATGCATTTCACAAGGTGTGCTTATGTCAACTCTGACGCATCGCCTACTTTTCTTATTTAGAGAGAAATTAGCCCATCATCCATTTTCGTTCATCTTATTCACTCATTACCATTCTTCATTTTCACTCATAGCACTTTTCATACTTAAATCACGAGGAAATCAAGTTTTTGCCACTGTTGCCAGAGATCAAACCCAGGTCACCCGCGTGACAAGCGAGAATACTTATAAAGAACTCTGTATATCATGCGTTTGTTTTATCTCTTGTTTTAATTCTTGCTTTGATCTTTGATTGGCTTTAAATTCTTTTAAGGGTGTTGTTTATCTACTCTGCATGTTTCTGAGTGACTGTTAAAAAAACCAACTTTGTGAACTTTAAAATTTGGGGAGGGTACTTAAGTAAAGGCATCAGAGTTAAGCTAACGCATACCCATGTGTTAAAAGATGAAAAGACGTTCTCTGGGGAGATGAAGCACTCGAGTATTTGGGTGGCCCAAGAAGCGTCTCTTCCCATTCGCATTAAATGTGTAGCCCAGATGTCACCCTCTGTTGACACATGTCAACCCTGTACCCCATTTTCACTCTCCTCTGTGTTTCCCTATAAAAGGCACTCAAACCTTCGCCATACTCTTTTCCCTTCTTTTTCCTCTCCAATCCTATGCTCTCAGAAATTCCTAAATCCCCTCACAGTTCGCTCGTCCTTGTCGGTCATCTGCTCGAACTCTTCAACCTTTCAATTAGATCATAATGTCATATGCCTCGGACAGCCAAGACGACTCTTTGAGCTTCGCCGAAGACTCTTCGATGATCTCTTTTTCTTCTTCTGTTTCATTATCGCCACAATTGTCCCCATCCCCTCCAGTGAAAACCACCATTTTGTCCAAGCCCCCTGTCATTTCATCTTCCTCTACCTAGAAGTCCACCTAACCAACTCCGGTGAAGCCAAGCCCACGACCATCCACATCCTTAAAAACCCAATCTTTTAACTTCCTCAGCCAAAACCCCTGTCCCCACAACCTTCAAAGTCAATGTGACAACTGGCGTCTAAAGGCCATGTCAAATCAACTGCCCCAAAACCCTACAAGAAATCAACCCCTCCACCTACCATTCCAACCATCATTCCCAACATCCCAACGCATGACCCCATCTAGAGCATTTATGAACTTCTCCATCGCCTGCCATGCGTCGGGCAGTCCTGCTGACCATCGAATCATTGGCCACTATCTACCCTGTTGAAGTGGCCCAACCATCCCAGCCATCCCAGTCTACCCCTATTTCTTTCCCTGGTTCGCCACATACTCCCACATCCACCCTACCTATCACTCTACCGTAACCTTCCAATGACCCACCATGTTCCAATAGTTCTGGAGCTGACCCCACAATCCGCTGATTCTAATGAGTTGGCTCGCAGAGATGAGCAATAGGTCTTTGGACCAATTTTAGCTAGCCTTGACTAAAGGCAAGTGTAGGAGATGAATCAGATGATGTGTCCTGATCACACGAACATATCTGTCCAAAAGGAGCTTGGTCAAGAAAGGGCTACTAGCGCCTTAAGTTCAGTTAAAGAAGAAATGGATGAGGCAGATCGCTATGCGATGAAGTTGGAGGAAGAGATGAAGGAAGAGGAAAATGAAGAAAGAGTGAGAGAAGTCTACCCTGACGCATTCCTACCACGTCAATCAAATGCGAATAATGGGCCATTAGAAAGAACTTCGTGAAGAAGGAAAAGATTCATTGTTGAGAAAGATGAAGAAGATGAGGAAAATGAAGTTGCAATCGGACCTATGGTTGCAACGCATGACAATAACTCCTCAGATTCGAGTGAGTTGGAACTCGAGTTAGAAGATTACAGACCTGTGCATTAAGGGCAAAGGAAAACAACCCTTCAGAGAGAGCTTGAGGAGGAAGCCAGGGCGTTAACTCGTGAAGCCAGAAACCATTAAGTAGAGAAAGGCAAGAAGGTGGCAGCTGCATCACCAAGGCTAGTCAAAGGAAGGAAGTGCCAATTCAGTGACATCCTAGTCGAGAAGGGCTTCTTCCCTGAACGCAGCCCACTATCTGAATACATCATTGACATCATTGACGCAATGGGCTGGCATTAGCTATGCGTAGGTCCAACAAGAATTTGGCTTCACCTCGTCCGCATGTTTTATGGAAGTGAATTTGATGAAGCTAAGGATGTGACGTTGGTGGAAGATGTACTGGTCCCTTTTTCTTCCCAAGTAATCAACGAGGTGCTCGACGTTGTGAAAAAACCTGATGAAGAAGGAAATCGCATACTTGAGCAACCCACTCCAAACCACTTGGAGGATACGTTAAGAATAGTGGCTAAGCCTGGGAGTACCTGGCAGATCTCCAGAACAGGCATAATGGCGATGGCTCCTAGGAACCTGCTTCCAGACACCAACCTACGGCTCTACCTGATCAAGAATCGCATCATGCCTACAACACATGATGAAACTATCTCAAGGAAGTGCATCATGACCATATACTGTATCATGCAACGCATCCCCCTTCACGTTGGCAAAATCATTGTGGACCAAATTAAAGCTGTCATGGGGAAGCCTCGCGACCAGCTATATTTCCCGTGGCTCATATGTGCGCTGTGTGAATGCGCAGACATCCCTCTAAAGGATGATTATGAAGAAGTTGAGGGTGTTATGGACATTAAACTGATCAAGCATCTGCTTCGTGGCTCGCCTAACCAACCGACTTTACCTCCTAAGCCTAAGGCAACAAGACTTTAGCCTTCCAAACACACAACAAAAAGGAGACGCGTTAAGGTCTCTAACAATGAACATAACAATAAAGCCTCAATAGAAGAGCAAGAATAAAAGGTTGAGCTGGCATTGGAGCATGAAGAGCCTAGCATCTTGGACCTGAACTTACCCCTTCATGTCTTAACCTCGCCTTCACCTGTCGATGACCCACTCGATCCAACACCTCAAGATGAAACACATGAGGATCAGATTGGCAAGACTCTTAGCCTTCGACCTTCCCCTCTTATCTCACCATAATTTTCTCCTTTGTTCCTCCTACAACCGTTTATGAACCAACTGGGTTGGGTACAAGCAGCGCCCTACATACTGAAGACCCAGTTGGGAAGACGCATGACAACCAACCTCTCTCAACCAATGCACCTACCCTCCCAATACCTCAAGCCAATATGGATGTACTTAAACAATTCATCCAAGCCCAAATTAGACCTATTGCCGCATCCATGTAAGCGTTTCACTTACAACTGGCAACACTACAACGTCAGAATGTGGCTCTAAGGGACTACATGCACCAGCAAATGTAGAGAAGCCAAGACCAATTTAATTTCACAATGCAATATATTAACCAGGTCTTGATGGGGATGTTCACATTGCCTCCTCTACCAGCACACCTAGTTAGTCCACTTAGATTCATGGATGAAGACCTTGCACATGAACACAAGGATGACGCGCTAGTATCGTAGAAAATTTTGAGGGCGTTGGTCTTCTGTTTTAATTTGTAAACTTTTGTATGAGTTACATTTGTTTTGAATTTTATGTGCTTTTCTTTAGCCATGAATAAAACGTAACAATTATGATCTTTGCGTTTATCTCTTAGAATTCCTTTTATGATTTCTTGTTTTTCTTGTCTTACATTACATAATGATACCTCAATGATAAGACTAATGTTAATCTATAAGTTCAAGTTAGACATTAGAAATCTCAAGTTTAAAACTTCTCTAGATAAAACGTATATTTCATTTCCAATGCATGTAAGCCTCAACTCAAACCTCATTTTAATTCTAAGGCATTTTTATAGTTCTCTTTCAACAATGAGGACCTTGCTGATCTCCAAAAATTGGGGGTGAGGAGATCTGAGTTGATGCGTCCTCCTGTTTATAAAAACCTATTTTAATTTAGTCATTTAAAAAATATATCTTTAATAACACTAATATTGACCATTCATCGATTTTGTAAGTTCTAAGGGGAAATTTCAATTTTAAATTTTTTTGAGTATTTTTAACCATTTTTTGGTAAGGCTAAAAGTATTGATGTAACTTTTTGAAAGTTCAAGGCTATTTTTGAAATGAGTATTAATGGTAAATATATATTTTTTATAATTCTTTTAAGTTTAGGGGTATGTTTGAAACATTTGGAAGTTCAAAAACAATTTTTTAAACGAAACACCAACAACTTACATCCAAAACTAACGGTAAGGGCATGTTTTTACTTTATCTTTTTTTAAAAAAAAAAAATTAAAAGCATTTTCTAATTTTTTGAAAGTTCAAGAGTATTTTTTTACATAAAGTACAAAGTTGAGAGTATTTTGTATAACTTAGCCAAAAGACTACATATTTTTAATTGAT
The DNA here is from genome assembly GCF_027475165.1 of Benincasa hispida. Taxonomy (NCBI): domain Eukaryota; kingdom Viridiplantae; phylum Streptophyta; class Magnoliopsida; order Cucurbitales; family Cucurbitaceae; genus Benincasa; species Benincasa hispida. Next base: position 36,722,013 of record NC_143489.1, on the reverse strand, counting down.
TTGGTCGGGTCAAACCAGAAAGTTAGAGCCTATTTGGTTCCCAATCTGGATTATGTTTTATGTATTTAGATTCATTGAGTTTAACGAATATATGTTTGACATAAAACTTGAATTCTGTTTCTAAAAATAGATTTAGAATTTTGTGATCTAAATAGTGCAAATTCCAAGAATAATATTTTTATAATTTCTTTGTATCCAGAATTTGAATTTTAAATTTAAAACACATAATCATATTAAATAAAGATAAAAAAAACATTTAGAAATATAGTATGTTATGTTATAAACTCAGTTCTGTTTTTTAAAATTAAAATATGTATTGTGTAATGTATTATAAATTAAATTAGGTTAAATTTCAAGTTTGGTCCTTATGGTTTGTATAAAGCCAACAGTTAGTCTATATAATTTTAAAATTTAGAATTTAGTTCCTATGGTTTGATATAACTTTATATATAGATCCTATGGTTTGTTTAATCCTCTTAAATAGTCCTTACCATAGGAACTATTTATTATGAAGCTTTTATCAAATCGTAGGTGGTAAATTCTAATTATAAAGCATAAGGACCTAAATTTTAACTTACTCCATACCATAGGGACCAAACTATAATTTTTTATTTTTTTATTTTTTTTTATGAATTATACAAGCCTCATTTAGAAACTATTTGATTTTTAGTTTTTTATTTTTGAAAATTAAGCTTATAGGCATTACTACCACCTCCAATTTTCTTCATTTGTTATCTACGTTTTATTAATGGTTTAAAAAACTAAGCCAAATTCTGAAAACTAAAAAAAATAGTTTTTAAAAACTTGTTTTTGTTTTGGAATTTGGCTGAGAATTCAACCATCAAATATACAAATCATTATAAGGAATGAGGAGGAAATAAACTTAATTTTCAAAAACCAAAAACAAAAAATGAAATAGTTATCAGAGGTCTTATTGATTTGTCAACTTAAGCAAAATTTCATTGGTTTAATTATAGGTTGGAATTTCACACTAAATATGTTGATGATTTTTCCCTTTAAAAAAGAAAACATTACACTTTTGGTCACTAAAGTTTGAGTTTATTTAGTTATTTTCCAACTCAAATATAGTTTAATAGACACCTTATGTATCATTGACTAGTTATAGGTTAATTTCTACACTAAACATGTTGAACTTAAAGGAATAAAGTACTATCATAATTTTAGTCCTTAAAATTTGAATTTGGTAGCAATTTTGTCCCTTTTTTAAACTCGTCATTTTAAATCACAAAGTTTGAGTTTGATAGTATTTTGACCGATCATCATCAATTTTCCTTTACATAATAGGGCATAGGGGGTTTATCAAAGTGAACATAATTCAATTGACATTGTGGTTTCTATCACCCACCCCTATTGTACTAAAAAGTGAATTTCTAAAAAAAATCAAAATTATTACACAGGAAGTTTCATTTTCATTTCGTTTCTAAATTTTCAATTTATTATATTTAAGAAAATACTCGAGTGTATCTTAGGTTACACCTATCTCTATGCAGTCCACTTAATTATTTAATCAATATTTGTCACATTGCACATTTTTGTTTTTGCTAGGAAAAAGAATATAATTGACCATTCTTTTACTATGTAATTGTGAAGGGGATGCATGAAGTTGCACCTACTTACTCTACATTTAAATCTCTCCAAATATTAAAAAAATCAAACATAAAAACTCTATTTTGGTATTTACCAATAGTTTGTTGTCAATTTCAACCTATAATACCAAGCTATGCCATTCAATTCATCAACCAAAAATCAAATGAAAATGATGATTAAAAGAGATATAATTATGAACTTTTTTTAAAAGAAAGTAGCTTTTAATTTTTTTTTAATTTCTCTCATGGGCTAAAAATTCAAATACTTATCGATAAGATAAAAATTAATGGTTTTTTGGAAAGAAAATATAATATTCAAATGAACCAACAATCAAAAGACATCCGAACATGACATAAAAAAAATGGTTTAATTTTTACCCTTTATTTTACAACCCAAATGTGATTTCCAAAAATGGTGAAAAAGAAAGAATAATAATTAGGAACATAGAACAAAAAAAAATGACATAAGAAAAAGAAATAGAAATTAAAAGGAAAAAGAAAAAGAATTGTTATGGAGTTAGAGAAGAAATGATGAGAAAAATAATATTAGAGGAGAAGGAAAGGAGGAAGCCATCTGATACCCACATCGTTAAAGCCTGCCTTTGTGTACTCTCTGCCCATCACATACTTTCCATAATTGGTCCCCTCAAGGCCCCAACCCTTTTCTCTCTTTCTCAACAACTTGTACAATCCTCTTTTCCACCTTTTTCTGATTTCTAATAATTTTTCATTTTGTTTTTTTCTAAAAAAAAAAAAAAAAAAAAAAAAAAATCTATTTACCTCTATTTTCTAAAATTAAATTTAAACAAGAATTGAATTGAAACACGACTAGACGAAGAAGAAAGTAAGAGTGTGTAGAATACATTTTTAAGTCATTTGGGAAAAAATTGAAGTGTTTGACAACCACTCAAAATAGTTTTTCATATGTATTTTAATCAATTTTTATCAAAAGTGTTTAAATAAAAATAAGTTTTTTTAAGAATTTTTTTTCTTCCTCAAGTCAATCCAAATCCACCCTGAGAGGGTATTTAAGAAGAGAAGAGAATAAAAAAAAGAAAAAAAAATTGAGAAGTGTTAGTTCATAGATTGAAGCAGAGAAGGGAGAGGAGATAAAAGAGAAAGTGCATAGAGTGTTGATAAATGGTAAGAACATTTTTTATTTTGTTTTATTTTATTTTTTTGAAAATGTTAAGAGTATTAATGTGACTTTTGAAATTTCAAAGATATTTTTGCAACGAGATACTCATGATTTTTTGTTCATACATTTGTAAAGGTATTTTTTAATTTAAGGATATTTTTAAATTTTTTGAAAATGTTTTGAGTTTTTTTAAACGAAGTACTAACAATTTCCACCAAACGTAATGGTAAATGTATTTTTAATTTTTTTTTTTTTTTAATTTTAAGGCTATTTTTAAAAAGTACATCGTTATATAATAAAATGAAAAGTAAATATAAAATAGTGTAAAAAAATATTTTTGTTATACACTTTATTCTTGCCCCAATTTTCGTTTTTAATTTTAATAAAAGTATCTTAAAGTTTATCTTTTCAGTTTTATTTATTTATATTTTATTATAATAATTTCCACATTTTTTATATGAAACTGAATTGTGAATAATAACGAAAATATTTTTTGTTTTACAAATCAGATCTCTTTTTTATTTTTGAAAAAATACCTCAGATCCCCCACCTAACATATTATACAAGAAATATTAAAATAAAGATATAAATTTATTATTATAACAGTAGAAGGAAAATAATTTTAAAAATAGTTTTATTTATTTTATTAAAAAGTATAAAAACACAATTATAAACTATGTTTTTTGCTTTCAATTTTTCAAAACAAAAAACTAAAAATAGTTACTAAATATGTTTTTTATTTTTTATTTTTTAAAAACATAAAACCAAAAATAGTTACTAAACATGTATGGTTTTTATTTTTTAAAAACCAAAAATCACAAAAAAATTTCAAAAACCAAAAACAAAAAATCAAATAGTTTTCAAACAAAGTCTTAGCTTTTAGTTTTTGGTCTTGAAAACTAAGTCTATTTTCTCTCATTTTTTTTACCATGGTTTATATCTTTCCTAAGTACAAAAGTTGGATTCTTAGATGAACTCCAAAATAATAGACATGTTTTTAAAAACTACTTTTTTTTTAAAAAAAAAAAGTTTGATTTGTTTCTGAAAATATTGGTAAAAAGTAGATAATAAATAAAAAATATATATAATAGTGGAAGAGGTGTTCATAGACTTAATTTTTAAAAAATAAAGATAAAAAACTAAAATGGTTATTGAAAAGGGCCTACTTTTTTAATTTCCAAAACTTGTTTTGGATTTAAAAACACTTATAAAATGTTGGTAACAAAACAAAAGATAATTGGTGAAAGTAATGTAGCTTAATTTTAAAAAACAAAAAATCAGGGTCATATAACAAAACTTTATATTTCAAAACTCAAATAGTTATCAAATGAGGTCGACTTTTTTAGTTTTTAAAATTTGGCTTGGATTTTAAAAATGGTAGAGATAACACAATAAAGAAACCCAAAAGTGGAATGGAAGTAAAATATTTATATACATAATCTTTAGAATCCGAAATCCAAAATTCAAATAGTTATGAAACAAAGTCTTAATTGTTATTAATTTTTATTAATAGCCATTTGTAGTAACTTTCTACTCCACACATCAGAGTAGGGATGAAAATGGTTCGGTTTGGTGGTCAAATCAAATCCAAAAATTTAAACATTTTATATACAAAACAGAATCAAATTGCTTTATTCATTTGAACCGAATCGTGTACTTGGTTCAATTTAATGAATGAAGAGAGATAAAATGACATGGTGGACTTGAAATATGAAGAAGACCCAAAAGCGAAAATAAATATTAATTAGGGAGAAAATAACACTGTAGGGACTTGAACACAAAACCTCCCTTAACGACTTTCTTTGATACCATCTTAAATCACCAATTGACCCAAAAGTTTAAGCTAATAGACGAACGTAGATATAATTATATCATTTAGCAATATTGAATGGAGGCGAAGATCGAATGAAGAGAGATGAAGACGGTCGACTGACAATGAAAATGAGGAAGAAACGGAGATGGAGGGTGAGGCCATGGACAAGACAAGGAGATGAGGGAGGGTCGGAGAGACCGAGAGATATGGAAAAATAGGTTGGGCGTGGACGCAATAAGCAATGGTTGGCAACGCCAAATTAATTCAAATATAACAACAACAACATATAATTTTAAACAGTTCGATTCGATTTTAAATTTGGTTTCAAAATTGAAATCGAATCGAACCGAACCGAATAATTAAGTTTCAATATTCTTTTAAGTTGAACCAAATCGCATTTTTCGATTTCAATGAGATTTTGGTTCGGTTTGATTTGGTTTTTGTTGTTTCAATGACCACCCCTATATAAGAGGAACAATACCCTACATCGGCTTTAGAAAACAAAATATCTTCCTTTAAACAACCGAAACGACAGAAGATGTATTCAAGAGGATTCTCCAAGCTTGCTTTGCTAATAAAGCTTGGTTAAAACCTTCCAAATCCCAAAATCTCATACCTCATGGCCCATAACTCCTTAGGTAAACACATCATGTTCCAGTTTAGGCAATGGATCTTAAAACTAGCCTTCATTGATCCCCACCATAAACGGGTCATAGGACAAGAAATTATCAACACAAAGAGTTTCAGGTAGCTTTAAGCAAGAAATAACTTTGGTAAAAAGCTTGCACCACAACTTTAATTAGCACTCCCTTACAACCAATATAAAAGAGATAATCTTTCTAGTTAGAACCTATGAAGTACAAACACAATTACGGGATTTTTATATATTTTTCTAATATATATTTCTAAAAAACGAGGATATTGATACATTGAAGGTACATTTTCTCTTGCTTAAAAAAATAGGTTGCCTAGTTTTAGATAAAAAAAAAAAAAAGATTAGATGAGTTGTTTGTTTTTTTTTTCTTTTAAAAAAATAAGCGTAAAAATAAATACATCAAATCATTCGTCATACACATATTTGAGAAGTATCATCGGTATCTGATACGGATTCTTTGCTTCACATGAAGTATCTATACTTCATAGGTTAGAACGAAATAAAATCACCGACTTGTTGAGGTTAATCTTCAAACAAACATAAATATATGTATTTCAATTCTTGGTCATTTTATTTTTATCTTGGGCTTTCTCAAAATCTCAAATGTTGTACATCAATTCTCATTGGACCTACATTGAGTTTGCAAATAATAATATGACTTTTCTTATATTGTTTTTTTTAAGCTAATTTTTTTCCCTATTTTTAATGAAAACTCTTGGATGGGCTCTGTCACCATGTCCTAATCACCTTATACATTTTTTTTTTTTTTTTTTTTTTTGAAATCATTGGTCACTTGAGAAAATGGTACATTATGTGATTTCTCCTAGGAAAACTTTTGGGGAAAAAAGAAAAAAGAAACTAACACTTTTTTTTTTTTTTTAAAAAAAAGAACTGACATGATACATTGATCTTGGGTACAGTTCTGCTTACAAATTATACTCTACTCCACATGTGCAAATAAGCTCATTCCACAATTAGTTTTACATTATTTTTAATGGAAACTTTGGGAAAGGGACAAAAGAACTACATATTTTTATTATTATTACTACATTGAAGTTCAAGAAAAAAAAATAAAAATTGTTAGCCTCCAAAATTGATGATGCTATTACACACAACATTCAAATTTTAGGATGATATAGTACACAAAGTTGATTTTTTTTCTTTTTAACAATTGAGAATCTCACATCGAAAAAATAATCAGTGATCTCACATTCATTATAAGATAGATGGGTTACTTATTCCATTATCAATTGATTTTTGAGATAAAACTTCTAATCTAATATTAATAAACCAATATGTGAATGAAATTTCTATTCAGAGATTTAAATTTATAATTTATAATTAAAAAAATGTACTGTTAAAATAAAAAAAAATACATTTTTGATTGATTTCTATTAGGTCTCTAAACTTTGAAAATTGTTTAGTAAATTTTCAATTTTTAATTTGTAACCAATAGGTCTCTAAATTTTAATTTTTAATATGAGTAATATTTGGATGCACTCATCTCTATGTATCTCACTATGGTTACACACGCGAAAAATGAATTAAAATATTTTAAAAAAAAGAAATAAGAAGAATTTGTCAAGTGATAAATTATGATTGGACAAATTATTAGACCTAAAAAGATAGGTTTCATCTGAGATGCACCTATGTATTTTTCTTTTAATATTGATGATCATTTTTTAGCTCAACAAATATTGAAGAATTTATTATATACAAAATTGAAAGTTTACAGATTTATTAGATACTTTTTAAAATAATAAATAAAAACTTGAAAGTCTAGGGATTAAAATGATAAAGGAGAAATAATCTCTATCCTCGTTCGTAAATAATTAACTTGTTATTGACCAAGTCACAAGGCCATGCAATTGACTTTGGTACAACTTTGAAAGTATAGCTTTGGCATCATTGCTAATAGAATGGGGAGCCAGAATGAACAAAAATATCTTGGTATAACAAAATAATATCTTCTAGTTCCAACTTTGTCCCCCCAAAAAAAAAAATTTATTAACTTTCATATTTATTGCCTTTAATCCATCATCATTTAACATTCATATTCAGACTGATTTTATATAGTGTTGTTATTATTTTGGAAAATACTGACTCATCTATTGACTAGGTTGTATCCAATTAAAAATTGTCACAGTTTGATAATTTTTTTATAAAAAAATTATAGGATATATTTTTTAGTGTGTAGAGGAAGAGAGAGCATGAGATTAGGTGTAGCCTAGAGTCCACCTAATCATTTCTATTATTTTTACTAGAAGTGAAGTGCAGAGATTGGAACTTAAATACTTGTCAAAGAAACACTTTCAAATTTAATCGCCAATTAGATTTTTTTTATAAGCAGGTTTTTTTGAAAGGCAACAATAAATTTGTTATCAAATTTAATCGCCAATTAGAACTTAAATATTTTTTTTTTTTTTTTTTTGTGTGTGAAGGTATTATAATTAAATTGTAGTGTGGGGAATTGAATATCTAATCTTGAGGTCGAATGCTAGTAGAGCTATGTTCATATTGACATTCTTAAACAAATATAAGAACTTTTTTATATTGTGATTTGATTTATTACTTCTATTAATTTTGAAAATATAATAATTTAGGTAAATCACATTGTACATTAACCCTTTTTTTTAAAGATGCTTGAAAACCCACTTATAAATGAAAAAAAATATAAAACTATTTACACGTAAAGAAAGAAAAAAATAGGAATAAATATTTCAGGCCATTTGGTAAATTTTGGTATATGTGTAAATAGTTTAACCCATTTTTTATATTTAAAAAAATGTCCCTTATAAGTAATAACAGTCAATCTAATAAGTTAAAAACATATCTTCAATTATGACTTTGATCGTAGCGAGTGAATTTTTTTTTTATTTTTGTTGAAAATACTACTGATACTATTTCTTTTTGTTATATCTCTACATAAGAAAATAAAATTGTTCATGCTTTAACAACATTGACATCCTCTCACAATTATTCTTTGATCTAAAGAAGATGTTTTTCTAAATAGTATTCTTCCCACATTCACGATGAAGAAGTTATAGATCGTTGCTTTATTGGTTTTCTAAAAATAAAAAAAAAATAAAAATAAAAACGTATGTTAAGATGGGACTAATAAATTTATACCTTTTAATTTAGTTTGGAGATATATCAAAAGTTTTGATAAATTAAAATTTAATTGTTTTTATTATATATATTACAAAAATCATTAGGTTAAGGTACCATCACAATGTATTTCTAGAATGTTAGTGCTTTTAGCCTCTTACAAACACAGCATAAATTTAATTCTTATCTTTTTTCTTTTGGAATTTTTTAATAACTGTTTTTATATTATATTTTAAATGTGAGTTGAATTTTGAGTAAAATATTTGGGTAAAGTTCTAAAGTTCTTGTTATATTTGAAAACACATTTTATGTTATGCTACTCACGTGGGAATCTCTCTAAAAATGTCATATTTAATTGTAATGGATTTTTAATTTCTTCTTCGAAATTATTTATTGGTCTTTGCATCGTGGTCGAAAAAAAACTATTGTCTTCGATCTTTCATAAATTTAGGATAAAACTTCTATATAGTTAATGACATAAACAAAAAGAAAATTATTTTAAATGACAAAATTGTTAAAAATATTTATAAATAATAATAAAATATTACTGAAATAGACTACTATACGTGTCTATCATGATAAGATAGACACATATAGTAATATATCGCGTTTTATTATGGTTTATTGTGAATGGATAATAAAATTTTACTGTAAATATTTTAGTTTATTTTTCTATATTTAAAAAAAATATTAAACAAAATTAATAGGTGACTCGATAGACTTTTTAAATAAATGTTGACTGAATTGAAGTTTGTGATGAATAGCTCATTAAAGATAAGAACTAAACGAGCATAATATAAAGTTAATCCAAAATTTTTAAAGTTAAAAGAATCTAAATAGATTCTGAAAAAAAAGATCAAATTTATAATATAGAAGAAAAAAACAGTCCAATTATATAAAAATGGGTTGAGATTTTGATCTTTTTATTTATTTTCTCTTATTTTATTATGCTAAATTATATAAAATGGCATTAATCTATCCGTTTCAATTTGCCCTTAGTGTTAAAAAAACAATTTGACACTCAACTTTTCTTTTTTAATTGTTTAATTTTATTTTCTACATGCCTTTGATTATATATCTATAAACAATAAAAAATAATCTAGATACTAACTAATATATATTAGGATGAACCTTCTTCTTTTCTTGAAGCATTAGGATGAACCTCTTAAAAGAAGGTTGATTCCCAACTATTTTAAACTAATTTATGAATATATTCTTATTCATAGAGGATTTTCATAAATAGAAAATAATGTAAAATATTTACCTAATAGAAAAATTTAATTATACTTGTGATTGACATTGTTATCCATGTCTATCACATATAGACGCTGATAGAAATTTATCAATGATAGAAACTAACAGAAGTCTATCATTGATAGTGGTCGGTTATCAGTGATAGAAACTGGTAAAAATATATCATTGATAGAGGTCGATAGAAGTTTATCAGTATCTTTTTTACTTATTTTTTTAAATAGTTTGATATTTTTTCTATATGTGAATTTTTTTATATTTATCTAATAAAATTTATATAATTATTATTTTATACCTCTTTTAATATAATTCAACATTTTTAGAATTTTAAATTCCAATTCTAGACACATTACAAATACAAAAATATTGTTTTAAAAATTTTCCAAACCACAAATTTCAGAACCAATTTTTACAAACAATCAAATGGGCAATATCACAAACCATCTAACTTTAAAAAACATAAAATAAAATTAAAATCGCATATAATTTCTTTTTTTTTTTTTTGTTTCTTTTGGTACAAACAACTTTAATTAATTTATTGCATAGAATCCAATCCAATTCAATCCAAAAACATACATAAGACATTAAAAAAATTGAAAACCAGAAGCCAAAAGGAAGCAGCATGATGAACTGTTGGGCACAGGCATGTGCTTTCTTAGTCCGTGAAATTTGACCATTCGTTGATCTGTTCGTCAATTATTGGTCCATTTTTCAGATCCTTGCAACTGGGTCCAAATTTTTCGAAAAAATTTCTACTACTTCCGAAGTATAAGATAATTTTTCCCCATGGCTGCTGCTGCTTCTCCAACTTTATCAATCCATGAATTTTCCTTCAAAATTTAAGGGCGAAAAAAAAAGAAAAAGAAAAGAAAACTCACCATTATGAATAATGATGATGATTATGATGGTGGTAGATCATTATTAACTGACCCACATACAAAAAAATCTTAGCTTTGTATTGATTTGGTGATGGGGTTGGGCTCCATTTTGGGCAATTTTGATGAACAAAAACAGAAAAGTCAAACCCAGAAATCTAACAGCCAGAAACTGATCCTTACCCAAGTTTGGAAATCAGGGTTGGTTGGTTGGTTTTTGATTTCTGTTTGGATGAAAAGAAAAGAAAAGAAAAGAAAAAAGATTCAATTGTTCTTAATTTTCTCTCTCATATTTTTGATGTGTCAGATATTTAATGAGTATTCAGATTCGGTTGTTTTGTCAACTTGGAGGTGAGCCATTTTCAATCCTAGCTGTATGGAATGGGACCAAAAGAAAAACCCCATTCTTCACTGTTCTTTCTTCTTCTCCTCCTCACTTCTGTGGAATTCTCAACATCACCCATCATTTTCTCTAGTAATTTCTATCTCTACCCTTTGCAATTTTTCAACATTATTGGGGTTTTTTTTCCTTTTTCGAAACCATTGTGTTTTTCAGCTTTTCTTTTTTGTGTGTTTATCTGAATTCTGGACTCTCCCAGTTGTTTCTCCTCTTCAGATTCGAATTCTTCTTTTCTCTGTCTTTTCTTCGATTTCTCACTAAAACTTGCAGTGAAATGTAAGATAATGGGTGTAATTAAGCTTTACGTTTTTGGGGTTTTTGTTGTCTTCCTCTTTTTACTGCGATTGTTGGTGGAGTAATTTGGACATTTGAGGTCTGATTCTTACTTTGCTAGGTAATTGAATACTGGGTTTCATTGTTTTTTTTTCTCTCTGGATTGTTGGTTAAACTGTCAAAATCTTTGTTGTGACAATAAGCTTGGTTTGGTCCGGTTTCCCCTTTGTTGGTTTTTCTGGCTTTGATCACTGTGTTTTTAAGGCCAGCAAGAAGACGAGGGTTTCGAGGTGGGTTTCTTCTTTTTTTCGTTTTCTTTCCTTCAAATCAATGGTTTCTCGAGCCGTTTTCGATGATTATGAAGTGGGTTTTGTGGAGTTTTTGTGAATCTGTTTGTTTTTTGAACTCAGATTCTCATAAACGAAAACCCCTTTTGAACTTAGCTTCATCAAAACTAAAATCCTTTCATTTTGATTGAATCCAATTTGAGGTTTTATGGCTTTTTTGTTTGGAAACCGACAACCCAAACACATCCTTTTGCCTCTTTCATATGTATATTCAAGGTGGGTTCTATTTTTGGACTTCTTTTCTCTTCTTTCCCCAAATGATTCCACCCTATCTGCTTAAGTAGCAGAAACAATCTCATGATAAGTTCTTATTTGCTGTAAAAATGAGTGTTGAATGGTGAGAATCTAAGATGGAATGGGATAAACTTTGGTGGGCCTCAACTGTTAAAAAGCTTTGTGACATGTTTGGCTTTAGTAATTGAGTTTTTTGTTTTGTTATCCATCAGAATACTCATTTTTTTCCCCTTATTATCCCTCATGGACTTCTGGGTTGTTCCCTCTTTGTTTGCTACCTTCCAATGTCCCTTTCAAATTTCGCAATTCAAAGCTTTAATTACCACTTTGTTTATGTCATGACTGTATTAATTTCCATTGCCTCACAGAAAACTGACAATTTATTTATTATTATTATTATTATTAGTATTATTATTATATTAAATTATTTGATATTATGGCATTCAGATATTTCTCATGGTCCAACTGAACTCTGTTGCCTTTTCGTTCTTTCAATAGGTCAGCCGTTCACAAGAGTCGAGTTCCTGTGCTGTGGAGCAAATCAACACTGAGAAGTCCTCTTCTACTTTACAGGTTTTTGTTACTTTTTCTCTAGGCTGCTCTCTGGTTTCAACTTGCTCGAAGATTTCTCTTCGTGTTTCCGTCTTCCTGAATTCGAAGTAATTTCTGAGATCTGAAGCCTTTATCTACTTCCCCAATCTGAATCTCCGTTATCAGTTACATCTACGTGAGATAGGACAAAATCCCAATTCCAAAAATCAGTTCTAGAAACTCAGTCCTCTCTTAGATTTAGGAAACAAAAAAATTGTATAGATAGAAACCTCAATTGTAGAACACTAGGTGAGTAAAGTTGGTCCTTTTCTTCTTCTTCCGGTGGCTAATTCTGCTCAGCAGACTTAAACAAGGCCAGATGACTGTTGATGAAGCAGGAAGTAGCTCCTTGTGGAGTCTAGAACAGGACAAGGCATTTGAGAATGCACTTGCAAGTCATCCCGAGGATGATTCGGATCGGTGGGAGAAAATTGCAGTCGATGTACCAGGGAAAACCGTAGAAGAGATTAAACATCACTATGAGCTTTTAGTTGAGGATGTTAATCTAATTGAATCGGGTTGTGTGCCTCTCCCTTCCTATAGTTCTTCTTCAGATGGTTCAGCTAGCCATGCTGGTGATGAAGGAACAACTAAGAAGAATGGTCATTTTGGGCACTGTAATGGTGATTCAAATCATGGAAGTAAGACTTCGAGGTCAGATCAAGAACGCCGTAAAGGGATTGCTTGGACAGAGGATGAACACAGGTGAATTGACTTTATGTTTACGCTTCTCCCTTTTCCTTCACATATAAGCTGTGATATGGTATCTTAATATTGTCAAAAGTTTGGTTACTGTTTCATTAATCAAATCACCATTTTTTTTCCTTTCTACTTGACACAAATATCTTGTTTTCATGGAATTAGTTACAGTCCATGATTGACAAATTATATTATTGTAGCATAGTTGAGTTAGACTGGTCCTGTCCTAAACCCCTACCTGAGCTCACGAGAATGTGCTATTTCCAATGCTCTGTTTGGTACATGTCTCTGATGTCTGATGAAGCACGAGTTGCCTTGGTAAACCTGAACATTATTCTCTTTCATTATTTCAATGAAAAGAGATTTTTCCTTTTTTTTTTAAAAAAAAATTGCCTCGGTAAACATCCTCCGGCCTTAGGTTTGTTTTATCCAATCAAGGTTACAATATACAACCATGCCTCTGGGCTCTCGAACTAGATTACTTAGAATTGATTTTTGTCCTACTTCAGAAAAACAATGATTTAGTAGCATATAATGATGACTAGTAGCAGCCGTAACCCAGCATTTGTGAATGTCATGTCTGTTTAGTTGTGATGCTGCCTGAAATTTCTCTGTCGTTTTTAGGTTTTGGAGTTTATTCTAATGAACATGTACTGCCGCCATCTCGTTGGAAAACATTCTTGGGAGGGGGATCAGCTGAGTTATAGGAATAAAATTAATTTCTTTATGCCCTTCTTTTGAAATCACCTCCATATCTCAGTTGAAATTATCCTGGTCTGATTGAAAATGTATGATGAGATTTTCAATTTTATTGTGGCTAAGTCTGCTTCTTAGTTCTTCTGTGTTCCGACGATATCTGAATCTGATGTGGTGTAAATTCTGATCTTTTCTAGCTATATTTGACACAACCGAACCAAAACCCATTGATGCGGACACCATTTAACGCATATGAACACTTGCACCAAGATAGAGCTTTCTCAATTCCAGTAGGCATTTTATGAGCTGTGAATAGGAAAGAGTCTTTTTCCTGAAACCTTTGATTTCGATCAATTTTATGTTGTGGTAACGAGTTTTAATTAACCTGTTTCCTTCATGATTTATTGTTAAATCATAGATTGACCCAAAAACTTAAGTTAGTCGAGTGAGTTATGGTAAACTTAATTATATCAACAGTTAAACATTTCCCTTCATTCGTGGACTTGAAAAAATTGTAGATGACCCAATAAGTGGAAATTAATATTAAATAGGGAGGAAATGATATTATAAGGTTTTGACCTGCTATGATATTATGTTAAATCATTGATTAGTTTGAAAGCTTAAGCTAGTTGGGTTATGATAAATTTAATTATATCAACACTTTAATATTATTCTAAATTTGTTGAATTTATTTTCCAGTTCAGTGTTCTTGTTTCCCATCTCTTATCTTAGAAGATTTGTTTGTTAGAGAATTCGTCCTTATCATCTTTTTTGACCGACTCAAACATCCTTGTTGAAAGCTCTTTGGAAAAATGTCTTCTGTTGAGTCATCTGATATCTAGCTATTGCATTACATGTTAAGAAATTAGTAGACACAAAATCAACATTTGGGATTTATTAGACACGTTTTGAAGCTTAAATACATATAAACAATTTGACACATTCAATGTTGTGCCCAACAACGACCCATTATCGTGTTGAGTGCTCAAATTGTTTATAGAAACTGGTTTAAGAACTAGTGAAAACATGTTTGGTCATTCTGTTTCTTTACTTTTCCCTTGTTTTTCTTTGGCTTTGTTGAAGAAAAATCTTAGGCTTATGAATAACACTATGACTCTGGTGGCTTGTAAATGTCAAGCTTATAAACTTAAAATTTTTCTGAGGCCTAATAAATCTGGACTTCAGAAGTTGAAGGATTTCTATGTTGCACGTGTTTATCTTTTCTCGTAATATCTGCCGTAAGTTTTAAACTTCTCTATGTCTTAACAACACAGATTGTTTCTACTTGGTCTCGATAAATACGGGAAAGGAGACTGGCGGAGTATATCCCGAAACTTTGTTGTGACAAGAACACCAACACAAGTGGCAAGCCATGCACAAAAATACTTCATCCGTTTGAACTCGATGAACAAAGAAAGGAGGCGGTCCAGCATCCACGATATTACCAGTGTTACGAACGGAGATATCTCGGCCACTCAAGGGCCGATCACTGGTCAAGCAAATGGCTCTGGAGCAACTCCCTCTGGGAAACCAACAAAACAGCCTCAATCTGCAGCTGGTCCTCCTGGTGTGGGAATGTATAGTGGTCCAACAATGGGGCAGCCAGTGGGCAGTCCGCTCGTCTCAGCTGTTGGCACCCCTGTCAGTCTTCCTGCTCCTGCTCATATGGCATATGGAGTCCGAGCTCCAGTGCCCGGCACGGTGGTTCCCGGTGCACCTGTAAACATGGGTCCGATGACATATCCAATGCCTCACACATCTGCTCATAGGTAATATACAAATTATTGGATGCTGGGAATGCCATTTTTTTTTTCTTTCTTTCAATTATCTTCTCTAATTGGCAATGGAAAAATAAAGCCATAATGGAGGAAATTTACAAGTTTCTGTATAGGCAGTAGGCAGCTATGGAACAAAAAATGGTAAGCAGTTATGAATGAATAGGACATCTTCTGTTAGATCTCTCTTTTTCTTTCTGTGGGTTGAAAAAACTTCAATTCCCATTATTTGTGATAGAGGTAGAAGCCTTTTTTCTTACAAAAATTTGAAGTAATGTTCATAAAGGTTCAGGTTTAAAATATTTTATTACAAAGCAGAATTAATGTTTGGATCTTGTGATCTTCTTGTAGTATTCCAGTGTTTATTGCTGTTTCCAAACAGTTTCTGAGAATAATAATGAAGAGCTGAGCTGAGACATCAATTTTACTTTGGATTATTATTATTATTATTATTATTATTTTAAAATTTTTTTATTTTCAACATATGAATCTGAGTTTGGTTAACTGTTTGTGTTGGTGTTGACCAATTGAATTCTAAAAGTATTATCTCATCAATTACATTGAAGTAGTGATGGATCCTTTAGGCAATTTTTAGTGTTCCTTGAAACCATTTTTTTTTTTTTTTTTAAAAATAATGTTTGATAATTCTCAGATGCACTAGTTAATTATGTTAGTAGATAAGATATTATTTACATTTTTTAAGCTTGAAAGTTAAAATACTTTGTTTGATAATTATTTGATTTTTGGTTTTATTTTTTAAAAGTAAATTTATAATCACTCTTTTCACTTCTAAGTTTTTTTTTTGATTTGTTATCTGCTTTTTATCAATATTGTAAATAACAAGACTAAATTTTAAAAATTAGAAAAATAGTTTTTAGTAGCATGTTTTTCTTTTTAGAATTTAGTTTAAGAACTTAACTCTCTTAGCATTGTTATAAGAAATTAACACAACATGTACTAAACGAAGTAAATTGCATGTAGTACACATGATTTATTTGTAACAAGTTAAGTCATATTGCATCAGGTTATCCATGATATAAGTTTTTCGAGTCTTTTCCATGTTTTCTAGGTTACTTTTGTTAGCGGTTCATTATACCATTAAACTTTAGGAGTTTACAAATGTTAAGATGCGTTGGTGGTTGGATTTGAGTTATGTTTTAAAAGTTCTATAAAGTCAGTCTTTTGAGCCTAAAGTCGTATGGACAACCTTCTTTGCATATCTTGTATTTAGATTGCATGTTAGGATATTACTCAAATAGCGTTTGATTAAACTATTCGTGGGGTGATTGAAATATTGAGTTTAGAAACTTTTTTTTTTTTTTTTTTTTTTTTTTTTTTTTTTTTTTTTTTATAACAAGATAAATCTGTTCTTCTTTCTTGAGATAAAATTAATCCTTGATTCTTAGGATGAATTGGTTAGGATTTTCATTCATCTAATTTGTTTGATCCTTTCTTATTATTTGGTATTAGAGCTATTTGTTCACTAAAAATTTACACCTCAATTGTATAGAAGATATCTATCTACCTAATCAAAATCAATGTCCTTGAAAATTTGAAGTCCATTTAGTACAATTATTTATTATTATTTTTGGATAATAAATTGACTTATTTGGAACGATATTATTAGACTGAGTCTTCGGCAATTTGCAAACAATATTAAAGAAAAATTGTTTTCATTCCCATTGATTTTTCATTTTTGTTTCCATTGGTAAAGACCCAAAGTTCATAATAACTGAAGTTGAAAATATTGATGTCAATGAAAATATCGAGGTCCTAATTTTATAGAAATATAGATAGAAATTTCAGAAAATTTTATGAAAATTGATAAAAACTCTTATAATTAGTTAATGAAAATTTGATTCTGGTTGAATTAGATTGTAATTGATCTTTTTAATCACAATTTTTATAAAATAAGACAAAATTTAGATGTATATTATAAAATATTTGTGTATATGTTGATGTGAGAGCAAAATTTTAAAAAATAATTATAAAATAATGTCAAATATTGGGAATTTATTACAAAGCTAATGGTAATGAATATTTGCATTCTCTACATGTAGATAAAACTTGAGGAAAAATGAGAGGAATATTAGAGAAGTCATATTAATTCAAGCTTTGTAAAAATCTAATGAAAAATATTTGAATGAAAATATATGGTTTCTTGAACATTAAGATTTTGTATGGTGAAAAAAATTTCATTTGCACTCTTAAGCTAGCATAGCTAATTGCTTAAAAACAAAATTCGAAATATTGATGAAAATTTCAAAATTTTGAGGAATTGAGGGAAAATCAAAATTTTGAGCTTATCAAAATCTCAAATTTTCGAGATTTTGATTGAAATTTTGAACAAATGGTGAGCCAAAAGAATAAATCCAATCAATAAGGGTAAAAGAATGCGAGATTGGAACCAAGATAAGGTCTTGAAATACTAAGGGAGGGGAATTGAGCCTTTGGGCCCAAACTTCACTTGGCCTCGACCTTGGAGGCTGAGGCCGACCCCACCTCCTCGGCCTTGGTGGCTGAGGCCGAGGAGGCCTACTTGGCCCTTTGGGTTTGAGTGGCCCAACTTCCCATGGCTAAGGTCGATGAACCCAACTTTTGACTAAGCACACCCAAGAGCCCAAGAATCCCATATAGGATTTGGTTAGTGTTGGGTTTTATGTTATAAACTCGTGGTTTGTAAACAATAGAACTTATTCTGAAAAATTCAATAAGGTGTTATTGAATAGATATTTTGCTTGATAGAAATCTAATAAACCTAAAAGTTCCTTGACTATTGGATGAGTACTTGAACTTTATGTGGAGACATAAAGGTGGATCAGGTTCGAGTAAATAGTCAAAATGATTATAGTATATGAATAAGATTGAGTACCTTATTCGGGTAACACTATTGGATGCGGCCTGCTCTGTAGTTGTTATAAAGAGTTGTAAAGTGCTATGAATAAAGTGATCTTAATTCGTTCATGTTGGAATATGAAGAGTGGGGGTGTCCTTGTATAAAAGGGTTTGTACAAGATCGAACCACGAAATCAGTCACTCTTACTTTATAACGTCGTTTACTGTTTAAGACTGACTATTTCAAAGCGATGACCTAGGTAACTTGACCTTAATCCTAGCTAATTATGAACTCCTATTTATTTGGAATTATCCTTAGATTTGCATAGGTGAGAGTTGGCTCAACAGCGCCGACTCGATAAACCTCCCATTTTAGGAGGTAAGACTTGATAGATAGTAGGGGACATAGGGTGCAAGACAGAATTCACTCCTACCCGCTTTTACCGATAGTAGAGAGGTTGTTCCCTTAAGTGCTGATTCTAGGTCTTGAACAAGGGGCCCTGCCCTCTCATTGGCCTGAGAGGGACTCGATTTTGTTGATTGGATCAAAAAACAATTGTTCATTAGATGATCAGTGAGAACTTAAGGAACTAGAGGTAATTTCGGGAGTAAAACAGAGATTTGACCCAACCGTCATTACGAACAACCTGTGAAGGGTTGACTTACTAATCATGGTTATATCGAGTGGACATAATATATCTACAGTTAGAGGAGTTCAATTATGGGTTTTAGTGGAGTGACCCATCAGTTAATGAATGGGGGTTAGATCGGTCTAATGAGTTTAGTCGATTAATCTCATATCGTTGGAGCCCATGATCTGTAGGTCCACAAGATTTCTCTACTAGCTCGGAAATGGATTAGCTCTAGAGTAACGTGATAAGTTAATTTGAAACGTTCAAATTAGAATCAAACAGAATTGGAGAATATATATTTAAATATGATTTAAATATAAGAAGATGAATTTATGTAAAATTAATTTAATATTGGATATTAAATTAATTAGAATTATTTAAATTATTTAAATAATTATTTATTAATTTTATTAGAAAATTAATTTATGAAATTAATTTGTAAAATTAATAAATTTTTATTTTAGAAATCAAATATGATTTTAAAATCAAAATTGGATTTTGAAAATAGAAAATACACAAAATGGAAAAAAATAGGTTTTTCCAACTTCATCTTCAACTAGCTCACATAGAACCCACTATCATCAAGCTTCAATAACTCCAAGCATGAGCTGCATCCCATGCAGCAAATCTCTTTGCATGATGGTCTGCAATATATTGAAGAAGTTGAAGTGATTGAAGCGATTGCAACCGATAGATTTTAGCTGAAAATTCGGGTAGAAGAAGGTGTTCTTCGTTGGGTTGCTACTTTGAACATTCTCCAAGTTCCCTTTAATTCTAGTTTATTTTGAGTCCCACAACTCAATCTAGAGCAAGAGAATAGTAGGGAAGATCTTGTGGTGATATGCACAAATATTTGGAGGAATTAACACCTGGAAATCGAGATTTCAAAGGTTTTTTAAAGGTATGTCTTGAAACTCATTAAATTCTGTTTGAGCATGTTTTCATTTCTACCAAATTAATTAATTAGAGTATTTATCGATTCTCGTTGCTTCTGCTGTGTGCTGGTACCATCCCAGCAGTTAGGTTATCAAATTACTAGAATCCAGAAAGGAACATGAGAAAATTTAGGTCAACCTCCTCTATAAATACATCATTATAGCTTCATATGAGGTAATGGGAACCATATTCTCAAACTCTCTAGCTTTCACATTCTTTCACTCTCTAACTTAAGCATCAGTGGGTGTGGCAAGCATGCAAACATCACATTAATGTGCAAGTTTTCTCGTTTGCATGTCACATTCTTCTCATCTTCAAACAAATTCACTGCTAATATCATGTGAAAAGTTGTGTTTATAAGCTAAATTTTCAAAAACTAAAACTCAAAACTAAATAGTCATCAAATTAGGTCTTAAAGAGATATTTAACCAAACCAAAAGTTTAAGAGTGTGATCATAATAAAATTTAAAGTTCATGTTTTGTTTTATTTTGTCTTTTTTTTTTTATAATTATTTTTGGTGGTATTTCTTTTTAATAGTTCATTTCTTTGTTACTCAAATTAAGTGTTTAATTTTAGGGAAATTACAATATCCTTCATATGGTAATTAACTAAGAATATAACATTTTTCTAAAACAAATTACAAATACAGCAAATTTTCATCCATATCCGATTCATTTTTTATTTATACCTAAAATAAACTTTGATTTCAAATGGAAAAAATATGGTATGATTTTATCGTCTTCTCCATCCTCTACAAAACAGAACATTCATCCTCCCGTGATCGCGTCGATTCTCTCATCTGTTTCTTTTCCTCATGCTCAATGATTTTGTAAAAGGAACGAAATAGATATTCATCCTCTCCTCACATGATCAATTTTTGAGAGGATCAAGATCAAGTTCGATTTTCTCCTCCTCTCCTCAATCAGTTTCTGTGCTTGATTTGTTCTTGGATTTGTTGGTATGGTCAGATTTCATCTTAATTTTTGAATTTGTTCTCAATTTTTTCCTCACCCTCCAGTTTTCTTTATCCAAATTCGTTTCATCCTCTCCTCGCGCGTGATTCTTCCTTCCAGTTCTAGGTCATGATTCTTCCTCAATTTTTGCATTCGGTTCCATCGATGTTTTTTAAAATTATTCTAATTTATGCCATTGTAGGCTTTAATACGGTTTAATTCAAGTGTGTTGATTATATTAGTCAATTTGATGATTTCTACAAGTTTCATCTATTTTGATTGTTTCTTTGAAGCTTCATGAGTGTTGGTGTAGGTTTAGGCTTGATTTTTTTTTTTTTTTTTTTTTTTTGCTACTAGTCACGGACTTTTCAATACAAGTCTATCACTGATAGACTCATATCTTAGTCTATGAGTGATGTTAGCCTATCACTAACAAACTGTCTTCTATTTATTATATTAGTTTATCAATGATATGAGTGTAATAGTGATAATATAATTTATGTTTTTTTTTTTCTTTTTGCAGACACCCCCATTTTTTCAATGATGTATCATTCACTTTTTTTTACTATCGATATGATTATTATATTGTTGATAAGAATATATCATTCTACTTGAGAAATAAATAACATTGTTTCCATTTTTGTTTAGTAGTAAATATATTCAATTTGTGTGTAACTAGTCTATTAGTGATAACCTACTATTTTTGTTAGTTCAAGTTGAAGTCCATCAATGATTGGAGTTGTGACTATGAAGAAAGTAGTATCAATATGAAGTAATGTCACTCTAAATCTATCACTGATAGCTTCTATTAGTGATAGACTTCAACATATATTAAAGAATAACTGTTGGGTCCTTAGAACTTTTTCTGAATAGAAAGCACAAAGGTATATAATTTGCAATGATCCAACATTTTTCTTTATTAAAAGAAATACTAAATAAACTACATATAAAAGGAAGAAGCATCAATATGAAGTAATGTTACTGTGAAGTCTATCGTTAATAGATTCTATCACTGACAGACTTCAACATTCATTAAAGGATGACAAGTATTTAGTCATTTTAACTTTTTCTGAATAGAAAACACAATGATATATAATTTGCAATGATCCAACAATTTTCTATATTAAAAATAAAAAACCAAGTACATTTGAAAGAAAGTAGCAATAATCTGAAGTAATGTCATTGTGAATTTTATCAGTGATAGGTCTAACACTGATATGATCTATCATTGATAAACTTTAACACTTATTAAAGAATAACAAGTGTTTAGTTCTTAGAAGTTTTACTCAATAGAAACGAATGCAAATAAGTTGAAATGATTCAACTTGTAATTCAACATTTTTCTATATTAATATGACATAATCAAGTTGTTACGAAATTAATAATTAAAGAATATAAAAACGTAAAAAAAAAATCAACACATAGATATACGTGGTTTACTAATGGTGTGTTAGTTACGTCTACAAGGAAGAGGGAGAAGAGTATTATTAGCGACAGATATACATGGTTCCCTGTACTTCGTTGTTCGAAGTACTAGCAAACAAATTTAAGGCATTCCAACACAAGTACATACGAATGTAACGTTATTATGAAGTTTATCACAGATCTTTTCTATCACCATACTACAATATCTACAAAAGTAAGGTACTACAGTATCCACAAAAATAAGGTACTACAATATCCACAAAACTAAAGTACTACATCATTACATTTGGGAGATTTTTAAGTCAAAACTAGGGGGCACAATCCTTGATTCTAAAAGAATGTCTTGTTTGTTTTGGAGAAACTTTCTCCTGATCTTTTGCATTCTTCTAGTCTCTTGTAATCTTCTAGTTTTTGCTCAATGATTCTTTAAGTTTTAAGGTCCTTTTTGTCCCTTTTTTTGTTGGTTCACTTTCCATAATTGTCTTTTCCTTATCCATATGTTAAAATAGTAATAAATAGTTCAATCGGTAAACTAAACACTTCAAGTTTATCAATGATAGTGCCTATAACTGATAGTCTTGAAGTGCAACATTCACCAGTGATAGATTTCACCACTTCAAGTCTATCAGTGATAGAAACCTATCATCAATAGACTCCAATCAACTGAAGAGATTGAATCTTGTACAGATGCATATGAATGCTTTTGCTTCAATTTTATTCAAGAACAACAACACAAAAAGTGGAAGAAACACAGTAGATTAAACATGCTTGAATTTCAACAAAGGGTTACATTTACTTTGAAGACCTTTAAAAAACTTCTTCAATTTTTCATTGATTTCACGAGTTTTTCTTTCACAAATGGAACACCAACAAAAGGGCTTCTGTACTATTCTCCTGCAAGGATAGGGCTTATGGAAACCTTCTTTTTGGAAGGGAAGGGAATTTTCTAGGCA
The DNA here is from genome assembly GCF_027475165.1 of Benincasa hispida. Lineage (NCBI taxonomy): Eukaryota > Viridiplantae > Streptophyta > Magnoliopsida > Cucurbitales > Cucurbitaceae > Benincasa > Benincasa hispida. The sequence continues at coordinate 36,698,816 of NC_143489.1, read as the reverse complement.
GAGAACATTTCCTCTGTAATTTTCTTGAGAGAAAAATTGAGAGAGATCAAAAACACTTTTCACGTTAAAAGATCCCCTCTCATTGTAGACTTTCTGTAACTAAAGCAAGAGAGAGGGAAAAATTTCCCACTCCCCTATAACTATAGGGGAATTATGATATATTTAATAAAATTACATTATATGGTTTAATTTTGAATCTTATTCAAATTAACTTTATAATATAATATATCCATATATATTATATTAATTGTATCTAATACAATTAATATATATTCTCTTATTAAATTGAACAATTCAAATTCTTCCAAAAACTATTAGTCCTTGTTTTTACTGTTAGTGAGCTAACATGGGGACTTGATGAAACTACATATTAGAAGTTCCAATGAGTCACGACTAATTAATTAATCTCTTTAATTAAATTTATCATGAAGGAACCTATTAAGGTTCATGAGCGAAAATGGAGATTGAACCCAAATCCCAAAATTTACAGAATAAAAATTTTACGGACAAGAAACATAACCCATATGCATTTAATTAGATTTATAGCATGCTAAGAGAAAACTACAGAAGAAAAAATGGGTTTAGAAAACCCCTACCTTTGAAGACCGATCTTCAAGTGAAATCCCTCGAATCGATAGGAACACCACCACGATAGAGACCTCTGTATTCCCCGGTGAGAATCTAGGAGTTTTGTGGGCTCGAGCTATTTTGGATGAGGGGATTTGAGAGAGAATAGAGGAGGAGGATGATGGGATTTTTTTCCTCTATTGTGTTCTGTCTCTATCAAACCAAAACCAAAATGAGAAAGAAGATCCATACCCCCATCTCACCCACTAACACGCAGTATAGAGAAAAAAGGGGAGGGAGTTCCCTAAAAATATTTTTTAAAAAACAAAAATAAAATTAATAAATAAAACTAATTTTAATAAAAAAAAATAATATATATTTATATGATAACCACTTTATCATATAATATATATTAAACTATATGTTATATCAAATATAATAAATAAACTAATAGTTTAATATTGTATCTAATACAATATAACCTATACTTTAATTCTCTCAACAATGATATTTAATATAAATCTCATTTATATTAAATTAAATTATGTGAATCCAATTCACATAATTAATATTTGAATCATATTTAAATATTTATTTCCTCTCAAATAAACTTTATATTATAATGTATCAAATACATTATAATAATTATATCATATATAATTAAATTAAAATAATTATATCACATATAATCAATTAATTTGAACAATTCAAATTAATCCAAAATTGATTCTCATAAATGCCTTGTTGAGCTAAAGAGGGGATCTCATGGACATGTAGCTTGAAGCTCCAACAATACTTAAATGATTAATTAAACTCTTTAATTAATTTACTCAACAACCATTAACTGTCGGACACTCCATTAAAGGCCAATAGTTGTACTCTTCACACTACAGATATATTTATGTGTACATTGGATATAACCAATCAACAGTGCGATGACCCTTCATAAATTGTTCGTAAGTAAAACTAGGCCAAAATCATTGTTTGGATATAACCAATCAACAGAGCGATGACCATTGACACCACATTGTTCAAGCCATAGAATTAACCCTTAAGAGAGTAATTTATCTACTTACCCCGACGTTGAGGAAGAAGTGAATTCCTTCTTGTGTAACTGTGTTCCCAGCTCCCCAATCAGACAAATTCCCAAAAATGTAGGCTTATTGAGTTGGCGATCTGGCCACTCTCACCTATACAAATCAAAGAACCGCCTTCATAGGCAAGAGTTCACAATTCACTCAGGATTCAGGTCATGTTACCTATGGCCATCCTAGTGAAATGTAAGTCTCTATTATGAACGACGTTGTATAATGAGACTAGTCATTTCATGGTCCGATTTTATACAAATTTCTTTGTATAGAATACCTTTGCTCACATGTCTCTACATGAATGATCAGGATTAGATCACTTGTAGCACTTTATAATAATTGTAACATCTACAAATCGGGTCGCACTCGTAGTGTCATTAGGATAAGGTATCCAGCTTTATCCATCTACTACATACCATTTATGTTATCATTTAAACATGATCCACCTGTATGTCTCTACATACATGTTTAAGCTATAAGATAACCTTGGATGTTAGTTTATTGGTTTGTGGATTAATGCAACTAAATGTCAAATAAAAAATTACATATTTCATTAAATAAATAAGATGTTTGTAAAATACGATTACGAACTATAGGACTCTATGAGATTTAAAGGCATCAACCCTAAAAATCTCCCATTTGACCTAAAGCTAGTGCGATGTACAATATAAAAGTCAAACTTAGTATACAAGTACACAAGACAATAATCTAGGGCATAACACGCTTAGTACAAATCTTCCACTTACCCTAGTTTAAACTTGACCTGTCCCATAGACCCATACTCTACAGGTGACCCTCAAACACTTTAACTATGAGGGCCTTTGTAACTGGATCAACATGTTGTGCTCCGAAGCTATCTACATGATGATCACGTCCCCTTGATGCATAATCTCTCGGATGAGATGATACTTATGCTCTATATGCTTCTCACATTTGTGACTCTGAAGCTCTCGGGAATTACCCACAACACCACTATTATCACAATAAAGTGTGATGGACTTTGAAAAATGTGGAATGACTTCCAGATCTGTCAAGAATTTCTTGAGCCAAACAGCTTCATTAGCAGCTTCACAAGCCGTTACGTACTCAGTCTCTATAGTAGAGTCAGCAATGCACCCCATACACAAGATTTTTTGGATCAGTCTGAAAATCAGAGTCCGTGTATCCTATAAGGATCAAATCTTTAGAACCATACACAAGCATGTAGTCCTTCATTCTCTGTAGATGCTTGAGGATATTCTTAACAACGATCCAGTGATCAAATCCTGGATTAGACTGATATCTACTAACTATCCCCACTGCATAGCAGATGTCAGGTCTAGTACATAACATTGCAAACATTAGGCTGCCTATAGCGAATGCATAGGGGATCCGTCTCATTTTCTCAACCTTTTGAGGTATTTTAGGACATTGTTCCTTAGTTAATATAACTCAATGCCTGAAAGGTAGAAGACCTCTCTTGGAGTTCTGCATCGAATACTTGACAAGCATTTTATCAATGTATAATGCTTGAGACAGAGCTAGCATTTTGTTCTTTTGATCTTTAAAGATCTGAATTCTCGAAACAAACTGAGCCTCTCCCAAATTTTCATTTGGAATTGGGTCGCTAGTTAGTAGATCTACATCATTCCCAATGAGTAGGATGTTGTGTACATATAGTACTAGGAAAGCTACTGAACTGTTGACGATCCTTTTGTATACACAAGGCTCATCAACATTCTAACCAAAGCCGTAAGATTTGATCGCAGTATCAAATCCTATGTTCCAAGATTGAGAAGCTTGCTTCAATCTATAAATGGACCGATTAAGCCTGCAAACCTTTTGCTCTTGACCTTGGGTTATGAATCCCTCAGGTTGCTCCACTTTGCCAAATCTATAGTCATAATATAAGGTAATGGACAGAAGGATCCGGATAGACTTTAACATGACAACAGGTGAGAAAGTCTCCTCATAATCGACTTCCTCAACTTGGGTATGACCCTTTGCCATTAATCTAGCTTTGAAGATTTGCATCTTTCCGTCAGCACCTCGTTTTCTCTTGCAGATCCATTTGCAACCTACAGGTTTAACCCCATCAGGTTGATCTACAAGATCCCAAATCGAATTGAAGTACATTGACTCCATTTCGAGATCCATAACTTTGATCCACCCATCTTTGTTAATATCCTCCATTGCCTTCTTGTAAGACAATGGATCTTCAACATCTTCATCAACTACCATAGCTAGGATTTCTTTTAAACCCATATAACAGACAGATGTGTTCGTAACACTCCCACTATGTCGAGGCTCCTCAACATTTGAGGTGACCTACTAGATGATTCAACTTTAACAACTCTTGTTGAGGTGTTGGGTTCTTCAACAACTCTTGTTGAAGTTTCAGTAGTTTCTTCGGAAATTTCATTCAACACTATTTTATTGCAGGGCTTGTGCTCCATTATGTGGTTTTATTCTAGAAAAGTAGCGTTTGTCAACACAAACACTTTATTTTCCTTAGGGTCGAAGAAGTAACCAGCTCAAATTCATTTGAGGTAGCATACAAATAGGCACAATTTTGAGCAGGGTTCCAGTTTCTTAGAATTTGCCTCAAGCACATATGTTGAGCAACCCCAGATTCTGAAATTATGTAAACTAGGTTTACGACCATTCCATAACTCCAAAGGTGTTCTCATAACACTCTTATAGTTCAAAATATATGTTGTAGTCTGTACTGCAAAACCTCAAAACGAATCAGGTAAGGAAGTGTAACTCATCATAGAGAGAACCATGTCTAATAGGGTTCGATTTCTCCTTTTTAATACACCATTCTATAGAGGTGTACAAGGTACTGAGAGTTGGGATACTATTCCATGCTCTATCAAATAGTTCTGGAATGTAAGATCCAAAAACTCTCCACCTCGATCAGATCAAAATGTCTTAATTGTTCTATTTAATGCATTTTCAACTTCGGCCTTAAACTCTTTGAACTTTTCAAAGGATTCAAACTTATGTTGCATTAAATAAACATTCCCATACCTTGAATAATCATCAGTAAAGGTGATGAAATATTCAAACTTTCCTCTTGCTTTTACATTCATCGGACCACAGAGGTCTGAATGTACTAGCTCTAAGGGTTCTTTAGCCCTATGACTTTTTCTAGTAAAAGATCTTTTAGTCATTTTTCCTTCAAGGCATGACTCACATATAGGTAAAGTGTTTTCTTCTAACTCACTTAGAAGTCCATTCTTTACCAATCTCTCAATCCTATTGAGATTGATATGTCCTAATCTTAGATGCCAAAGATGGGCATTTTCTTCCAGAGAAATTTTAAGTCTTTTATTTTGAGTCACTGTAGTTTTAAACATTTCAGTGTTAAGGGGGGCTTTAGTAGCTAACAGTTTTAGCACATAAATATTTTTTTCAGCTCAATAGAACAGATATTAATACCATTCTTTGAAATAAACACTTTATTTACGGAGAATTGAATACAATAATTTTGTTTCAACAAACACTTTGTAGAAATTAAGTGTCTTTTTAGACTAGGAACAACATATACATTTTCAAATAAAACATATTTATTCTGTAAAATTGGACTCCTCTCATTGCCACAGCTGAGACGAGGGTTCAGTCCCAACACACATCGTCATTTTCGTAGCTTTCAGTCGCGGTCAGGAACTAATTCCCTGAAATGAAGAACAAACATGATTAGTGGTACCTAAATCAATTATCCAGGCAGAATCATCATTCTCCACTAAACAGATCTCTAATACAAGTAAATTATATTTACCTTGCTTGGCCTTCTTCTTTTCCGCTAAGTATTTGGGACAGTTCCTCTTCTAATGTCCCTTGTGGTTGCAATGGAAATAGATTCCCTTTGCAGCCTTAGTCTTCTTGACTTCCTGGGCAGTAGCTAGTGGGTTAGCTTTCCCCTTTCCATCTTTCTTCTTCTTCCACTTTTTGGTGTCGGAAGAAAAAGGCACAGACTTAGTTCTAGAGGACGATCCTCTGTAGAACTTCTTTGAAGATGAAGCAACATTTGCCTCTCCCTTTTGTTCATTGCTTTTCATCAAGGATTGAAAAGTCTGAAGGTCATTGAGTAAGGTGGTCAGGTTATAGTTAGTCCTGTTCATAACAACATTGCTACGGAACTGAAGGAAAATTTTAGGTAAACATTCCAAAATGAAGCTAAACCTGATTGACTTCATCAATGACAGACCCATTCATCTCCACCACGTTGAAGTGAACCATCATGTTGAGAACATGTTCTCTAACAGATGCCCCTTTGTGCATACGGGCATTGAATATGTGTTTAAGTGTGCCATGCCTGAGTTGTGCGAACGGTTTTTCGAACTGTTGGGTTTTATATCCTAAAACTTGCAGTTTGTAAAATGATAAACATTTTCTATAATCAATATACTTATTATTGATTTCATAAATTGTATGAAAGTTTAAATCCAATACACTAAGACCCATGATTATTGCATGAGTATTTGCCCTAAATTATACAACTTGTAGTCCTAGACTTTTTAGGTGATCTTCAAACACTTTAGCCATGAGAACCTTTGTAAACTAATCAACATATAATAGATTTCTAACTTCAAATATATATAGAATGCATCCTAGTCCTCAACTCCTTGAGGTGATTCTTAATGTAATCATCAAATATTGATGACATGAGTTTTTGGTAAACCCATGTAATGGTCAGACTATCACACAACCCTCCTACTACATCGAGGCACTATCAACTCTTGAGAAAGATGCATCTGACTAGTTCTAATAACTCTTGTTATAGGACCAGCTGAATCAACAACACTTGTTGATTTTTTATAACTTCTACGGAAACTTTAACACAACACTGACTTATCACAAGATTGATGATCTCTCATGTGATCTTTTTCAAGAAAAGTAGCATTTATAGATACAAATACTTTATTTTTGTTGAAGAAGTATTCAGTCTTTGGGGAGCCTGCGGATAGACATACTTTTGAACGACGTTCGTGTTGGGGTTGATGCCCTAAATCTCATTAAGTCCAGTAGTTTATAAACACTTGTATGAACAAACATTATGTGATGTAATAATATGAGATATTTTCTTCACTTAAGTCTTTGATATATGAGATATTTTGTTTCATTAACCACAAACCAATAAACTAAGATCCCTGGTTATCGTTGTAACTTAAGCATGTATGTGATGACATACAAGTAGATTGTGCTTTAAGTGATAACCTAAATGGTCTAATGGGAGAAAAACCCATGGGTATATGATGCCTAGTGAAGACAAACCATGGGTATGTGATGCCCTAGTTTATTGAATTTCTCTCTAAAACTCAAACAACTCAATATTATGTGAATACATGTGTTACCACTGGAGTTTTAGTCCAAGTGGGAGTTTTTTGGGTTTTATGTCCTAAAACTCATGGTTTGTAACAATAAACTTATTTTGTTATCAATAAAGATGTTACTGAGGTTTTATTCAATAAAGTTGTTATTGAATGTATGAATTGCTCATTTCGTTTTAGAAAGAACCGAAATCCAATAAACTAAGATCCATGGCTACTACATGAATACTTGGACTTTATGTAGTGACATAAAAGTAGATCAAGTTCGAGTAGATAGCCAAAATGGTCTATAGTATACAAATAAGGCTGGGTACCTTATCCTGGGGACATTATTGGATGTGGCCCACTTTGTATTTAGTACAAACAATGTGATCATGAATTGTTCATGTGGAGAAATGCAAGTGGGGGCGTCATGTACAAAGATTTTATATAAGATTGGACCAAGATAAGACTGGATGAAGAAATAAGTCACTCTTACTTTTTAACATTGTTTATTGTTTAAAACTGACTATTTCAAAGCGATGACCAAGGTAACTTAACCTTAATCTTGAGTTAACTATGAACTTCTGTTTATTTGGGATTATCCTTAGATTTGCATAGGTGAGGGTTGGCTCAACAGCACCGACTCAATAAGCCTTCTATTTCAGGGGTGAGATCGGGGAGATAGCTGGAGACATAGGGTGCAAGATGAAGTTCACTTCTACCCGCTTTTAGGGATAGTAGAGAGGTTGTTCCCTTAAGTGCTAACTCCAGGTTTTGAATAAAGGGCCCTACCCTCTCATTGGCCTGAGCAGGACTCGGTTTAGTGATTGAATCACAAACCAATTGTTTATTAGAGGATCAGTAGGACTTAAGGAGTCAGATGTAATCTCGGGGGTAAAACAGCTTTTGACCCAACCGTTATTACGAACAACCTTTGAAGGGTTAACTTACTAATTATGGTTATATTGAATGGACAAAAATATATCTACAATGAGGGAAGTGTAACTACTGGGCTTTAGTGGAGTAACCCGTTAGTTTACGAATGTTGGTAAATTGGATTAAAGAGTTTAGTCGGTTAATCTCGGATCATTAGAGCTCATGATCTGTAGGTCCATGAGGTGCCCCTACTAGCTCATATTGGACTAAACCTTAGAACAATGTGACGAACGAATTTCAAGTGTTCGAATTCAATTTTTGGAACAAACATTAAATATATACGATATATTTAACCTAATGTTAATTGTGAATTAAACATAAAGAGAGAGAAAATAGGAGATATTTAAATAAGATTTAAATATCAAGATTATGAATAAGGATTCATATTGATTGAGACTAATGTTGGATTTAATATTAAATTAAATTAATTAAATTGTTTAATTAATTATTTAATATTAATTTATTTTTAAAATTAATGATTATAATTAATTTTGAAATTAAATAGAATTGGTTAAAATTGCATCAAAAGACAAAATTGTTGACTAGGTAAAAAATGCAATGAAAGTCAAAATGTTGACTTTTGACTTTGAAAGTAAAAAAGTCAAAATTGTTGACTTTGGACTATTTTGACTTTGAGAGTCAAACTTTGACATTTGACCAAGTTAATGGAAAGATCCAACAGTTTTGAGTAGGAAATTCCAACATTTTCATTGCTAAGTGTTGTTTTCAATTGAAGACACTTGCCTCACTAATCCCACTTTGAGTTAATGGATTTTTTAGTGTCAAATTCTCATCAAACTCAAAGTTGCATGTTTTGCATGTTATGGCCTATGAAAGGAAAAGTTTTTATGAATTTTGGCTCTTTTGGCCAAGTGGATGTTTATGAGATTATTTGCTAATCTCAACATATTTTCTCTCAAATCCTTAAACTTTTCCTCTCCAAATTAGTCACTCACCGGATCCTAATATCCCGTTTCGAGGTTGGAGAATAGTCAGAAAGACTATCGTGGTGGTCTACGAGTTGTTCGTGAGGAGATTGGAGCTGATTTGGAGAAGATTTGAGACTACAAAGGTTATATAACTTCTATCCCTTTGGTTTGTATGGGTGAGAATGGCCAGATTGTCGACTTAATAAGCCTACCATTTTGGGGATTTGTCTAATTAGGGAGTTGGGAATACAGCTACACAAGATGGAATTCATTCCTTCCAAAACGTCTGAGTAAGTAGATAAATTGCTCTATTAAGGGCTGATTCCGGGGCTTAAACAATGTGGCGCCACACTCTTTCTTAGCCCGATAAGGGTTTGGTCATTGTTGGACTATGACTTATTGTTCATTAAAGGGATCAGTGTGTTGGGTTTTATGTCCTAACACTCGTAGTTTGTAAAAAGATAAACATTTTCTATAGTCAATAAACTTATTACTGATTTTATAAATTGTATACATAAAAGTCTAAATCCAATAAACTAAGACCTATGACTATTACATGAGTACTTGAACTTTATGTGGAGACATAAAAGTGGATCAGGTTCGAGTAAATAGTAAAAAAGATCTATAGTATATGAATAAGATTGGGTGCCTTATTTTGGTAACACTATGGGATACGGCCTACTCTGTAGTTATTACAAAGATTTTAAAGTGCTACAAACGATTTGATCCTAATTCGTACATGTTATGACATGAGGAGTGAGGGCGTCCTATGCAATGAGTTTGCATCGGATCGGACCAAGAAATAAGTCACTCTTAGTTTATAACGTTGTTTACTGTATAAGACAAACTTTAGATGACCTAGGTAACTCAATCTTAATGCTGAGCTAACTATGAACTCCTGTTTATTCGGGATTATCCTTATATTTGCATAGGTGAGGATTGGCTCAACAGCGTCGGCTCAATAAGCCTCCCATTTCTAGGGTAAGATCGAATAGATAACTAGGGACATAGGGTGCAAGACGGAATTCACGCCTACTCAATTTAGGGATAAGAGAAAGGTTGTTCTCTCAAGTATTGAATCTAGGTCTTGAACAAAAGGTCCTGCCCTCTCACTGGGCTGAGAGTGTTCTGGTTTAGTGACTGGATCAAAAACCAATTGTTCACTAAAGGATCAGTAGGAACTTAAAGAACAAGGCGTAATATTGGGGGTAAAACAGACATTTGACCCAACCGTTATTACGAACAACTTGTGAAAGGTCGACTTACTAATTATGGTTAAATCATGTGGACATAATATATATCTACAGTGAGGGAAATACAACTATGAGTTTTAGTGGAGTAACCCATTAGTTAACGAATGGGGGTTAATTCGGGCTAATGAGTTTAGCCAATTAATCTTGGATCATTGGAGCCCATGATCTATAGGTCCACGAGGTCCCCTTACTAGCTCGTAAATATATTAGCTTTAAAGTAGCGTGATAAGTTAATTTGAAATGTTCAAATTAGAATTAAGGGAATTAATAATTATATGAGATATAATTACATGTTTAATTTTAAGAATTAAATGGAATAAGAGAATAAATATTTAAATATGATTTAAATATATGAAAGTTGATTTGTGTAAAATTAATTTAATATTTGATATTAAATTAATTATAATTATTTAAATTATTTAAATAATTATTTATTAATTTTATTAAGAAAATTAATTTGTGAAATTAATTTTGCAAAATTAATAATATCAATTTTAGAATCAAATTGATTTTTGAAATCATTTTTGGAAAAATTGACAAAGAAAAACACCAAAATGGAATGTTGGTTTTTTCCATTATCATCTTCAACTTGCTCAAACAAAACCCACCAACTTTGGCTTCAATAACTCCAAGCATAAGTTGCATCTCATGCAACCATCTTCTTTGCATGATAGCCTGCAATTTATTGAGAAGATTAGAGTGGAATTGAGGTATGCAAATATAGAGTTTTACTGGGAAAATCGGGTTGAAGAAATTGTTCTTCAAGTGGTGGTAATAGTGAGCTTTTCTCCAAATTTCCTTCATCCAAGCTTATTTTGAGTCCCACAACTCAATCTAAAGCTCCAAGAGAATAGTGGGAAAGATCTTGAGGTGATCTACAACAAGATTTGGAGAAGTTTACAACTGAGGATCAAGAGTTGAAGAAGTTCTACAACGGTATGGTTTGAAACCCTCTTGTTTTAGCTTGAGCATGCTTTAGTTACTGCCAAAATTAATGAATTAGAGTGCGTATTAATCGTTGTTGCTGATACATTCCTATATAGTGGTACTTAAGGAGTTAGATGTAAATACAGGGATAAAACGGTAATTTTGGTCCAACTATACTTACGAGCAATTTGTGAAGGGTTATCACACTATTGATTGGTTATATTCAATGGACAGAGAGATATATCTGTAGTGCGAAGAGTGCAACTTTCGGTCTTTAATAGAGTGACCGACAATTAATGGATGTTGGGTAGTTTAATTAATTACCAAGTACCATTAGAGCTTCAATTTACAAGTCCATAAGATCCCTTCTGTAGCTCAACAGGGATTATTGAGAATTAATTTTGGATTAATTTAAATTGTTCAAATTAATTGAGGGAATTAAATATATGTGATATAATTAAACTAATTATATATGTGATATAATTAATATATTGTATTTGATGCATTATAATATAAAGTTTATTTGAGCGGAAGTATCACCTCCTTTAGTTCTATGCCATGTACCAGAGGCTTTTTCATCTCATTCAGTTCTATGCCCTATATCATAGGCTTTTTCGTCTCATTTAAGCACTCAATTTGGTTTAATTTTGGTGTGGTGGGTGTTTTTCATGAGTTAAATAAACCGGTGCACTGATATGATTTTCTGAGCTTTGGCATTTTATTTCTTTTTAATTTCTTGATTAAATTTGTAATTGGCTCTTAATTCATGAGCTTATATGTGTTTTCAAGAGTCTGTAATATATTTGGAGTCATTAGAGTTCAAATTAAGTTGTAATTGAAGAAACAAGTGAAGAAGGCCGAGTTGCAGATTCCAGTTTTTCAGCCTCTGCTCAAATATCGTCGTTGAGGTTTAAATGCTAGACGATCGTCTAGCTACGAGCACTAAACGTTGTGAAGAAAAGCTAAACGACCGTGTAGTGGCACGCGTTGAATGACACATTGAACTTCTATGTGTTGGCATTACACGATCTTGTAGTTGCGATGCGTGCTAAACAATGGGTTAAAGTGCTATGCGATAACACTACACGATCGTGTAGCTGCGGCGATGAACGATGCATTAAAGTTCTAACGATGACACTACACGATTGTGTAGCTACGATGCTGAACGATGCGTTGAAGTGTTATGCGATAACACTACACGATCGTGTAGCTCTACCTGACACAAGATGATTATGCTAGATGATAGACACCAGTGCTACACGATGACCCTTAGCGAGATTTTGAGCATGGACCAAGAACAGCCAGCTCGACTGGTTTTCTTGAGGTCCTGTCCGGTTCAGCCTCAAAAGGTTTTTGGCTAGTTCGGTTCAGACTTTGCTGGTCTGGTTCAAACTTTTCTAGTCTTGTTCAAGTTGTTTGGGTTTGGTTTGGAGCGGTTCGAATGGTACAGAAGCGGATTTGAAGCTGTTTTGTAATAATTAGGCTTTTGATTGCTTGTTTATGCCAAAACTAAAACCATATCAGTTTGTGTTTAATTATTTATGTATTTGATGTATGTTATAATTAAATAAATCTTGAATGTGCATACAGTATGCCATGTAGATTTGAAATCCCACCACAGGAAGCATGTTACATGCTGTGAAAGTATGTTATAAAATGTTATAATATATAGTATGCATGTTATGGTTTCTTTTATTTAATATACTTGTTATATTAAATATTGAATGCCTTTGATGTATGTTGTGGATGTTTAGTATGTCTAAAGTTTTGTAAGTTGTTATAAAATTGGGTTAGGCGTTTAAAATCCATAAAAAAGAACAGCTGCATGCTCACGTAGGTTAACCACTTGTTTTAATAGTTAAAACTTGTAAAACTCGGGTTACAAACTCAACCGCTATATAATCCTATCTAAGGCTGGGGGGTACTTAAGTTGTTGGTCTACAGAACACCTCCTACCTGGGGATTATGGCCAAATTATTAAGCATTGTTAATTGGTTTTATAAGCATACGTGAGCGGTGTGAGGTAATAAATCGGTTTATCACCTAGACATCGTAGGTCAAAATCCAATTATAAACGTTATACTTGGATAAACCACATAGACTTAGGGTAGTTTGTTTAGCCAAAATGAACCTAAGTATAAATTTACCAAATTAATAGAAACTTCAGTGGGAGTTTAATAACTTCTATATGATAAAGTTATTAGAACACTTCAGTGGGAGATTACTAACATATATGATACATTATTTTTACCTCTCACGTCCCTAAGAGTTCACAATCTAGATTTAAGCGGTATTTTGTGTCGCCTTGGAATTGACCTCCATTCGAAAAGTATTTTTTAGCATAAATTTAGATATCGGTGAATAAGAGGAAGTGGTTCATGTTGGGATTGGTGTCCTAATTCTCCCGGAGTCTCGTTGTTTTGTAAAGATACACATTGTTTAATGAATAAAATAAGTGTTATTTAATTCTGGCATTTACTTATATCCAATAAACAAAGCTCCTTGGTTATCTTATGTGAACTTAAGCATGTATATGTGATATACAAGTAGATCATGCCTTAAGTGATAACCTAAATAGTTCTTTAGTATAAGGATTAAGATGGGATACCTGATCCTGGTGACACTACGAATATGGCACACTTTGGTTTACAAGTGTTATAAACTGCTACAGGTGGTAGATCCTAACCATTCATGTGGAGACGTGCGAGCGGGGGTGTCCTATACAAAGAGTTTATATAAGACCTGGACCACGAAATGACTAGACTCTGTATATAACACCGTTGATGCTAGAGACTTGCATCTCATCTAAACGACCATAGGTGACACGACCTCAATCTTGAGTGTATTGGGAACTCTTGCCTTTAAGGGGTCCTTTGATTAGTATGGTGAGAATGGCCAGATTGCCTACTCAACATGCCTACCTTTTTGGGGACTTGTCTGATCTGAGAGCTACAAACTCAATCCACAAGATGGAATTCACTTCTTTTCCGAATTAGGGATAAGTAGAGAGATTGCTCCCTTAAGGGCTGATTCTGAGGCTTGAACATAGTGGCCACAGCTTCTCTTTGGAAGAGAAGACTCAGTCATAGTAGGACTATGACTTATGTTTATTAGAGAGATCAGTGGTACTTAAAGAATTAGATGTAACTACAGGGGCATAATGGTTATTGGCCGAGCTGTACTTATGAGCGATCTGTGAAAGGTTATCGCACTTCTGATTGGTTGAGATGGACACATAATATATCTATGGTAAGGAGAGTTCAGCTGTCGGTCTTTAGTAAAGTGCCTAGCAGTTAACGGATGGTGGATCCCGTGACTAAAGAATTTAGTCAGTTATTCACGTACCGTTGGAGCTTCGAGCTACAAGTCCATAAGGTCCCCTTGGTAGCTCAATGAATTCAGTTGAGGATCAGTTATTAGTGTTGATTTGAAATGTTCAAATTGACAAGAGGTATTTCGGTTATATATGATATAATCGGTATGATGTATAAGATACATCTAGTGGAGGATTGATGTAAATGAGATTTACATTAAGTACCATGGAATAGAAAAAGAACTATGGTTTATATGTTTCATGAGATGAAATATTAAAACTATAGGTTATAAATATAGTATGATAAGTTGGTTATGATTTATATTTATAATAATATTAATTATTGGATAATTAATTCTTTTTCTTTAATAACCAATTGAGTGGGTGGTTATTGGTGATTCTTGGTAACCATGAGATAAAGGGAAAATTGTTTTCCTAATTTTAATAAGTTTTTGCAAAAAGTTTGAAAAATTATTTTGAGTCTTCTCTCGCAACAAGAAATTCACGGAAGCTTGTCAAGTATATACATATTTACTAAGTGACAGGTTGAGTGAGGTAAACGATCATGTAGTATTTTGTAGGCAAGCTAAACGATGAGCTAAACGATCGCTTAGCTTTTGCTAGACGATCACTTAGTTTTAGCTAAATGATCGGGCATCAACCTATGCGATATGTTTCTGTCTTCTCCCACTTGCCCAAGCGTGTACACGATTTTTCTTTCCTTCTTCTGCCTCATTCCAAGTCCGAACAGAGCCCACCCTCTAGATTCTCATACCGAGAATACCAAGCTAATCTTCTTGGTGGTGTCATACTCAACTCGACACTGTCGAGATTTTGTGGAGGTCGTTCGTGTTGCTGGGGAGTTCATGACCGAGGCAATCGCTGTGCTCGAGCATTCGTGAGCAAGGAGCGTGGAGATGAGTCTACAAATGTTTGTAGCTTTTGCCTTGTTCATTTGTAGTTTTCATGCTGTAATTTCTGTATTGATTGTATAACCGCATGTTTTGTGAACGACTGTAATTTGTAATGTTCATTCATGATTGTAATTTGGAATGATCTTTATTTCGCTGCTCATAGAAATCTCGTGTTCGATTTCCTTCAGTTCAAACATAAGTCTATTATATGATATATAGATTTCAATTACCACGTCTGCACATAGTTCACACCGTGAGATTCATATGATGCTTCGTGTCACCAAGGAAGTGACCTCCATTCAGAAAGTGTTTGTATGAGTCAATAACAAAGTGAAGTAGTTTATAGTAAGTGGGTGAAGGATATGTGTCAACATACCCTGCAGTCTCTTCTGTTAATTTGGACCGTGAGATTTCTATGTTGCACCTGCTAGTTTGTTTTAGGTGGCCCTTTGCTAGTCGTTTAACGATGGCTATCCCCTCGGAGGGTTGTAACATAGGATTCGGAATAACTCAAACTCCAAAAATGAATAGGATTTCTTAGGTTCATTCCCTACCTTAACTCTCCATTTCGGTAGCATAATTGGGGTCGACCTCTGACTTTTGAAGACGGAGGGTTACACTTATAGAATTATTAAAGTGTTAGTAATTTCTGACTGAAAATGGTAACTAAACGACTATAGGAATAAGAGTTATTCTAGAGATAGTGTTTGGTCAAAATTGTTTGCTTTAGTGAAGGAGTATCTGATTGCCCCTTGGTAGCACGTATTTTGACTCACTATAGTATCGCTGCAAATAAATAATGGTTATGGATACATTATTAATATTTTTGCTAAAAACTTGATTTTGGATTTAGTTACAATTTTCTAATTAGAATTTGTTTAAATTCTATCAGCATGTGGAATTCTTCTAGAATACTCACTTCCAAATTAGATAATGGTAAAATCAAATAAACAAACAAATTACTAGCAGTTGATAACACCAAAAGAGTTTT
Organism: Benincasa hispida; assembly: GCF_027475165.1. Classification (NCBI taxonomy): domain Eukaryota; kingdom Viridiplantae; phylum Streptophyta; class Magnoliopsida; order Cucurbitales; family Cucurbitaceae; genus Benincasa; species Benincasa hispida. The sequence continues at coordinate 36,682,601 of NC_143489.1, read as the reverse complement.
AACAGTGGATTTTCCTCTATCTCCCAACTCATCTAAAATTTTGAATAACATAGATGAGAATGCAAAATTTGAACAACAAGATAAATATGATTTACTTGTTATCGAAGCATGTTTAGTGGAAAACGATAAAATCTGGATAATTGATTCAGGTACCGCTAATCATGTTTGTACTTTCTCACAAGAAACAAGTTCCTAGAGACAGTTAACAGAGGGCAAAACAATCTTTAAGGTAGGGACCGGGGAGGTTATTTCAGTTAAAGCAGTGGGAGATATGAAGTACATTATTTAAAACTACTAAAACTCAACATCATTGAGAGACTGGTTAAAAACTGTCATCTAAATAAGTTAGAAGACAGTTCATTACCACCTTGTGTATCCTATCTTGAGGATAAAATGACAAAAAGATTTTTTTTCTAGAAAAGGTTTTAGAGCCAAAGAACCCTTAGAACTGATACACTCGGACCTTTATGGGTCTCTAAATGTTAGAGCGAGGGGAGGATATGAACATCAATTTTATGGATGATTATTCCAGGTATGGGCATGTTTACCTAATGCGCACCAAAAGTTTGAAACTTTTGAAAAGTTCAAAGAGTATAACGCTAAGGTTGAAAACCAATTAGGTAAAAAGATTAAAACACTTCGATCGGATCGAGGTGGTGAGTATATAGACTTGGAATTCCAGAACTATTTGATAGAACATGGAATTCAGTCTCAACTCACAGCCTTTGGCACACATCAACAGAATGGTGTGGCAGAAAGAAGAAACAGAACTTTGTTAGACATGGTTCATTCCATGATGAGTTACATTTAGTTACCAAATTCTTTTTAGGGACACGCAGTTGGGACTGCGGTGTATATTTTGAACATAGTTCCCTCGAAAAGTGTTTCTGAGACACCTTACGAGCTATGGATAGGACGTAAAGGAAACGTCATTTCAGAATTTAGGGTTTCCAGCATATGTGTTGGTGCAAAATCCTAATAAGCTGGACACCGTTCAAAAGTATGCCTATTTATAGGCTACCCAAAAGAAACAAAAGATGGTTTCTTATACAATCCTTAGAAAGACAAGGTATTTGTATCGATAAATGCAACCTTTCTAAAGGAAGACCATTTGAAGAATCATCAACCTCGCAGTAAGCTAGTAATAGAAGAAATGTCTAGAGAAACGACAAATGTTTCAACAAGAGTTATTGATAGAGTAGATCGATCAACAAGAGTTATTGATGAAACTGGTACTTCACATCCTTCTCAAGAGTTGAGAATGCCTCGTCATAGTGGGAGGGTTGTGCAACAGCCTGACCGATACATGAGTTTGACTGAAATTCAAGTCATCATACCATATGATGACTTAAAGGATCCATTGTCGTTCAACCAAGCAATGAATGATGTGGATAAAGACCAATGGATTAAAGCCATGGACCTTGAAACGGAATCTATGTATTTCAATTCTGTCTGGGATCTTGTAGATCAACCTGAAGGGGTGAAACCCATCAGTTGTAAATGGATTTACAAGAGAAAACAAGACCAAGCTGGTAAGGTACAGACCTACAAAGCAAGATTTGTGGCAAAAGGGTTTACCCAAAGAGAGGGGATAGACTATGAAGAAACTCTCTCCGGTTGCCATGATAAAGTCAATTAGGATACTTTTTCCATAGCTACATTTTATGATTATGAAATATGGCATATGGATGTCAAGACAGCTTTTTTGAATGGTTATCTTGAAGAGAGTATCTATATGTCTCAACCAAAAGGGTTTATTCAACAAAATCAAGAGCAAAAGGTTTGCAAACTTAATCGATCCATTTATGGGTTGAAACAAGCATCTAGATCCTAGAATATGAATTTTGACACTACAATCAAATCTTATTGCTTTGAAAAAAATGTTGACAAACCTTGTGTGTACAAAAAATCGTTAACAAAACTGTCGCTTTTCTGGTGTTGTTTGTTGATGGTATTCTACTCATAGGGAATGAAGTAGAATTTCTAGCTGACGTTAAGAGATGGTTGGCTTCGCAATTCCAAATGAAATATTTGGGAGAAGCACTGTATATTCTTGGGATCGAAACAACTCGAAATCGCAAGAACAGAACATTAGCATTATCTCAAGCATCTAATATAGACAAAATGTTGTTTAGGTATAAAATGCAAAATTCCAAGAAAGGATTGAGGACATGAATCGAATTCCATATGCATCAGCAGTAGGGAGTTTAATGTATGCAATGTTGTGTATTTGTCCCGATACATGCTATGCCGTAGGAATAGTCAGCAGATTTTAGTCCAATCCTGGATATGATCATTGGACTTTTGTTAAGAACATTCTCAAGTATCTTCGGAGAACGAGAGATTATATGCTTGTGTATGGTGCTAAGGATCTGATCCTTACTGGATATACTGATTCTGACTTCCAAACTGATATTGATTCTAGGAAATCAACTTTGGGGTCATTATCCACTTTGAATGGAGGAGCAGTTGTGTGGAGAAGCATCAAGCAAATTTGTATTGCTGACTCCACAATGGAAGCTGAGTATGTAGCTACAAGTGAAGCAGCAAAAGAAGCAGTATGACTCAGAAAGTTCCTGACTGATTTGGAAGTAGTTCCTAATATGCACCTGCTTGTCACTTTTTATTGTGACAACAGTGGAACAGTTGCAAATTCAAAGGAACCTCGAAGCCATAAAAGAGGAAACCATATCGAGTGAAAGTACCATCTCATCAGGGAGATTGTACACAGAGGAGACGTAACTGTCACCAGATAGCTTCACAAGACAACTTAGCTAATCAATTTACAAAGGTCCTCTTGGCTAAAGTGTTCGAGGGTCACCTAGTGGGACTAGGTCTACGAGATATTCATCACTAGCGCAAGTGGGAGAGCTTATGGGTATTGAAATGCCCTAGTTTATTGTATTTTTATGTTTTGTTCTCCCCATGTAAACTCAATATTGTATATTTTTGTATATATTGATCCACTGGCATTTTAGTCCAAGTGGGAGTATTGTTGGGTTTTATGTCCTAAAACTCGCAGTTTGTAAAAAGATAAACATTTTCTATAGTCAATAAAATTATTATTGATTTTATAAATTGTATACATAAAAGTCTAAATCCAATAAATTAAGACCCATGACTATTACATGAGTACATGAATTTTATGTGGAGATATAAAAGTGGATCGGGTTCGAGTAAATAATCAAAATGATTTATAGTATATGAATAAGGTTGGGTGTCTTATTCTGGTAACACTATGAGATGTGGCCTACTCTGTAGTTGTTACAAAGAGTTGTAAAGTACTACAAATGATGTGATCCTAATTCATACATGTTATGACATGAGGAGTGAGGGCGTTCTATGCAATAAATTTGCATAAGATCGAACCAAGAAATAAGTCACTCTTACTTTATAGCGTTGTTTACTGTATAAGACAAACTATTTCACTTAGATGACCTAGGTAACTCGATCTCAATCCTGAGCTAACTATGAAATCCTGTTTATTCGTGATTATTCTTAGATTTTCATAGGTGAGGGTTGGCTCAACAACGCAGGCTCAATAAACCTCCCATTTCAAGGGTAAGACCGAATAGATAGCTGAGGACATAGGGTGCAAGACGGAATTCACGCCTACCCAATTTAGGGATAGGAGAAAGGTTGTTCTCTCAAGTACTGAATCTAGGTCTTGAATAAGGGGTCCCACCCTCTCACTGGGCTGAGAGTGTTTTGGTTTAGTGACTGGATCACAAACCAGTTGTTCATTAGAGGATCAGTAGAAACTTAAGGAACAAGATGTAATCTGGGGGGGTAAAACAGACATTTGACCCAGCCGTTATTACGAACAATCTGCGAAGGGTTAACTTACTAATTATGGTTAAATCATGTGGACATAATATATATCTACAATGAGGGGAGTACAACTATGGGTTTTAGTGGAGTGACCCATTAGTTAACGAATGAGGGTTAATTCGGTGTAATGAGTTTAGCCAATTAATCTCAAATCGTTGGAGCCCATGATCTGTAGGTCCGCGAGGTTCCCCTACTAGCCCGTAAATGGATTAGCTTTAGAGTAGCGTGATAAGTTAATTTGAAACGTTCAAATTAGAATTAAGGGAATTAGTAATTATATGAGATATAATTACACGTTTAATTTTAAGAATTAAATGGAATAGGAGAATAAATATTTAAATATGGTTTAAATATATGAAGGTGGATTTGTATAAAATTAATTTAATATTTGATATTAAATTAATTAGAATTATTTAAATTGTTTAAATAATTATTTATTAATTTTATTAAGAAAATTAATTTATGAAATTAATTTTGCAAAATTAGTAATATTTTCAACTCTAGAATTGAAATTAATTTTTCAAATCATTTTTGGAAAAATTGAAAAGGAAAAACACTAAAATGGAATGTTGAATTTTTCCATTATCATCTTCAACTTGCTCACACAAAACCCGCCAACTTTGGCTTCAATAACTCCAAACATGAGCTGCATCTCATGCAACCATCTTCTTTACATGATAGCCTGCAATATATTGAGAAGATTGGGGTGGAATTGAGGTATGCAAATATAGAGTTTTGCTGGAAAAATCGGGTTGAAGAAGTTGTTCTTCAAGTGGTGGTAATAGTGAGCTTTTCTCCAAATTTCCTTCATCCAAGCTTATTTTGAGTTCCACAACTCAATCTAAAGCTCCAAGAGAATAGTGGGAAAGATCTTGAGGTGGTCTACAGCAAGATTTGGAGAAGTTTACAGCTGAGGATCAAGAGTTGAAGAAGTTCTACAAAGGTATGGTTTGAAACCCTCTTGTTTTAGCTTGAGCATGCTTTAGTTACTGCCAAAATTAATGAATTAGAGTGCTTATTGATCCTTGTTACTGGTTGTTGTTGATACATTCCTACATAGTGGTACTTAAGGAGTTAGATGTAACTACGGGGACAAAACAGTAATTTTGGTCCAACTGTACTTACAAGCAATTTGTGAAGGGTTATCACACTGTTGATTGATTATATCCAATGGACACAAAGATGTATCTGTAGTGCGAAGAGTGCAACTGGTCTTTAATGAAGTGACCGACAATTAATGGATGTTGGGTAGTTTAATTAAAGAGTTTAATTAATTATCCAAATACCATTAGAGCTTCAATCTACAGGTCCATAAGGTCCTATCTGTAACTCAACAGAGATTATTGAGAATTAATTTTGGATTAATTTGAATTGTTCAAATTAATTGAGAGGATTAATTATATGTGATATAATTAATATATTGTATTTGATACATTATGATGTAAAGTTTATTTGAGTAGAAGTATCACCTCCTTCAGTTCTATGCCCTATATTAGAGGTTTTTTCGTCTCATTTAGTTCCATGCCCTATATCAGAGTCTACTTCGTTGCTCTTTATAAAGGTAAACATGTAAGGAATTGATTTTTAGCACAATGAAAGCAAACGATCGCTTGTCTTTGAACTATGCTTTACAGAAACTTAAATAAACAGAGAGGACGAAAACTACAAATAAACATCCACCCTTAAGCATGCTTCCAAGGAAACAAAGAGGAATAAGGGAAGAAATTAAACCTACCCGTGAAGATCTCACCTTCTTGCTTCCTCTTTGGTGTTCACGAATAGTGAAAGTCTCTTCCTCTTGATCCTGAACACAATAGCAAATGCTTTGCTTCTTGAACGCCATCAAGGAAGTCTTCCTTGTTATTCTCAATGAGACAACCAAAGGCAGAGTGGTGGGCTTGCCTATGGACTTTGGTAAGGAATTGAAAGAGGAACTTTAGAGAATTGATATAGAGATAGGAAAGGATCTTGAGAGAGAATAATCTATTTTTTCCAGAGAAAGAAGAAGAAGATTGTTAGATAGAAACTCTGTAAAAACCACTATGTGAAAAACAAACCCCACTTCCTCAATAACTCCGAAGGAGTTATATTTAATTTGAATTTCATAAATTCAAATTTTAATTTAATTATATTAAACAATTACTATGATCAAACCATATATTATATCTCATATAATTTATAACCTATAGTTTATTATATCACATATGATATAACCTACAATCTATTATCTCTCATAAAACCTATAGTATTAATATGATCATATTCATATTAAATTTAACCAATAGCTTTTATATGAATCACATTCATATCATCAATACTTGAATCATATTCATATATTTATTCCTCCTATTAAACTATATAAATTTAATATGAATCATATTCACATTAATTTTTAACATATAGTTTCTATATGAATCATATTCATATAAGTAATATTTGAATCATATTCAAATACTTATCTCTTTCATATAATGTATCAACATATATTATATTTTATAATGTATCAATATACATTATGATATATCATCATACATTATATTAATTGTATCTTATACAATTAATTTCCTTTAATTAATTTGAACAATTTAAATTAAACCAAAATTAATTTGATTCTCTTTAGCCCTTATAGAGCTAAACAAGGGACCTTATGGACCTATAAATGGAAGCTCCAATAATACGAGGATAATTTATTAAATTCTTTAATCAAATTAATCAACATTCATTAACTATCGGTCATTCTACCAAAGACCGATAGTTGCATTCTTCGCACTGTAGATATATTTATGTGTTCATTGGATATAACCAATCAACAGTGCGTTGAGCCTTCATAAATTGGTTGTAAGTATAGGTCAAAATTATTGTTTTACCTCTGTATTTACATCTAACTTCTTAAGTATCATTGATCCCTTTAATGAACAATTAGTCATAGTTCTACTATAACTAGACCCTTCTTTGGCTAATGAAAAGGTGAGGGCCCGCATTGGTCAAGACCCAAAATAAGCCCTTAAGGGAGCAATTCATCTACTTATCTTAACAAAGGTAAAGAGTGAATTCCTCTTGTGTAGTTGAGTTCCTAGCTCCCCACTCAGACAAGTCCTCAAAATGGTAGGCATATCGAGTCGACAAATCTGACTACTCTCACCCATGCAAATTAAAGGACTGTCCTCATAGGCAGGAGTTTATAACTCATTCAGGATTAAGGTCAAATCACCTATGGTCATCCTTGTGAAATGTAAGTATATTCTAGCAATGGTATTATGAAGAGAGACTTAACATTTCATAGTTTGATCTTATACAAACTCTTTGTATAGGATACCCCCGCTCACATGTTTCCACATGAATGATCAAGATCAGATTATTTGTAACATTTTACAACAATTCTAGCAATTGCAAAGCGAGTCGTATCAGTAGTATTACTAGGATAAGGTACCCAGCCTTATCTGCCTACTACAAATCGTTCAGGTGATTACTTAAACATGATTTACCCATATGTCTACCACATACATGTTTAATTTACATAAAATAACCTTAGATCTTTCTTTAATGAATTATTGTATATAAAATAATCAACCATTGATTCAAGTAACATATAACTACGAGGCTTTAGGGCATATATCCGAACAACTAAGTACGCTCATCCTATTTCCTCTTTTGTTTCATATAACCATTTGTCATCTTCTAACATGTTCATTCATTGCATCTGTAGAGTTTGTTGAAGGAATGGAGTTCCATAGCGAAAGTGTGTGAATGTACAAGCCAACATAATTCATTTTGGAAATCTCGAAATCAGAGAAAACATAGAGACAACAGGACAAACATTTAAACTTACAACATGCTTTTAGAGAGAAAATAAATTAAAGGAATTGACCCTTAAAGACTTTCTGCTTGAAATTTCTCTCCTCGCGTTGATCTCTTCAAACTCGTGAACAACAAACTCCTCTTAGGAACAGAACAATCACGAACAAAGAAACTCAGCAAGACACCATCAGTCAATTTCCTTGCTATTCTCAGGGCAAAGAATCAAGAATCCGTGGGCTCCTTAATATGGTAGGGAGAAATAATTTTGTGAGAGAGAGCTTTTGTGTGAGGGAGAAGAAGAATTTTTTTTTTTTTTTTTTCAGAGAGACACTTTCTCTTATTATGTGTTCAACTCTAATGAATCCATCATAACCAAAAAATTCTTCATTCTTACGTGAGAGAAGATGGAGTGGTTGGAGAAGGAGTTATAACTCCCCTACACTCCTTCACAAATAACTCCTAAGGGAGTTATTTAAATTATTATTTAATAATATAAATTAAAGCAAATTTGATATATATATTTAAATAATATTAATTAATTAATAAATTAAATATCACATATTTATTTTCGTTTGAATCATATTCAAATAATATTCTCTCACATAACCTATAGTTTTAATATGAATCTCATTCATATTAATTATAACCTATGTATCTCATTCATATTAATTATAACCTACATTTTTTATATGAATCTCATTCATATTATTTATAACCTATAGTTTTAATATGAATCTCATTCATATTATTTATAACCGATAGTTTTATAGGAATCTCATTCATATAACTAATATTTGAATCTTATTCAAATATTTATCTCTCTCATATAACAAAGTATAATTTTGAATCTTATTCAAAATTAACTTTATAATATATATCTATATACATTATTTTAATTGTATCTTATACAATTAATTTTCTTATTTAATTTGAACAGTTCAAATTAATCCAAAATTAAATGATTCTTGTTTTACCTTTAGTGAGCTACCAAGGGGACATTCTAGACCATAGACTAGAAGCTCCAATGATATGAGATTAATTAATTAAACTCTTTAAATAAATTAATCAACATTCATTAACTGTAGATCACTCTACTAAAGACCCACAACTGCACTATTCGAATTGTAGATATATTTTTGTGTCCATGGATATAACCAATAAATAGTAAGTCAACCCTTCACAAATCACTCGTAATTACAACTCGATCATCTTACCATTTTACCCCCATAATTACATCTAACTCCTTAAGTACCATTGATATCTCTAATGAAAAAATAATTTATAGTCCAACTATAAACTAATCCCTATCGGGTCAGTGAGAAGGTGAGACCTCATTGTTCAAGTCCCAAAATCAACCCTCAAGGGAGAAATTCATTTACTTACCTAAAGATGGAAAGGAATGAATTTCATCTTGTATAGTTATATTCTAAGCTCCCTACTCTGATAATTCCCCAAAATGGTAGGCATATCGAGTCGACGAATCAAGCCACTCTCATCCATACAGATCAAAGGACTGCCTTTATAGATAGAAGTTCAAAACTAACTCAGGATTAAGGTTGAGTCACCTATGATCATTCTATTAAAATGTTAATCTCTTCAATTAACGGCGTAAAAAGAGATTAATAATTTTGCAGTCTGGTCTTATACAAACTCTTTGTATAGGATAATTTCACTCGTATGTCTCTATATGAATGATTAGGATCACATCGTTTATAACATTTTACAACTCTTGTAACAATTATAAAGTGGTTGTATCCGTATTATCACCAGGATAAGGCATCCAATCTTATCCATATACTATAGACTATTTAGGTTATTACTTAAACATGACCCACTTGTATATCAACCACATACATGTTTAAGTTATACGTAAAACAACCTCGAATTTTAGTTTATTAGATTGAGTTAATGCACAAATAAAATAACTCTTTATTTTATTCATATAAACAATTCGTATATAGTTTATAAACTATGAGAACCACGAGATTTAGGGCACCAATCCAAAAAATCTCCCACTTTTCTTAAAGCTGATGGGGTGTATAATACAAAATACAATACAAGTAAAGTACACAATACAACAAACTAGGGCATACTCTATATGCAATAACATCTCTCACTTGCCCTAAACAAGATGATGCATGTCGCATAGACTTAGACTCTCCTAGTAACCCTCAAGTACTTTAGCCATGAGAGCCTCTGTAAATAGATCAGCAACATTGTGCTCCGAAGCGATCTTTGTGACAATCACATTTCCTCGATGCACAATCTCCTGTATACTTGCACTCTATATGCTTCTCTTTGTGGTTCCTAGGCTCCCTGAAATTTGCAATAACACCATTATTGTCATAATAAAGGGTGATGGACTTTGATATGTCAGAAACAACTTCCAGGTCTGTCAAAAACTTCCTGAGCTAAACAACTTTCTTAGCAGCTTCACAAGCAGCTACATACTCCGCCTCCATGATAGAGTCAATTATGCAGCTTTGTTTTGTGCTACGCCAGACCACAACCCCTCCTTTAAGAGTGAACACTAATCCTGATATAGATTTCCTAGAATACTTATCAGTCTGAAAATTAGAGCTAGTATATTATGTAAGGATCAAATCCTTAGCCCCATACATAAGCATGTAGTTCCTCGTTCTTCCAACCTTATCCATATACTATAGACCATTTTAGGTTATTACTTGAACGTAATCCACATGTATATCAATCACATACTATTCAAGTTACATTAAATAACCTTGGATCTTAGTTTATTAGATTGAGTTACACAAGTCTAAATTATAAATAAAATAACTGTTTATTTTATTAATAAATAATATGTTTATAGATTACAAACTACGATACTTGGGACATAAATCCCAACATCAAAAACATATTTGAAGTCTAAAAGCACACTAGCAATAGTCTATCAACTAAACAACAATGAAACTACACTTTTTCTTACTTTTCCTGAAAAATAAATTCAACATGCTACAAGTCTATCAATGATATAACTCTAATAAACAACACATTTGAAGTTTAAAGCACACTAGCAACAGTCTATCAACTAAAAAAAAAAAAAGAAAGAGACAGGAATAAACTCTAATCAACAATACCAAAATAAAAACAATAAATTATACATTTACTTACTCTTCATGAAAATAAATTCAACATTCTTTATGTCTATCGGTGATAGAAACTCATCACTGATAGACTATAATCAACAACACCAATAAAAACAACTATGAAACACTATACATTTACTTACTTTCATGAAAATAAATTCAACATTCCTCAAGTCTATCAATGATATGTGACCTATCACTGATAAACTCTAATCAACAACGTAAAAAAATTTAAAAAAATAAAAAAAACAGCAATGAAACACTATACATTTACTTACTTTTCATGAAAACAGAATCAACATGCTTCAAATCTATCAGTAAATTGAAACCTATCATTGATAGACTTCAATCAACAACACATTTGAAGTCTAAAATCACACTAAGACTTGTCTAACAACTAAACAACAATGAAGCTTCCTTAATTCTTACTTTTTATGAAAAGAAAACCAATATTCATACCTTCAATGCAATTCCACCGATGATTTCAATGTTATTGGGTTTGAATTTGAATGGAAATTATACTATTTCAACTAGAAACAGATTGTTAGGGCATTCGTAACAAATTGGTTTATGAACTTCTTCAAGCAAATCAAATTTCTTTATTTCAAGGATCCCACCTATTTTTTATAATCATCTTGTATTAACAATATCTTTTCCAATTTACACATCATTATTTAATAATACAGAAACAAAACAAATAATATTAACTATGTTGTAAATAAAAATACGGATATGGAGAAAACATAATATTAAATAAATAATTAAAATAAAAATTAAAGGAAATTATGAAAGAAAAGTATGAGATTTATGGAAATTTCTGAGCAATGTATGTGCTCTTTAAATTCCACCAAATGTCACTATTTAGAGGCCATTCGATGACTAGGATGTGTTCTTACATGGACATCAAACATGAATAATTACAAGGCACATGGACAACATGAAGAATGCCAAATGGGAGATGGAAGAGTGACAAATGGCTTTTAGGATACTAAGCATTGGGCATCTATTTTTGTACTATATATAGATATATTCCTCCTTAGATGCCCATTATATATGAAATCTGCCTTGTTAAGACATTACGTGGATAAAACCCAATGGGAAAAAATCTTAGTGAGTACATATTTCATATAATTTAATAATCCTAAAAGAATACAATATATTTTCTCCCCCTCATGGAAACATCACTTGAGGTCTCTAAATCGCCACATTCCAATTTTGTGTACCAGTTTTTCAAAGGTTGCAGTAGGTAATGCCTTTTTAAATAAGTCGGTCAAGTTATCCTTCGAACAAATTTATTGTACAATGATGTCGTCATTTTCTTTGAGATCATGAGAGTAGGAAAGCTTTGGTGAAATATGCTTTGTTCTATCTCCTTTAATATATCCTCCTTTGATTTGGGTTATACATATTGTGTTGTCTTCGTAAAATATCATTGGAAGATTGTTACTAGAAGACAAGCCATATGTTTCATGAATGTGTTGACTCATTGAACTTACCCATATCCATTCTCGATTAGCCTCGTAATTATAAGAATTTTAGCATGATTTGAGGAATTGGTCGTTATGATCTGTTTCACTGATCGCCAGGATATGACAGTTTCTTCACACGTGAATAAATAACCTATTTGAGATCTAGCTTTATGTGGATAAGATAAATGTCCAGAATTTGCATAATCAACTAGATCAAAATTTGATTTATTTGAATAAAATAATCTCATATCAATCGTTTCTCGGAGATAACGGAGTATATGCTTAATTCTATTCCAATGACTTTTATTGGAGAAGAACTGTCTCTAGCTAATAAATTTACTTAAAATATAATATCTGATCTTGTATTATTAGCAAGATACATAGGTGCACCAATTTCACTAAGATATTGTACTTCAGGACCAAGAAGTTTTTCATTATCATCTCGAAGGTGAAATATATCTTTCTTTACGTCCAGTGAATGATCTTCCAATGAAATGTTTAATAGATGTGCTTTGTGTTGGGTTATATGCCCTAAAACTCGTAGACAGTAAATGTAAATAATTTGTTGTCATCATAAAGAGTTATTGATGTTATTTCAATAAGTGTTATTGATTTTGTGGTATTCATTTTGTCTTATAACTCTAAATTCAATAAACTAACATCCTAGGTTGTCTTATGAGTCTTGAACTGTATGTGGAGATATACATGGATCAATATTCAAGATACAACCTAAAGGGTCTATAGTATAGGGATAAGGCTGGGTACCTTATCTTGGTGACACTATGGATACAACCCATTTTGTATTTGATACAAACGCAATGATCCAACGCATTCGTTATGTGGCCTGTGAGTGGAAGTATCCTATCCGATGAGTTTGCATAAGATCGGACCGTGAAATAGTAACCACTAGATGTAACTCCATTAACTTGTTGGGTTTCTATTTTAATAGGATGACCTGGGATACTTAGTCATAATTTTTAGTATATTATGAACTCTTGTTCACAAGGGATTGTTCTTTGATTTGTATGAGAGAGAGTGGTCAGTTCGCCGACTCAATAAGCCTAGCATTTTGGGGACAAGGGCGAGTGGAGAACTAGGAACATAATAATACAAAATGGTTCACTTCTTCCTGACTTTAGGGTAAGTAGATGAGTGTTCCCTTAAGTGGTTTCTCCGGGACTTGAACAAAGGGCCCTGTCCTCTCATTGGTCTGAGGGGGATTTTTGTTTAATGATTAAACCATAAACAAGTTGTTCATTAGAGGAGCATTGGTACTTAAGGATACAGAGGTAACCTAGGGGTAAAACAGTAATTTAACCTAACTGACGTTATGAACGATCGTGAAGGACTAACTTGCTGTTATTGGTCTATATCCATGGACACATTATATCTGAAGTAAGAAGAATGCAACTATAGGTCTTTAGTGGAGTGTACCCACAGTTAGCGAATATTGATTATTGTGGTTAATGAGTTTAGCCAATTAATCTCATATCGTTGAAACTTCTGATCTATAGGTCCATGAGATCCCCTTCCTAGCTGTAAAAGGAATTGAGGTAACTATGTCTAGAATAGAGTTTGAAATGTTCAAATTCACTTAGGTAAATAATATAGTGTATAATGATCCATTATAATATAAAGTTTATATTTTAATTAAACTTTATAACATAAATTTGATTTTAGATGATTCAAAATTAACTTATGGGAGAATTAAATATTTGAAGGAGTTCAAATATTAATTTAATAAGAATTTGATTCATATTAAAACTATAGGTTTAAATTAATGTGTATTAGATGTACATTAAAAGTATAGGTTATGAGAGAAATACAATTGAATATGATTCATTTGTATGTTAAATTAAATATTTGATATTTAATATGAAAATTATTTAATTGGAGAATTAAATATTTATTTAATTTAATTTAATTTAATTAATTGAATTAAAACTATAGGTTATGTGAGAGATGTTTCATTTAATATGATTTAAATGAAATGATTAATTAAATTAGATTTAATTAATTATTAATTTAATTAAAGATAACTCCCATGTAAGGGAGTTATCTGAAACATGAGTTATCCCACATTCCTTTCATCTCTCTTTCCTTTTGGTTAAGAGACCTGCAAAACGTAAATGTATTTTGCAGGTGATTGAGATTTAACATACAGAACTGCTCTGTGAAAAAAAATTTCCTCTCAAAATTCTTCCTTCTTTCCAATTAGATTTGGTTTCCACAAACCTACATTCCTCAATCTCAAAGAATAAAGAAGCAGCCTTTTTGGTGGTGTTCATTGATTTCAATAAAAAAGGAGATTGGCCATTCCGTTTGAGTCGTCAAACGAGAGTAAGAATTTCTATTCCTTTCTTTGTAGAATTTTTTCTATTGCATGCTTAACTTAGATTAGTTTTACAGTAGGCTATTTATTTTTAGTCTTTGTGATTTTTTTAATTTCCAGGTGTACTAGTATTTCGGAATTCCTAAATTAATTTCGATTATGGTTTTGTGTTTTTTTCCATTGTGTTAGAGCTTTGATCCCTACACTTTGTACATATAGAATCTTTTAAGAAAATTTCTTGTATAAGTTGACTGATGAATAAATATCTCATCTACTAAATGCTTAGTTTGCAAACAAAGAAATTTTTTTTGTTTTACCGAGATCTTTCATCTCAAATTCTTTCTTAAGATATTCTGTTTCCTTTGAAAACTCTTCGAGAGTTCCAATTATATTTAAATCATCAACATGTACAGTTATGATAGAAAATTATGACCATAATTTTTTTTATAAAAACACACTGACATATTGAATTATTTTGATATCTTTCTCTCAACAAATATCTACTCAGGCGATTGTATAACATTCGTCTTGATTGTTTCAGTCCATATAGTGACCTCTGTAACTTTATTGAATACAATTCTCGAGAACTTGATTTATATGTTTCAGGTATCTTAAATCCTTCTAGGATTTTCATATAAATGTCATTATCAAGAGATCCATATAAATATGTTGTGACTACATCCATAAGGTGCATGTTGAGACTTTCATACACAGCTAGACTAATTACATATCTTAGTATAATTGTATCCACCACTAGAGAATATATATGCTCCTAATCAATACCAGGTCTTTGTGAAAAATCTTGTGCAACTAATCTTGCTTTATATCTTATGACCTTATTATTTTCATATCTTTTTCTCATAAATACTCATTTATATCCCACAAGTTTGACACCTTCTAGTGTTCGAACTATTGGTCCAAAAACTTAATGTTTTCAAAGTGATTTTAATTATGCCTCAATTGCTTCTTTCCACTGAAGTCAATCTTTTCTATCTCGACATTCTTCAACTGATTTTGGTTTAGAATCATCACTTTCAGATATAATATCAAGAGCAACATTATATGCAAAAATATTGTCAATAACTACATTAGTTCGATTCCATCTTTTTCCTATCATGACATAGTTTATTGAAATGTCATTATTATCTTTAGGTATTTCACCTTTTTCATATGTCAAAGATTTCTTTATGGGTATTTACATCCTCAACCAGGTCTTTTTGACTATTGACTATTTTTCTTTTTCGAGAATTTTTATGTTTTGAACCCACTGGTCTACCATACTTCTGGTTTGTTTCAGACTCATTAGTGACAACTTGTTGTATTGGGATATCAATTTTCAATGATCATTTGGAGCTGGTACATGTGACTTAGTTACTTTCTTTACATCTATAAATGCATCTAATAACTGATTTACTATATTTTGCAATTGAATTATTTTTTTTAACTTCAAATTCACATTGATCTATATGGGGATCTAAATGAGACAATAACGATGCATTCCATGTAATTTCTTTTTCCAACTTCTTAATTTCCCCCCTCCCCCCAAATGTTGGAAAATTTGTCTCATTAAAATGACAATCAGAAAATCATGCAATAAATACACCACCTGTCAAGGGTTCAAGATATTTAATAATTGATGGGGAATCAAATCCAACATATATTCCTAACCTTCTTTAAGGACCGATTTTAGTACGTTATGGTGGAGCAATTGGAACATATACTACACATCCAAAAATTCTCAGATGGAAAATATGTGACTCATGGCCATAAGCTAATTATAATGGTGAGTACTTATGATAAACTATTGGCTAATACGTAGAAATGATGCCACATGCAAAATAACATGATCCCATACAGATGTAGGAAGCTTAGCTCTCATGAGAAATGGTCTAGCAATTAATTGCAAACGTTTATAAATGATTCTACTGAACCATTTTGTCTATGAACATGAGCTACAAGATGTTCAACACTTATCCCAATTGACATACAATAATTATCAAAAACTTGAGATGTAAATTCACCAATATTGTCAAGATGGATGGTCTAATTGTATAGTCAGAAAATTGTGAACTTAACTTAATTATTTGAGCAAGTAATCTTACAAATAAAAAATCTTGACTTAATAATAAGCACACGTGTGACCATCTACTGGATGTGTCTATTAATACCATAAAATATTAAATGGTTCACTTGGTGGATTAATAGGTCCACATATATCACCATGAATTCGTTCAAAAAATGTAGGTGATTCAGTTCCCACTTTAGTTAATGATGGTCTAATTATTAATTTGCCTTGAGAGAAAGCGTCACATGATAATTCATTAAATTGAAGAATCTTCTGGCTCTTTAATGGATGTCTATGTGAATTCCCAATATTTCTTCTCATCATTATAGACCTTGGATGACCTTATCGATCATGTCAAATTGTAATTATGTTTGGATTCAAAAACTTCAAGTTCATTGTTGCATATGTTTCAATTACTCGTATATGAGTATAATATAATCCAGAAGATAAAATAAGTAACTTTTCCAATACATGTTTTTCATGTGAGGGGGTAGAGATAATATAGATATTTCACAGTATTCTTACTATCAATCTCCATATGATAACCATTGCAACGTATATCTTTAAAACTTATAAGATTTCCCTTTGATTGACTAGAGTACAATTCATTATCAATTGTAAATTACAATTCATTATGAATTGTAAATTCTACACTTCTAGGAAAGATAATATTTGCTTTTCCAACTTCAATCAAGTTTGCAGAACCTAATATTGTATTTCATTTTGCTTCCAGCATTGTCAATTTGGAAAAGTATTTTTTACTTATAAGTATTGTGTGTGTAGTTGCACTTTTTGCCAGATATATATCTTATTTGCTCATTTTTTTAATCACCTAACATATGAAAATGATCTATGTTTCTTCATTAAAAGAAAATAATTGCAATAAGAAAAACGACACTTAGAATATACAAAGGCCAACATTAACTAAGAAAAAACGTGAAGACAGATTAAAGAAAACAACTTTTAGAGTTAGGAAACATACAATGGAAGAAAAAAGGATCATTAAGCATTCTAATTCATTAATTTTGGCTTTAAATTCAACATGCATATGAGTTCAAAAGAGCGTTTCATTACTAACCTTTGAAGATTAACTTGAATCACGAATGCCAGCTGCAATTTCTTATTCCTTAGGATGTGAACTACCACAAAAGTCTTCCCTACTATCCTCTTAGTGCCTTAGATTGAGTTGTGGGACTCAAAATAAGCTTGAATTAGGGAACAAAGGAAAAGGTGTCAAAGGTTTTTCACTGTTGAAGACCCTTCTTCAACCTTAAGATTTCTCAACCCGATTGTGAGTTTTGCATGCTCGATTTTCACTCCAAACTGAGTGATATATACAATTCATTCATGCAAACACTCAAATGTCTGAAAACATTCCAGCTCCAGCTTCAAATTTGAGCCGAAAATTGAGTGGAAGGTGACTAAGTCAACTTGAAGAAGTGGGAAAATCTCACTTTTTAAAATTTTCAACTTTTTCATTTTTAAATTTTATTTCAATTTTGATTTTCAAAATCAAAATTATTTTTAGTTTTAATTCTAATAATTAAAATTGAAATTTTATTGATTTTACAAAAAATTAATTCAAAATTAATTTTCTAATAAAATTAATAATTAATAATTAATTAAATAATTTAATTAATTCAATTAATTTAATATCAAATATTAAATTAATTAATCACCAATTCCACTACCATGAGTTCCAATTCATGAATTTAATATTTAAATCATATTTAAATATTAATTGATTCTCCAATTTCGTTTAGTTCCAAAATTAAATATGTAATTATATCACATATAATTACCAATTTCCTTAATTCTAATTTGAACGTTTCAAATCAATTTATCACGCTACTCTAATGCTAATCCATTTGTGAGCTAGTAGGGGGACCTAGTAGACCTACAGATCATGAGTTCCAATGATCCGAGATTAATTGGCTAAGCTCTTTACACCGAATTAACTCTCATTCGTTAACTTTTGGATCACTCCACTGAAGACCAAAGTTGCACTCCCCTCACTGTAGATACATTGTGTCCACTCGATATAACCATGATTAGTAATTAAACCCTTCACAGGTTGTTCGTAATAATGTTTGGGTCAAATAGTTGTTTTACCCCCGAGATTACCTCTTGTTCATTAAGTCCCACTAATCCTCTATGAACAATTGGTTTGTGATATGATCAATAAACCAAATCCCTCTCGGGCCAATGAGAGGGTGGGGCCCCTTGTTCAAGACTCGGAGTCAAACTTAAGGGAACTATCTCTCTACTATTTCTAAAAGCGGGTAGGAGTGAATTTCATCTTGCACCCTATGTCCCCAGCTATCTATCCAGTCTTACCCCTGAAATAGGAGACTTATTGAGCTGGCACTATTGAGCCAACCCTCACCCATGCAAATCTAAAGATAATCCCGAATAAACAGGAGTACATAGTTAGCTCAGGATTAGGTTAAGTTCTTAGGTCATCGTTGTGAAATAGTCAGTCTTAAACAGTAACCTTGAAAGCTAGACTCTTAGAGCTTTCAGGTAGCTTTGAAATCACTTAAAATGCACGAGTATTCTGGGAGAATTCCTCGTCCCAAGTTGATGCTACTTCCAGACCACATTGTCCGACAGCATCTCCTTCTCTTGGAACCACTTGACAAACGCATGGTCTTGCTACCAACGCATGGCCTTCATGATCAACGCATAGTCTCCTCCAAATCTACCTTCTAACACTCTTCTTTACATTCTTTGAAGAGGATTTCGAGTTATGAAATGAAGAAACATCTTGTGGTGGTATTTATAGGCCAAAGGAACCAATCCTTCTCATCTTTACTAAGTCTCAACGCAAGACACCTCCTACTTTGGAGTGTTTGCATCATGCTTTGCCACCACCTTCTTCCTTGTCATTCACCTATTCTCATGCCACTCACCTGCTTGAGTTGTCTTCCTCATGCATAAGACTCTCTTTGCATGAAACTCTATTCGTCCAGCTCCTACTAACTCAAACTTCAACCTTCTCTCGGTATAGTCATTTTTCCGGGTGAGTTCATCAGCCTTGCGTAACGTAAGCCTCAGCACCGCTCCATTGTTTAGTCCATCGTGCATCTCCTGTACATCATCGCTTAGCTCCATCGTCTAATGAATCTCTCGCAGTCTCTTAACATTCAGCCCTCTTGTTGTCGTGCAATCATCTAGTACCTGCGTTCAATCGCATAGCACCTATTCCTCATCGCATAGCTCAATCGTTTAATGATCTCTCGCTCTCAACGGTCTCACTAACGCATAGCGCATAGCCTATTGCATAGCTCTAGCGCCTATCATTTAGCTCCATCGTGTAGTGCTGACGCATATCGTCTAACGCATCACGCCCATCATCTAACGCGTCTGCTTATCGTGTAACGCCATCGCCCAGCATCTGCGTCTATCGCGCAACGCCCATCATCTAACACTCTGCCTATTGTGTAGTGCTCATGTTCATTGCGTAACGCCATCGTGTAGTGCTTGCTTCTATCGCCCAGCGCCCGGGCCTAATGCATCGTCTAACGTTTAAGCTTATCGTTTAACGTCTGCTCATCATTTAGCGCTATTGTCTAATGCTATCATCTATCGCTATCGTTAGCTTCTGCGCTTATCGTCTAGCGCTTATGCTGATCGTGTAGTGCTTATCACCTATCATGTAGCTCTGTCGTCTAGCGCATCGCTTCACATCGTTTAGCGTTGCCTACATCTACACAATCGTTCAACGCATTGCTCAGCGCCGCCTATAGCTATACAATCGTCCTCTCAGCGCCTTGTGCGCAATGGTCTCGTTCTCTCGCTCTTGCTCACGCATCCTCATTGCATGAGCAGCCCTTGGCAATGCCTCTTACCAATACTTCGGCTAACATGCGTCCAACCTCACAGGTCAATGCATGGTTGCCCCTTGGCTTTAATGCTTAATCTCTTTTAAACCTCTATTAACTCAGCCTCATCTCATACATTTAATGTTTCTTAACACCACACGCATGGTTTCTTTTGACTTTACACTTAGCCAAATTTCACTAATTAAGGCTTAACTTAAAGCTACTCAAGGAAAATCTATTCAACACTTAGAAATTTTCTTCTCTTTAATATAGGATTTAACTTATGCGTAGTTAATTCCCTTAATTACCTACTTAAGTAGGGAGATTGAAATCTGAGTTTCACAGACCTTATGGACCTATGGATCGAAGCTCTAACCGTACGTGAATAGCTGACTAAACTCTTTAGCCACGAGATCTACCATCCGTTAACTGTCAGACTTTTCACTAAAGACTGTCAGCTGCACTCTTCTCACTATAGATATATTTCTGTGTCCATCGGATATAACCAATCAACAGTACGATAACCCTTCATAGATGCTCGTAAGTACAGTTGGGCCAATTTACCGTTTAGCCCTTATAGTTACATCTAACTTCTTAAGTACCACTGATTCCTCTAATGAACAATATAACATAGTTCTACTATGTGTGGACACCTCTCGGGCTATGAGAAGATGTGTGGCGCCAGATTATTCAAGCCCCGGAATCAGCCCTTAAGGGAGTAATCTATCTACTTACCCCTGCTTCGAGGAAGGAGTGAATTCCATCTTGTGTAGCTGAGTTCCCAACTCCCAAATCAGACGAATACCTAAAGTAGTAGGTTTGAGTCGACGATCTGGCCACTCGCACCCATGCAAATCAAAGGAGCGCCCTCAAAGGCAGAAGTTCCTAACACACTCAGGATTGAGGTCATGTTACCTATGGTCATCCTAGTAAAGTGAAGTCTTTGTCATGAACAGCGTTATATAATGAGACTATAAAACTTCGTGATCCGATCTTATACAAACTCTTTGTATAGGATACCCTGGCTCGCATGTCCCGCCATGAATGATCTGGATCAGACCATCTGTAGCAAGCCACAACACTTGTAACTATTCTACAAAGTGGGCCGGATCTGTAGCGTTACCAGGATAAGGTTTCCTTCCTATATTCATATACTATAGACCATTTTAGTTATCACTTAAGACATGATCCACTTGTATGTCTCCACATACATGCTTAAGTTACAAACGACAACCAGGGATCTTAGTTTATTGGTTGGTGGTAAAGCAAATAAAACATCCAATGTTCATTGACAGAAGTGAAGAAAATATCATATATTATATATCAAAAGCGTTTGTTCAAAACCGTGTTTACAAACTACAGGACACGAGAGTTTAGGGCATCATCCCCAACATATCAATCAATATCTAATTACAATAATTACAACATAATTGAAGACAATCTTAATGCCAAAACTCAAAAAACGATATTAGTTCACCCTTTTCATATATCTTATGAAAAACACCCACCAAGCCAAAAGTAAACCAAATTGAATGCTTAAATGATGCTCTGATACCAATTGTTAGAGTTAGAAAACATGCAACGGAAGAAAAATAGATCATTAAGCATTCTAATTCATTAATTTTGGCTTTAAATTCAGCATGCACATGAGTTCAAAAGAGGGTTTCATTACCAACCTTTGAAGATCAACTTGAATCACGAATGCTAGCTACAATTTCTTCTTCCTTAGGATGTGAACCGCCACAAAGTCTTCCCTACTATCCTCTTGGTGCCTTAGATTGAGTTTTGGGACTCAAAATAAGCTTGAATTAGGAAACAAAGGAGAAGATGTCACTGGTTTTTCACTGTTGAAGACCCTTCTTCAACCTTGAGATTTCTCAACCCAATTATGAGTTTTGCATGTCCGATTTTCACTCCAAACTGAGTGATATATACAAGTCATTCATGAAAACACTCAAATGTCTGAAAACATTCCAGCTCCAACTTCAAATTTGAGCTAGAAATTGAGTGGAAGGTGACTAAGTTGTCAACTTGAAGAAATGGGAAAATCCTACTTTTTCAATTTTTCAACTTTTCCATTTTTCAATTTTATTTCAGCTTTGATTTTCAAAATCAAAATTCCTTTTAGTTTTAATTCTGATAATTGAAATTGAAATTTTATTAATTTTACAAAAATTAATTCAAAATTAATTTTCTAATAAAATTAATTAAACAATTTAATTAATTTAATATCAAATATTAAATCAATTAATCACCAATTCCACTACCATGAATCTCCATTCATGAATTTAATACTTAAAACATATTTAAATATTAATTGATTATCTTAATTCCAAAATTAAACGTGCAATTATATCACATATAATTATTGAAGGGAAACTCAACATGACAAGTTCCTTGAGCGGAAGCGGATGGTCCAAATTCCGTTGTGATTGAACGTATAAATTTACAGTCATACAGAACGGGTTAATCATCAGAAACTAAATTACAGCGTGTTGCTGAAATAAAACAAAGGTTAAGAGATTATACCTTTGAAGAACTGTTCTTCAAGTAATCCATCGATCCAACTTGTTCACGAACGCTTCGAACAAGTCACAAACCCTCCTCTCGAACAAGCAGCAAATAGCAACTCGATCCTCGAACCAACAGGGACACTACCACTCGGATTCCTCGGTATGCTCAAGCTGAGAACCCAGGAGTGATGGGCTCTGAATATTTTGGTTAAGGGGATTTGTGAGTTTGGAGGAAGAAGACGATCGAAGAAGCACTATTGCATAGCTAGCTTCTTGGTCGTTTAGGTTATCGCATAGACAAAGAGAGCCTATCGTATATGCTCTGAGTTTGTCGTATGGACTATCGTATAGTCTCTCTTTGTGTTCTATTCTCTTTTGTGTGTTAGCCTCTCAGCTGTAAAAATGAAAAACTCTTTTTCATTTTATTCCAATTGCCATAAAATTTCCATAACCAATAACTAAGGTAGTTTTTGAGGAAAAAAAAGAATTATTATTCAAAATAATAAATAATATAAATAAATATGATGACCAATTTATCATATTATATTTATTACCTATAGTTTTAATATTGCATCACATCCAATATAAACTATAGTTTTTTTTTCTCTATTTTATGGTATTTAATATAAATCATATTTATATTAAATAAACAACTATTTGAATCTCATTCAAATATTTATTCCTTCAATTAATATATCAAATACATTATATCAATTATATCATATATAATTGAATTAATTGAATTATATCATATATAATTAAATTCCCTTTTATTAATTTGAACAATTCAAATTAACCCAAAACTGATTCTCAACATAATCCTTTTGAACTACCAAGGAGACCTTATGGAACTGTAGCTTAAAGCTCCAATAGTACCTGAAAAATTAATTAAACTCTTTAATTACATTATCCATCATCTGTTAACTATCAAACACTCCACTAAAGATTGACAGTTGCACTCTTCGCACTACAGATATTTCTGTGTCCATTGGATATAACCAATCAATAGTGCGATGACCCTTCACAAATTGCTCGTAACTACAGTTAGGCCAAATTACCGTTTTGTCCCTGTAGTTACATCTAACTTCTTAAGTACCACTGATTCCTCTAATGAACAATAAGTCATAGTTCCACTATGACTGAGTCCTCTCTACCCAAGAGAGGGTGTGGCCACTATGTTCAAGACCCGAAATCAGCCCTTAAGGGAGCATTTATCTACTTACCCCTGCATTAGGGAAGGAGTGAATTACGTCTTGTGAAACTGAGTTCCCAGCTCCCCAATTGGACGAATCCCCAAAATGGTAGGCTTATTGAGTTGGCAATCTGGTTACTCTCACCCATACAAATCAAAGGACCGCCTTCATGAGCAGGAGTTCACAACTCATTCAGGATTCAGGTCATGTCACCTATGGTCATCCTAGTGAAATGTAAGTCTCTATTATCAACGGTATTATATAAAAAGACTAATCATTTCGTGGTCCGGTCTCATACAAACTCTTTGTATAGGATACCCCCGCTCACATGTCTCTACATGAATGATCAGGATCAGATCATTTGTAGCACTTACAACATTTGTAGCACCTACAAAGTGGGTTGTATCCGTAGTGTCACCAGGATAAGGTACCCAACCTTATCCATCTACTACAGACCATTTAGGTTATTATTTAAACAAGATTCATCTGTTGTCTCTACATACTTGTTTAAATTTACATAAAATAATTTCAGATCTTAGTTTATTGGATTGAGTATATGCTTATAAAATAACACTTATTTTATTAATAACAATATGTTTATACAGAGTTTACAAACTACAAAATTACAAGGAGATTTAGGACACCAATCCCAACAATTACTAATTCCCTTAATTCTAATTTGAACATTCCAAATCCACTTATCACGCTACTCTAAGGCTAATCCTTTTGTGAGCTAGGAAGACTTAGTGGACCTACAAATCATGGGCTTCAACGATCCGAGATTAATTGGCTAAACTCTTTACACCGAATTAACCCTCATTCGTTAACTACTGAGTCACTCCACTAAAACCCGAAGTTGCACTCCCCTCATTGTAGATACATTGTGTCCACTCGATATAATCATGATTAGTAAGTTAACCCTTTACAAGTTGTTCGTAATAACGACTGGGTCAAATAGTTATTTTATCCCTGAGATTACCTTTTGTTCCTTAAGTCCCACTGATCCTCTAATGAACAATTGGTTTGTGATCCGATCAATAATCCAAATCCCTCTCAGGCCAATGAGAGGGTGGGGCCCCTTGTTCAAGACCCGAAGTCAGCACTTAAAGAAATAACCTCTCTACTATCCCTAAAAACATGTAAAAGGGAATTCCATCTTGCACCCTATGTCCCCAACTATCTATCTGGTCTTACTACTGAAATGAGAGGCTTATTGTGTCGGGTTGTTGAGCCAACCCTCACATATGCATATTAAGGATAATCCCGAATAAATAGAAATTCATAGTTAGCTTAGGATTCGGGTTAAGTTACCTAGGTCATCATTGTGAAATAGTCAGTCTTAAACAGTAAACAACGTTATAAAGTAAGAGTGACCTATTTCATGGTCCAATCTTGTGCAAACTCATTACACAGGATGCCCTCACTCCTCATGTCATCACATGTACGAATTAGGATCACTTCATCTGCAGCACTTTACAACTCCTTGTGACAACTATAGATTGGGCCGCATTCGATAGTGTTACCAGAATAAGGCACCCAATCTTATTCATATACTAGAGATCATTTTGACTATTTACTCGAACCTGATCTACTCTTATATCTTCACATAGAGTTCAAGTACTCTTGTAATAGTCATGGATCTTTTAGTTTATTGGATTTATTTCTAAAATGAAATAAGTAATTCATATATTCAATAACAACTTTATTGAATTTTCAGAATAAGTTTTATTGTTGACAATCCACGAGTTTTAGGACATAAAACCCAACAACAACAACATTAATTCTAGATATTTTCAAAGTAAAAAAAAACACATGTTATTCCATCAACTATGCTGATTTTCTCTGCAGGAGATTCAAAGAATTCTACCACATCCAAATTTGTCATATTGGATGGGTTAAATATTTCATTATTTTGGTAGGCACAAGTAGTTTCTATATTTTTTCCCTTTTTTCCTTCAGGGAAGCTTGATATAGATCAACTAAGTGATTTGATGTACGACAATATGTGTCCAATGCCCACTCATACCACATTGGAAGCATTTTTATTCATCACCTTTTGAATTCTTATCTTGTGGACCATTTCCTTTATGATCATCATTTCGAGTGGTTCTTTTGAAAAAAAAATGATTAAAATGACCACCACGAAAATAATAATTATTCCTTCCTCTACCACAGTCACGACCTCGACCATGACCCTGACCCCGACCACGATTATCAAAATTCACAACAATCACTCAGGGAATGGTATTGTTCTAGTCGATCGAGATTCATTATTCTTCATCAATAACTCGTTGCTTTGTTCTACCACAAGAAGACATGAGATGAGTTCATAATATTTTGAAAAATCTTTCTCTCTACATTGCTGCTGCAGGAGCATTCAAGAGATGAAAAGTAGAAAATGTTTTATTTAACATATCCGCATAACAATAAGTTTGAAAAGATTTTAAATAATCCAGAATTGTAATCAATTACTGATTTAAAATCTTGTAGCCTCAAGTGCATCCACTCATAACGAGCTTTAGGAAGAATGGCTGTTTTTTTATGATCGTATCTCTCCTTCAAATTATTTCGTAAGATACGGGGATCTTTTATTGTAAGATACTCCATTTTCAATTCCTTGTGAAGACGATGACGAAGGAAAATCATAATTTTTATTTTGTCTTGACTTGATACATATTCCCTTCTTTAATAGTCTCTTCAATGTTCATAGCATCCTGATGAATTTCAGCATCAAGTACCCATGACAAATAATTATTGTCATTAATGTCAAAGGCTGTAAATTCTAATTTTGTAAGGTTTGTCATGGTAACACTATTATAAAACATTATATTTATATTAGAAATTTAATATGTACCAAAATATGAAAAATCACGTTTAATTTATTAATTATAATATAGAGAAAAAAAATGACCTACCTTTAGGACTTACCTTCAGTGGGAGAAATGACAGGAGCTCGTGTTGATAATGTGTTGTAAAAAATTGAAGAGCAAAATAATGCACAACGAAAACACGAATATGGAGAAAATATAATATTAAAATAAAATAATTAAAGAAAATAATGAAATGTATGGAAATTTCTCATCAATGTGTGTGCTCTTTAAATTCCACCAAATGCTACTATCTATAGGTCATCTGGTAACCAAAATGTGGTCTTACATGGACACCAAGCATAAATAATTACAAGACATATGAAAAACATGAAGAATGACACATGGAGAAATGGAAGAGTGACAAATGGCTTTTAAGATACTAAGTGTTAGGTATTTTTTTTTTTGTAATATACATATAGTAAACTAGTAACAATGGTTTCTCTAATTTTAAATTCTTTCACATTTTTTTCTTGGTTGATGTGTTGTTATTTTAAAATATGCACACTTTTTATCTAACTCATCAACTATTCAATTTTTTTTTTACAGATTATTCTTTTTTAGGAAATCAACTATTTAAATTTAGGGATATTTTTAAAAATAGAAAAATAAGAAAAAAAATATTTACAAAGATAGCAAAATTTAATTATAGTTGTAATAGACATTGATTCCATGTCTATCACAAATAGACGCTGATAGAAGTCGATAAGCGTCTATCAGGGATAGAAATTGATACAACTGCTAGATGTTGATAGAAGTCTATCAATGATAAAAACTTATACAAGTCTATCACTCATAGATGTTGATTTCGTCTATCAGTTATAGAAACTGATAGAAGTCTATCATTGATAATATCAGTGATTGAAACTGATACAAGTCTATCATTGATAAAAGTTGTTAGTGTTGGGGTTGATGCCCTAAATCTCGTGGATTCTAGTTTGTAATTGTAATATGCAAATATTTTATTTAATATGAGATATTTTATTTGACATTTAGTAGCATTAACCCACAAACCAATAAACTAACATCCAAGGTTATCATTTGTAGTTTAAACATGTATGTAGAGACATACAGGTGGATTATATTTAAGTGATAACTCAAATGGTTTGTAGTAGATTAATAAGACTGGGTACCTTATTCTGGTGACACTACGAATATGACCTGTTTTGTAGATGTTACAATATTGTAAAGTGCTACAAATGATCTGATCTTGGTCATTCATATAGAGACATGGAGCATGGGTATTCTATACAAAGAAGTTTGTATAAGATTGGATCACAAAATGACTAATCTCATTATATAACATCGTTAATAATAGAGGCTTACATTTCACTAGGATGACCATAGGTGAGCCTTGAATCTTGAGTGAGTTGTGAACTACCTATGAAGACAGTCCTTTGATTTGTATGAGTGAGAGTGGTCAGATCACCGAGTCAATAAGCCTACCATTTTGGGGATTCGTCTGATTGGGGATCTGGGAACACAGCTACACAAGATAGAATTTACCCATTCCCCAATGTCGGGGTAAGTAGATAAATTGCTTCCTTAAGGGCCGATTCTAGGGCTTGAACAATGTGGCGCTACACCCTCTCTTGGCATGGGAAGGGTCTGGTCATGGGATTATGACTTATTGGGATCAGTGGTACTTAAGGAGTTAGATGTAAGTATAGGGGCAAAATGGTAATTTTGTTCCAGCTGTACTTACGAACAATTTGTGAAGGAGTTGACTAGTTACATTCAATGGACACGAAAATATAGTGCGAAGAGCGCAGCTGTCGGTCTTTAATGAAGTGACCAGAAGTTAATGGATGTTGAATAATTTAATTAAAGAAGTTTAATTAATTATTTAAGTACCATTGAATCTTCAATCTACAGGTCCATAAGGTCCCCTCAGTAGCTCAACTGGGATAATTGAGAATGAAATTAATTTTTGGTTAATTTGAATTGTTCAAATTAATTGAGGAACTTAATTGTATATGAGATAATTAATGTAGTGTATTTGATACATTATAATATAAAGTTTATTTGAAAGGAATTGAATATTTGAATATGATTCAATTATTAATTATGTGAATTTGATTCATATAATTAAATTTAGTATAAATGTAATTTATATTAAATATCATGCATTGATGAGAGAATTAAAAGCTATAGGTTATATGTTATATATATAATATATTTAATTTAAATTTAAATTATATTTTTAATTTAATTTTTTATTTTAAAATTAAAGGGAGTGAAACAACTCCTCGCCCCTCAATTCTCTCTTAGTCTAATGTGGGAAGTGGGGTAGTTTTTGACGTGATCATTTTCAACTCAGAAGATTTTGGTTACATGGGCTCTAGCTCTGTAGTCTAAGGATAGATCTTCTTGCAAAAGAATTTTTTTCCTCTCCAAAAATATTTCCATCTCTTCCAAAAAATTAACACAGGACCCACAAAACTCCCGTGGATTCTCAATCAAAGGAGAATACCTTGGTTATCTTGTGGTGATGCCCAACAAATTGTTTTGTGTTTCTGCAATTTTTGGGTATTTGTGATCGTGACTATTCGTGACCGATCGAGGAGGATTATCATGAAGATCTTGGTTCTTCAAGGTAAGTGTATATTTTCTAACCCTAAGTTCTTCTTTAGCAGTATGCTATAAAATTTTTGTTGATATGCATAATTTTCTTTGTTCTATAAATTTTGATTTCTATGAAAATAAAGTTTGGGAACGATCCTGCTTTCGCTATGGACCTCATGTTTCTTCAGATAGAAGTTTATCAGTGTGTATCAATATTTTTTTGCTATTTCTGTAAATAGTTTGACATTTTTCCTATATGTGAAAATTTCACTTAAATTTTAATTAATCATTTCTAATCGAATTCAAATAATATTAATATAAGGTTCGTCATTGTTAAATTAAATATTGCTATTAACAGTATATTTCTAATTAAAAAATTGTACTAGCAATATATATATATATATATATATATAATGTTTTTAATAAGTTAGGAGGAACATGGGAGACTTAAGCATTACCAAAGTTTTTTACTTGTGAATGAGAATGAAGATATACTATTTATTTATATTTTGAGTTTAAAAACAACATGGTGAGAAATTTTGATTTTTTTAATCGAAATTAGTACCTAAATAAATTGAACTATGTTCTAATGGGCTAAAAGAGAGAATCTCTTACCCTCATAAATGTGATATTTCTTCTTTTATATTTTTTCTATCTTCTTTTAAATGTTTTTGTTAGTAACTCAAGACTGCAAATTAGTTTTTGAGTTGGTCTAGTCAATTCCTAGTTTCTAGGAAATAGTTGAAGTTATTTTTAGTTGTAATCAAGTCTAAGTTCCTATTCTTGTGGAGTTAGTGGGATTAGTTGCTAACATTGTGGAACCTATTTTTAGATTTAAGATATGTATTTATATGGAATTTTCTAAAATGAAATACACAATTCCCATTTTTCTCATTTTCCTCTCATTAATTAGAACAACAGTGGTATCAGAGCCCTTAATTCTTAAGGGATCTGTGAGTGAGAATCAGTGAAATATCTCCGAGAGAAATTGAGTGATACACCTGTGAGAGTTGTTAGAGATGGAATTAGGATCAAACGGTCTTTCTTCATTGGCTCCACCTATGTTTGATGTGAAAATTACCAGGCATGGGTTATCAGAATACAAGCCTACATAGAGGGTTGTGATTATTGGGAAGCAATTGAGCAAGACTATGAGATTGCTCCACTTCCTGATAACCCAACAACACATCAGATCAAGACTCACAAGGAGAGGGTCACCAAGAAGGAAAAAGCTCGAGCTTTCCTATATGTAGTTGTGTCTCTCGCCATATTCAACAGAATTATGGCCTTGAAGTAGGCAAAGAAGATCTAGGAGTTCCTCAAAAGTGAGTATGAAGGTGATAAGAGGATTAAAGGCATGAAAGTGTTGAACTTAGTGCGAGAATTTGAGAGAATGAAAATGAAGGATTCTGAGTCCATTAAAGAGTACTCAGATAAGTTGATTGGGATTGCTAACAAGGCAAGAGCATTAGGAACCAATTTATCTGACAATAAATTGGTTCAGAAGATTCTAGTTTCAGTACCTGAGAGATATGAAGCAACCATTGCTTCCTTAGAAAATACTAAAGACCTCTCAAAACTCAAGGTGATAGAAGTGGTTAGTGCTTTGCAAGCACATGAGCAGAGGGTTGATGAGACAAGAAGGAAGCATTGAGGGGGCACTGAAAGCTAGAGTGCAGCAAGGAGAAGGTGGAAGAGAGAAGAAGGGAAGTAGCAGCAATAGCTCAGAGTCTGCTACAAAGGATGTTGGTAGTACATGCAAGCACTGTGGGAAGCAGAATCATCCACATTTCAGATGCTAGAGAAGGCCAGATGTGAAGTGTAGAAGATGTCATTTATTAGGGCACATTGAACGATTCTGTAAGGAAGCAAAAACTCAACAACAAGGAGAAGCACATGTTGTAGTACAGCAAGAAGAAGATCAACTCTTTGTGGCTACTTGTTTTTCATCAGTCACTCAATGTGATGGTTGGTTGGTTGATAGTGGATGTCTAATCACATGACAAGTGACAAGGAGTTGTTCAAGGAACTTGACAAGTCATTCAAATCAAGGGTGAAGATAGGAAACGGTGAGTATCTAGAAGTAAAAGGGAAAGGCACAGTGTCAATAGAGAGCTGTGCTGGAACCAAGTTGATTACTGAAGTGTTATTTGTCCCTAAAATTGATCGAAACTTGTTAAGCGTTGGTCAATTAGTACAGAAGGGATTCAAAGTGTTGTTTGAAGAAGGAAAGTACCTCATTTCTGATTCCAATGGGAATGAGTTGTTCAAAATAAAGATGCAGCACAAGAGCTTCTCGTTGGATCCACTCGAGAAGGAGTAGATAGCTTTCAAATATCAAGTAAATGAAATTTAGTTATGGCATAATAGGTTGGGGCATTTTCATCAAAAAGGGTATGCACAAGTTTGGGGAATTGATTTTTCTGAGACTTTTGCACCAATTGCAAGAATGGACACAATCAAGTTGCTACTGGCTGTGTCAGCCCAATGTGGATGGAAAGTGTATCAGCTAGATGTGACCAATGTGGATGAAAAGTGTATCAGCTAGATGTGAAGTCAGTATTCCTAAATGGCAAGAAGAAGAGATCTATCTTGAGCAACTAGACAGATTCATCATACTAGGACAAGAGCAGAAGGTTTATTTGTTGAAGAAGGCTTTCCTCTATGGGTTGAAGCAAGCTCCTAAGACATGGTACATCAAGATGGATGATCACTTGTTGAACCTGGATTTTGTGTGAGTCGTTTTCAAGATCTTAGGAGCAAGTTAGGTGTTTGCAGTATTTGAGTTAGGAGGAGAATGTTAATAACTCAAAACTGCAAATTAGTTTTTGAGTTGGTCTAGTGAATTCCTAGTTTCTAGGAAATAGTTGAAGTTATTTTTAGTTGTAGTCAAGTTTAAGTTCTTATTCTTTTGGAGTTAGTGGGATTAGTTGCTAACATTGTGAAACCTATTTTTAGACTTGAGATATGTATTTATATGGATTTTTCTAGAATGAAATACACACTTCCCATTTTTCTCATTTCCCTCTCATTAATTAGAACAACAGTTTTCTTTATATTTTATATCTATTAAAAATTATCTATATTATACAATTAATTAATTTTGTAAAATATATATATACTAATTTTACAAAACTTAAATTTTGGTCTCTAGATTTTGAGTTGAGTTTTCATTTAGTCTCTAGATTTTAAAACGTTACACTTTTAGTTCTTAAATTTTAAGTTTGATTTCTAAGTTTCTAGGTTTCAAAATGTTATAATTTTCTCTTAAGATTTAAGTTTTATTTCAATTTAGTCTCTAGATTTCAAAATTTGCATTTTTAACCTCAAATTTCGACCATCTTTGGCAATAATGTTTATGGATTAATTCTAAATAATTGTGAAATGAAAATTTAAATTTAATTTTAATAACGATAAAAAATAGTAAATTTTAATTATTTATGTTTCTTTTAATTATTTTATATTAATTAATATAGTATTTAAGCCACATTTACACCTACAATGAGATTTTGGTCCAATCGTATTGAAAATCAATTACAAAAGAAATGAGATTTTTTTTATGGTCTCGAAACAGGTTGCAATAAAAAATAATATTCATGGATGTTGTTACTCCCATATGAAAACTTAATAAAATTTAGATGACTACACATTTTTATATTTCTAATTAATTAAAACGGAGTAACTAAATAATATGTACACTTTATCATTTTTATTTGCTTATTGAAATTTTTATAATTGGAAAAATTAATACTTATATTTAAACTAAAAAATATAATTTTCAAAATGAAAAATTATTTTAAATGACCGCAAAATATTGTAGTCTATCGCAATAATTTATCACAGCCTATCATAGATAGACAGTAAAATTTTGCTATATTTATAAATATTTTAGTCCATTTTTCTATATTTGAAAATAACACTTTTAAAATTAGAGCAGTAATTATCTTAAATCACACCCATCTCATTTTAATTTCAATTTGAAGCAAACATAATCTTAATATAAATACATTAGAAAAATTAACTATTTTCAAACAAAACCTACGACTATTTGATTTAATAAAATAATGTTGTTTAATTTATTTTTTTGCAACAAACTCTATAAATCACGTATAGGAGAAAAAAAAATCTTCAAACAAATATGTCAAAAAAATTAGCATAAAAACAAAAACGCTCACTCAATTATCGTTCTCATAAATATGGTCACGCCTAATAAAGGTACGAAATGCAAATTTTTTAATTGTGGATATTGGTATCAATATAAATATAAATTATTGATATAGATTGTTGATATGAATATGAGTATTGAACTTAGGAATACAACAAAAAATCAAAAATTCGAAAAATCAAATCAATCCTAATGGATTCACTAGTTTAGTTTAGTTTATTAGTATAAAATTGGACATATTGATTTGTATTTAGAGAAAATTTAAAAATATTGATTCGAAACGAATTTTGATTGGAAAAATCAATCCAAATCGAACTGAACCAAATCGAACTTCTTATACTGTTTTAATTATTATGGTGCATGTATATTTATTGTTTAGGAAAAAGAAAAGACCAATTATTATGGAATGTTTATGTTTTTTATTAAGCAAGTGCAAAAAAAAAAATCCAAATTTAATCTATAAAAAAAAGAAATGAACCCAATTCTCATTCTAAGTTAACAAAAAGAGCCAAGTCAAAACAAAGATGGAAATAAAAATTAAAATTTGGAAGAAAAAAGAAAATGTCAAAAATCGAGAACTAAACTGATAATAAATGGAACCAAATAAAAATCAATCTATTGGTTTTTTTTTTCTTTATTGGACATCGGTTTGGATCTTTCTTTATAAAATCGATTAGTTTGGATTGGTTCTTGATTGACTCTAAACCCAACAAAACCGAATTGACTATCACCCCTAATTGAACTAGGGAAAAATGGAAGATAAAAGGAAACAAAATGCTAACTTTTTTAATTATGAACACCAATAGTGATTTTGTTGTGGATGTAGATTATTGATATGGATATGTGTATGGATCTAGAGAGAAATGAGTGACAAAAGGAAAAAAACGTGTTACCAATACTGACTATTTATATGGATAATAATTTAGTAAAAAAAGATAGTGTGGACCTTATGTAATAATCAATGAGAATGAGACTAATGATCTTTTTGAATGATTAGGATTATATAATATGATTACATTTTTAGAGTCAAGCATAGAGCTGATTTTCGCTATAAATTACAATAGACATAAAAATATAAAAGAGGTGGATCTCTTATTTGCATTAATTCATTAAGTTTGCATGTGCATAAACGTGACCTTAGTGAAAAATCTAGGTTAAAAATGTAATATCAAAATTTAGTGATCTAATTGAAACAAAATTCAAACATGAAGAATAAAGTTGTAATATTGTAAAACTTTAAAAGGTAGAGACGGAATTGAAATCAGAATTAAAAATAAAAAGTTTATTTGATAACTAAAAATATAATATTTCGAAAGTAATTGGAAAAAATTGAAACAACCTATTTTTAAATTTAGAATTACCATCTAAATACAAAATTTTAAACACGTCTAGTTTGAATATCAAATCATAGAATTTAAAAACTTTCTTGAATCCAAGTTTACGGTTTGTTCATTCTGCAACTCAAAATTGATGAATATAGGCGCAAATGATTGAATCCAAAATGTATGGTTGCCACATTTTCAAGTTTAATTCCAACTTTCCAAGTCGACATGCGGACCCTCTTGATCTTCTTCTCGAATAAGGTCATGAATTTCTCTCTCCCTCCACCCTTTTATTCCCTTCTTCTTTTGACCTGCCGACTTGAATCATTCTTGGATTTCCCCTTTTTTTTTCTAGTTCAATCTAATGATCAGGACCCATTAACACTGTTTGGGGATGAAATAAGATCAAAATGAGATTTCCTGATTACCCATAAGGAAACAGAAATATATCTTTGGGGATCTTGTACACCATGTGTTTGATGTAAGTTCTACTACTTTTTTCACCTTCAATATGATGCTTATAAGCTTTTTTTTATTATTTTTTATGCTGGGTGTGTCAGAGACTCAGAGGAAGAGAAAGAAGCGGTTATATTAGGTAGTTCAACTGAGATTTTGTACTGAATAACATAATATCAAATGTCATTTCTGATGAAAAGTAAAAACTATGCAACCGTGTTATGCCTTTTAGCATGTGCAGGCTGTTGTTAGTGTTACCAATTGGGCGCTGCATAGACCTTTCTTTCTTTCTTTCTTTTTATTGCTGGTATATGAAAAGTCAGCTGGCATCAGAAAGCCAATCTGCCAGCTCAAAAAGTTTCAAAATCATAGCCTCACCATTTCAATTTGAGGAAAAGTAGGAATCTGTAGTGCTATGATTCAAAAGTTGTCTTGGGATCTATTTTCAAGAGCTAACTTTTTCTATACTTTCTTGTTTGTTTTATCATTATTCTTTTGGGTGGGGTGGGAGTTGGTTAAGAAATCCAATACAATTTTCTAAAGGGTATCATCAGAATTCATGTTGGTAAGGGGTTCTTTGGGCCACACCCGTTTAGGACACCAATTATAATAGTTGGTGTTTTCAACTATTATAACCTACGAACTATAATAATCAACTCAACGGCCAAGATGTCCCCTAAATGTTCTAACTAAGCAGCTAAGCAGCGCATAAAATTCTTAAATATGCCCTGTTTTGTATGGACTCTCTTTGTTGGGTTGATCCTCTTCCTCAACGGATTGAAGGTTTTTGTAGGATAGATGTTTTTACTCTATCATTTGAGGTTTAATGCAAGTTCTTTCTTTGAAGAGAAAAACAAAAAAAGTCATCATATTGGTTCTCTCATTCTTCCTCTTGAGTATTAAATAACAGACATTACATTTTCCATTTTACTTTGCCGAACTCCATGACGCTGAAAAATTAAGGGTTTATCTTTTAGGGAGAAAAATTTTAGCATTACATCAGCACGATATATTTCAATAACTAAAATCAATAAAGAAGGAATATTGTTCTCCATGATACTTATTTACATTCAGCACCACTGCAACGTACCAGGACCATATTAGCTTTTATATTCTTATAATTCTAAATTTATGTTGGTTTCTAATTTTTGGAATTTTTATTGAGCTAATGCTTAGAACAAGGCTTGTTTTACAAGAAACTAGCCTTTCTTCTGAAGCTTTCTAAGGATGTAGAAGATATTTCAAAAGGCATTCTGTTTTGCTTTTTTTCTAAAGTTACTAAACCTAAGATCTCTTTTTCTTTTTCCCAATTTTATTAATTTTTTTATTCTTTCTGATGCATCTTGGATGACTCAGACAACAGAAAGTAAGATTCACCTACAATTTTCGATCCCTTTAAATATAATGGGAGGACCAAAGAATGCTACACTAGTCATTAAGCAAACATATCTTGATTATTGCTAGTAAAGGACATCCTAGGCGAGTGGCTGCAGAGGTCGAGCCACTCCGAGCAAGACAATTTGAATAGCTGAATTTTCTTTATTCATTAATCAAATATGGAAGCTTTACTGCAGAGACATGTTATTGGATTTCCAATTGGATCAGCAGCATTACAGGTTGAGCAATCAGTTCAGAGATTCTTACCCGATCTTGCTGGCCAATACAACATGCCCTCTTCGGACAGTAAATATCCAGCATTAAAACAATGTAAGAAATCCCAAACCCACCCCCCCCAAAAACTCATGGTTCAAAAAATGGATGAATGAACATGAAATGGGTTTTTGGATTGAGAATAGTCTTCATTTTGCAGGTAGTAAAGCTTCAATGCTTAGCAGGGTGAACAAGCTTGGTAAAAGAGCAGACAGCTTTGCGCATGGAGTCCGGGAGCACGGTGAGTTCGTTGTTCTACTTTATTAGTTCATTATTAAGATAGAGAACAGAAAATTGGGATCACAAAACGATGTGCTTTGATTTACTTATTACAATCCAAAGTGAGCTGTTTGTAATGGAAGTTTGATGGAAACTTTTTGGTTTATGGAACTGCAGTGAGACTAGGATCTAAGATCACGGAAACTGTAAAGGGAAAGTTGAGCTTAGGTGCTAGAATTCTTCAAGTAGGTGGATTGAGAAAAATCTTCAAGCAATTGTTTAATGTCGGAGATAGCGAAAAATTGTTGAAGGCTGTCCATTGCTATTTGTCAACCACAGCTGGACCCATTGCAGGTCTGCTCTTCATATCCACAAATAAGATCGCCTTCTGCAGTGACCGATCAATCAAAGTTTCTTCCCCCACTGGAGAGCTAGTTCGATTCCATTACAAGGTAAGCTCGCCAAGAAATGGTTGCTTTCTTGTTCTTTGTCATTGTCGTTGTTATCATCTTCCTCTCTCGCTTTCTCTGCGCTAAAGCACGAAAGAAATGGTTGTTTGCAGGTAGTGATTCCAGTAGGAAAAATTGAGAGAATCAATCAGAGTGAGAATGTGAAGAAGCCTTCACAGAAGTACATGGAAATAGTTACAGTTGATAATTTTGACTTCTGGTTTATGGGATTCTTAAATTATCACAAAACTCTTCAATATCTTCAAGATGTGATCTATCAAGAATGCAAGAAATGCTAGATGCTTGGAAGATCATTGAAGCAGAAATGTTCATTGTTTCCTTCCCCTTTTTTTATCATTTGAAATAGGAGGAAAAATTCACAATACAATTTACTCAATTGTACAAATTCTCTTGTGAATGCAAGTTGTTATGTTCTTCAGTTCTTCAAATCTTACAATTTACCGAATCTTTCTGTAAGAAGAGTCACCTATTGGAGAAGCATCATCACCATATGATGATTTTTTTTTCAATTAAATATTGTCAACAATTAGTAGTAACATCAATGTTTAGATTGATTTGGTTCAATTGGTGAAATACATTCAGAAAGAGGCTAAATTTGTCATCAGTACTTTTAAATTTGCTTTGTCTCAGCTGGAAAGTCTTATCTCTAATCAGTTGATGTTCGAGTTAACCAAGAATGGAGATGAGTTATTCTCAGTTCAACTGTTTGACACGAATTTAATAGGTTAATTTTAATACTATCATTGGAGTAGAAATTCGTTAGAATGAAAACTGAGACTATAATGAGTGTGATGGTGGATTAAGATCTCAATTTTCATTTCAGATCATATTCACATTGTGCTAAGTCTCAATTTTTATCCAATGTTCAAACACATTTTAACTTCAAAAGATAGTTTGAAACGGTTGTGAAGAATTGAGGGTAGTATTGTAATTTCCCAAAGAATGAGAGTATTTTTTAAACAATAGGCGAATAATTTAATGCTAGTAACCTTTTGTATTAATTATTTGGAATAATCTAAAAGCCCATCTTTGACTCTAATACAACAACACAATTCTACCACTTCAAGAAATTAAGGACCTGTTTTGTTAAAACATTTTGTACAACCATTATTTTGTAATATTATAAATTTATAATATATTACATCATATTTATATATTTTTTACTTTAAAAAAATTTATTTGAGTCTATAATATGACATATTGTATTTCTGTTATCTTTATGTCGAAAAAGGGTTGGTTTGCCATAGAGGTTTATTTATAATTCTCTTATGGGCCTAGGGCTTCCTGTCTATCTATTTATTTGAAGAGTCTTTTTGTATTTCAATGTAACAAAATAATAAGATTTGATCGTAGTTTTTTCTCCCTGGGGGACGAAACCCTAGGCCACAAAACCCTAGCCACCATTGATGTGTCTCCTTCGACGACCAATTTTGAGATAGCTGACACGATTAAGGAAGTTGTCCAACAATACCTAGAGACCGCCTTACCTCACCTTCTTCAACAAATGAGTGTCATCGGAACGACAACCCAATCCGTCGACAGATAGATCGGATTGCGCCCAATCAAAGAGAATCGGCGTCCATATCTGAGCGATGCCCAGTCACCCTTCAGCCGCGGACTCATCGATCTCCCAGGTGCAGATGGTGTTCGGCGGACAGATCCGGTCGCAGCAGTCGATCACACACAACCTTCCTCGAATCCAGAACACTCGACGGCAACCAGATCTGTCAATCTTCCAGCAGCTTTCGCGCACAACTCGGTCAATCTCCCAGCAGGCTTCACGCATCCCAGCAGGCTTCGATCGCAGCCCTAGGGTTCGAAGCCGCGGCGACCTTTCTGCCTCGACTAGCCACGGCTTCGCTGGTGGGTTTTCTGACCAGTAACCTCCGGTGGTGGATCGGCCGGTCCTCTCTGACTGCAGTGACACCGATCCGGTCGCTTTTCCGATGAACTCTCCGACAGGTCTGATCGGGGCGTGTTCTGATGAGATTAAAAGCAGATTTCTTTTCCTCCAGCAACAGCTCGCGAATTTTGGGTCAGTGCTTGGTACAAACTCAAAAATTGTTCAACCGGAATCGTCCAATTTACAGCTAGGCTTCAAGAACCCGGTAAACTCTTTATCTGGATCAATAGAACACTCTGCAGGGATTATTATTGGAGAAAAGTTGAATGGCGAAAATTATTTCTCCTGGTCTCAATCCATCCGAATGGCTCTAGAAGGAAGATAGAAATTTGGCTATCTAACTGGGGAGATAGCCAAACCTGAACCACGAACGTATCTGGAGAGCAGAAGATTCATTGCTATGATCAGTTCTGGTGAGTACATGGAACCCCAAATTGGCTGACCGTTACTTTACACAGCGACTGCCAAAGAGATCTAGGATACAGTACAACAGTTGTATTCACAGAAGCAGAATGCATCCCGCCTTTATACCTTACGCAAACAAGTCCATGAATGTAAGCAAGGAGCTATGGACGTCACGTCATACTTCAACAAATTGTTTGTGATACTGATGATTGTGTTGAGACTAATAATTGTAGAGTGGACAGAGATATAGAGATTGATGCAAATGATGAAAAAATAGAGGAAATTGGTGCAAATGATGAGAAAATAGAGGGAATTGAGGAGGATGGAGAAACTGATGGAGAAGACAACACTGAAGAAATAACTCTAGCAAACGAGAATAGTGGAAGGGAAGGTGATTGTGTGGGAAGTCCTTCTAACGAAAGATCCATAAATCAGATGGCTAGCTGCAGTAAGGAACGTGAAGAAGAGGAAAATCGTGATTCGTCTCTTAATCTTCCAATTGCCTTGAGAAAAGGGACTAGGTCATGTACAAAGTTCCCTATGCACATGACATATAGTAACCTATCTCCTAAGTTCAAGGCTCTTACTACCAGTCTAGATACGGTAATGGTTCCAAGTAATATACGAGTTGCAATGGAAACTCCTGAGTGGAAGGCTGCAGTTATGGAAGAAATGAGAGCTCTAGAGAGAAATGGAACATGGGAACAGGCCCCTCTTCCTAAGGGGCACAAGACAGTTGGATGTAAATGGGTGTTTACTGTCAAGTATAAATCCGATAGCTCAATTGACAGGTACAAGGCGAGACTGGTAGCCAAAGGCTTTACCCAGACCTTTGGTATTGATTACTCTGAGACATTCTCTCCTGTGGCCAAGCTCAATACGATCTGGGTACTGTTATCTGTTGTTGTTAATAAAGATTGGCCTTTGCACCAATTGGATGTGAAGAATGCATTTCTTAATGGAAAACTCGAAGAAGAAGTCTATATGAGCCCTCCACCCAGCTTCGAACACCAGTTTAACCATCAGGTTTGTAGATTGAAGAAGTCACTGTATGGTTTGAAACAATCACCAGAGCCTGGTTTGACAGATTCACCACGTTTGTTAAAGTTCAGGGGTATGATCAGGAGCACTCAGACCACACGTTGTTTACAAAAAGGTCGAGTTTAAGAAAGACCTCAGTACTTATTGTGTATGTAGATGACATTGTTCTGACCGATGATGATACTGATGAAATTATGAGA
Organism: Benincasa hispida; assembly: GCF_027475165.1. Classification (NCBI taxonomy): domain Eukaryota; kingdom Viridiplantae; phylum Streptophyta; class Magnoliopsida; order Cucurbitales; family Cucurbitaceae; genus Benincasa; species Benincasa hispida. The sequence continues at coordinate 36,641,206 of NC_143489.1, read as the reverse complement.
CTTAAAAAAAATGGCTGAAGAATTTGAAATTAAAGATATGGGAAAATTGCGATACATCCTTGGGATGGAGGTGGCTCGATCGAAAGAGGGTATCTCTGTCTCACAACGAAAGTATACTCTAGATCTCCTCAAAGAAACAGGGATGACTGGGTGTAAACCTGTAGACACCCCTGCAGAGTATAATGCCAAACTGAGTAATGTTAGTAATGAAGCTCCTGTTAGCAAAGAGAGATATCAGCGATTAGTTGGAAAGTTGATATATTTATCTCACACAAGACCTGATATATCATATATTGTGAGTGTTGTTAGTCAGTTCATGCAAGCTCCCTATGAGGAACATATAACAGCCGTTGAACGCATCCTACGGTATTTAAAGGGCACTCCTGGTAAAGGTCTTCTGTTCAGGAAGTCTAGTAAACGTGGTATAGAAGCATATACAGATTCGGACTGGGTTGGATCTGTTATTGATAGAAGGTCTGTGTCTGGATATTGCATGTTTGTCTGGGGCAATCTGGTTACTTGGAGAAGTAAGAAACAGGGAGTGGTCGCCAGGAGTAGTGCAGAAGCTGAGTACAGGCCATAAGTTTAGGGATATGTGAAGAGATTTGGTTGAAGAAAGTATTAACAGATCTTCGACAAGACAGTGAGCTTCCAATGAAATGGTTATGCAACAATAAAGCAGCAATAAGTATTGTTAACAATCTGGTCCAGCACAATAGAACCAAATACGTCGAGATTGACAGACATTTCGTTAAAGAAAGACTGGACAATGGGAGCATATGTATTCCCTACATCCCTTCAAATCAGCAGATTGCAGATGTCCTTACAAAGGGGTTGTTAAGACGGAGTTTTGATTACTGTGTCAGCAAGTTGGGTTTGATCGATATTTACACCCCAACTTGAGGGGGAGTGTCGAAAAAGGGTTGGTTTGCCCTAGGGGTTTATTTGTAATTCTCTTATGGGCCTAGGGCTTCCTGTTTGTCTATTTATTTGAGGAGTCTTTCTGTATTTCAGTGTAACAAAATAATAAGATTTGATCATGGTTTTTTCTCCCTGGCCTAGGGTTTTCTACGTAAAATAGTGTGTTTTCTCTCTTCTTCTTTTATTTTTATCACTTTACTTAATATAACTCTATATTTTAAATTTTAAATTCAAAATCTAGACACAATCAAAACATTAATATGTTATTTTCATAATTTGCTTTATTTGAATCACATAATCCAAAAACAGAATCTGGAATTGTCTGTCAAACATATATCTACTAAACTCAGTGAATCTAAAAACATAAAACTTGCCAACCAAACCGACCCCAAGCTTACCTAACTCATGACCTTATGATTTTGCCTTTAACAACATGACACCCTCACTTCTGGTAGGATAAGAGTTGAGATCCTTTATCATTCCATATAGGGATGGATCCTTCAATTTTAACTTCATAAAAGGTTATCCCTTATAGTTATCTTAGGTATATGTTTTCTTTTTTCATTTTAGGCATACATAAGATTGGTTATCCCTTATAGTTATCGTAGGTATATGTTTTCTTTTTTTCATTTTAGGCATACATAAGGTTGGTTATCCCTTATAGTTATCTTAGGTATATGTTTTCTTTTTTCATTTTAGGCATACATAAGATTGTTGGCTTCTCCACCTAACTGCCACACACATTGCCATGTAAAGTATCCTAACCATAAGAACACAAACACACTTTGGATAGCATGACTATGTCGAACAATTGGGACACCCTATCCCTTGTTGAACACGTCTTAAACAATTGTTAGTATAATAGGTATGTGTCAGACACTAGTTGTACAAAATCAATATTGGTTCAACATTTGTTAGACATGTATTACATCCTTGTTAAGTAGGCACATAATAATATAGGACAACGAAATAATAAACTTTGATAGCCAATTATGTCAAACTTATCTTGTTGACATAGAAATGTATAAACTTATTGATTTGACTTTCCTTCTCATATAAAAATGATACAAATATATTAAAAAGAATGTATATTCTAATAAATGTGTTCTTGTTGTGTCTCATCTTATCTTATTTGCATATGTGCTTCTTAGATCCTAACTTGATATTTAGAACCACTTTGACAAACACCATTAGACACTTATGGATCGTTTACTTTCCTTTGTAGATTGTTTAAAATAGACTAAAGTCACACAAGAAAAATTCAAAGTTATCAAAGTAAAAAAGATAGAAAATTGAAACATCTTGGTGTATTTTAGATTGTGCCGGTCTTTGAGCAACTCACTTAATTATCCAATCGATGTTTGTCATGTGGCAAAATGTGGCAAAGTTTTTTTTTAAAAAAAAAAAAGTATATCTTTGAACTTTTTTTTTTAATGTAATTAAGAAGGATGCAGGTAGATGGTTGCAACTTAGGTTATACCAAAATATTCCTTGAAAAATAATTCCTACCTTCTCCTTTATGAAACCTCTACTTTCTTCATTTGTGCAAAGTTGCTTTTTTCATCTTCATGCAACTAACCCTCTTCTCTTTGGATGATATATATTTTAAAAGTTGCAACTTTCTCAAATGAAATGTTCAACAATTTTTTTTTTAAAGTAATTGAGTTAGTGGATATTTTTAATACCTACTAATATTAATTTTTAGTTCAATAATTTGTGAGGAGAGTATTCAAATTCCTAACTTTTTGTTCCAGCGTGTAAGTCTTAAACTCAATTTAACTATATCCAAATTACAAATTTCAAATTATTTAAACTCTATGTCATTGTTAAAAAAGAATATAATTGAATTTTTTATGCTTTAATAATAAAATTAAAATTTTAGAATGAAATGGATGAATAATGTACATGTGTCACTATAAGTATATACATTAAGTAAAAAAAAAATATTATCAAGTCAAAAGTGAAAACGGAAAATCAAAGATGAAAAAAGGTCTAAAATACTATACATTAGGAAGTGATTGATTGGGTTGATCTAATTGCATGCAGCTGGAATTTCTTTCTTTCTTTCTTTCTTTCTTTTTTTCCTTTTTCTTTTAGTGTGAAGTTGATAGAAAACTAGAAAAGGAGTATGGGTAAAGCTTAAGAAAATTAAATCAAACAGCTGAGCTGCCCAACACAACCTCCAAAGTGGGAAAAGATAACCAATATCAGATGATTCCCATAAAGCCCCTGTCTTTAATTTCTTTAATATCCTAAATAATAATAATAATAAATAAATAAATGAAAATGAAAATGAAAATAAATAAGAGTTTCATCTTTCAAGTGGTAGTGTACTTTGGAGAGAGACAAGAGAGAGACAACTTTTTTTTTTTCTTTTCGAAGTTTTACCAAATTTGAGAAATCAAAGGAAAAAACAATTAAGGATGTTCAATTTGAGCATTGTTTTCTCCAATTTTCCAACATTCAATCCGACAAGAAATTCATTGAAGTCCACATTCACACGAGCATAATCAAAATTAGTCGTAATAGGTATGATTCATGTATCAATTGTAATGGGCCTTTTGAAGGTTGTTCAAAGCAAGACCCAAAAGCCATGGACAGACCCAAGCCCAAGAGAACCGAAAAAATAACATAGAGAGGAATGTGCATCCCAAAAGGAAAACATCAGTGTATTGGGATTTGGGATGGCCAACGAGTTGGTAAGTATATACCAATCAGGAAATAAACGAGTCGAGGCCAAACTGACACCCTGCAACCTAGAGCGTCAGAAACGTCCCTGACACTCCTGCCGTCACACGCAACCGTAGGCATGTGTCAGAGGATTGACATATAAATAGCCCCATTGGACCATCCTGAAAGGGAGGATAAGTAATATCTAAATGAGAGACCTAATCTTACTTCTTTTAGTACTTAGTTGAATTATTCATTCATTGTACTAACTTAGCATCAAAGTGCAGTAGGCTTGACACCACATCGGTAAGAGGATCTCTTACGCAAGTTAGCTCGGATAACATCGAGACCAAACAAAAGGGAAGTGGGCCAGAAGTCAAAACCATTAGGCACCCGCAAAGCAATCCAAGGCTGCTGAGATCCAAGCGGCAACAAGTCTCAATCATAAAGAGACCTGGATTTCTTTAAGTCTATTTATATTAAGCAATGTGCAATTGTAATTTTTCATTCCCATTGGTGTTCTTTACATTAATGTTCGTAATAGAATGAAACATTTGTGATTACTATAATTTCCTCAAGATATAATAAAAAAATTAGAACAGTCATGGTTTCAGTATGTCGAACGATAGATCGTTCTTTGCACAATCAATGGTCTTCCTCCTACTATTCCTTGCTCAAACTTCATTTGTTCGTTGTCTATTCAATATTAACATCAATATCAGTATTGTAGATATTCATGATACAATCACATACCGACCAAAAAAAATCAACTACATGGTTCAAAACAAAAAAATTTGTATATCGATATCACTTGTATTTAGATCAAAATTGGTATCGTCAATATCCATAATCAATTTTATTCTATTGATACAAATATATGATGTTGGGCTTGGTGCCTTAAATCTCGTGGTTCTCATAGTTTGTAAATGTTTATGAATTATTTATTTAATAAAATAAGGAGTTATTTTATTCGATATTTTGTTTGCATTAACTCAATCCAATAAACTATGATCCAAGATTATTTTATATAACTTAAATATGTATGTGGTATGTGGTTGACATACGGGTGGATCATGTTTGAGTAATAACTTAAATGGTCTGTACTATATGGATAAAATTGGTGCATTATCCTAGTGATACTACAGATGCGGCCCACTTTGTAATTGTTACAATAGTTGTAAAGTATTACAAGCGATGTGATCTTAATTATACATATGGAGACATGTGAGCAGGGGTATTCTATACAAAGAGTTGTATAAGACCGAACTACAAAATAATTAGTCTCACTTTATAACGTTATTAATTGAAGAGATTAACATTTCAATAGGATGACCATAGGTGACTCGATCTTTATCGTGAGTGAATTATGAACTCTTGTCTATCAAGACAATCCTTTGATCTGTATGGGCGAGAGTGGTCAAATTCGCCGACTTAATAAGTCTACCATTTTGGGGATTTATTCATAAACAATCCTTTGATCTGTATGGGCGAGAGTGGTCAAATTCGTCGACTTAATAAGTCTACCATTTTGGGGATTTGTTTGATTAGGGAGCTGTGAACATAACTACACAAGATGAAATTCACTCCTTTTCCCATCTTTAACGTAAGTAGATGAATTTCTCTCTTAAGAGCTAATTACGAGTCTTAAACAATAAGGCCTCACCTTTTCACTGGCCCGAGAACGATTAGTTTGTAGTTGGACTATAAATTGTTTGTTCATTAAAGAGATTAGTGGTACTTAAGGAGTTAAATGTAACTATAAGGGTAAAACGATAATTTGACCTAGATGTAGTTACGAGCGATTCGTAAGGTTCAACTTACTGTTGATCGATTATATCCATGGACACAGAAATATATCTATAATTCAAAGAGTACAGTTGTGGGTCTTTAGTAGAGTGACTTGTAGTTAATGAATGTTGATTAATTTGATTAAAGAATTTAATTAATTAATCTCATATCATTGGAGATTTTAATCTATAGGTCCATAAGGTCTCGTTATTAGCTTATTAAGGGTAAAACAAGAACCAATTAATTTTGGATTAATTTGAATTATTCAAGTTAAATAAAGAAAATTATTGTATAAGATACAATTAATATAATGTATATAGATACATTATAATATAGAATTAATTTTGAATAAGATTCAAAATTATATATTATAATATGTGAGAGATAAATATTTGAATAAGATTCAGATATTAATTATATGAATAAGATTTGTATAATACTAAGTTATAATTAATATGAGCAAGATTCATATTAGGAAAATTTTTACAAATTAAAAAAAATGTCAAACTATTTACAGAAATAGCAAAAAAAGCCATTGATAGACACTGATAGACTTCTATCAGTTTCTATCACTAATAGATACCATCGACTTCTATCAGCTCTATCAAAGAAAATTAAAATTTTGTTATTTTGTGTAAATAGTTTTACTTATTTTTCTATTTTAGAAAATCTCCCTTCATATTAATATTATCGGTTAATAATTAATATGAATAATATTCATATTAAAACTATATATGATTCTTTTGATTTGAAGTTTTGATTCCAACGTATCACGGAAGAAAACAGAAGAGTTCTTTCTGTAACTCTATCTTCTTCCCTAAAATTCTACCAAATAAAATTTCTCCCTACCAACTACAAGGAGCCCACACATCCTTGACTTTGTCTTGAGAATAGTGAAGAAATAAGTGGTAGTGTCCTCATGACTTGTTTGTTCGTGAGAGGCATTTTTCTAGTTTGAGGGAGATTTGCATTCGTGTTGTTCCCTTTCGAGAAGGGGAATTCATACACGAAAAGAAAAATCTTCAAAGGTTAGTCCTTCTCTTCTCTCTTTCTCCTTAAAAAGCATGATGTAATTTATTAAGATCTTTATCCTGTTCTTCTCCGTATTTTTTTTCTTTGTGTTTGAGTTTTTAAAAATTGATTTAACAATAGCACGTGCTTTCATACACTTCCGCTAAGGAATTCAATTCCTTCATATGACATATGGATATCGATATCGATTTTTAACACAACAAAACCATATGGGTTATAACTGAATGAGATGGATGATATGTGAAGACAAAAATCTTACAAAAAGATGAATGAATCTCAAGTAATGGTCAATAGTAATCAGATTCGTCACCCTCTCATCCAAAATGAGATTAAAGATTTCGCCGTGGGGCCTAATATTCATAGTGATGACAAAATGCTTGTAAACACCAACAATGGAAATTAATTGGGACCCAATTTTCATATTATAATCATTAATTAATTACGATTTCAAGTTGGTAAATGTAGCCTAAGTATCTTGGTTAACCCATCACTAAAATTTGGTGGTTGAAATTTTATTTTATTAAGAAATAATAATGTTAGTTTAGTTTTAAAAAATGTTAAATTATAGAAAATACACAGGAATTTTGTACATTGCATCAAAAATATTTCTGATATTCCAAAAAATTCAATAATACACTTGAATTTTTAAAAAAAGTTTGAAGATACCAACACGTTAGTTTTGGATGGAAATCATTACTTTGTTTACAAAACACCTTTAAATTTTCAAAAGTTTCAATTTTAACTTTTGGAAAGTTAAGAAATACCCTTAATGTTAGTATGTGAACATAAACCATTAATACTTCATTTAAAAAATATCCTTGAATTTTCAAAAGTTGCATTAATACTTTTTAAAAAATGCTTAAAAATGTTCTTATCACTAGTGTAGAGATCAATATTTGAAGTTATCTTGAGTTGGAAAAGGACCAATTTTAAATCAACGTATAGATATCCTCATTTTTTTTTCCATATATATACTCTTATTTTTCTCCCATTTCTCCAATTTTTATTTCACTTTTCTCAGCAACCAAATATAAACCAAAACTTCAAGCTAAAGCCTAAAATTCCACAAAATCTCACAAAATTCCAAAAGCAAAATCTCCTTTAGAACTTATGGAGAAAAAAATCTTTCATTTTGTGAATGTTCTCAAATACAAAAAGGATTGAGAAAGGAATATCATCTTCATCATGGTGAATATTCTTAAGTAATCATAATTAATAGAGTAATTTAAATTGCAAAAGGGATCAACAATGTCGTCATCACTACAAGTTTGGTTCTACACTTCTTCTTTTCCTATTAATTGTCCTCAAAATTATGATACAAATATTATTGTGTCTCTTATTCTCAAAATATTTCATTTTGTGAACTAAACTCAACTACTAACATATGACCTCATCAAAATATTTAAGAATTAAGTGTCCATTGGTGGTTCCATTATTCTCTTTCTTACCTTAATTTAAGAAAAAGCTTTTTTTTCCAGATATAACAAAAGTCAAACAATAAACATGAAGCAACAAAAATCTATAACAAGAAGAGAATCAAGAGACGAGAGAAATGAAGAAGGCAAGTAAGAGAGTATTGAATAAGAGAGTAGAGAAAAAAGAGGGAAAATAGAGAACTCTAAGGTCATAAAGTGAAGTAAGGGAAAGAGAGAAAATAGAAGAGGAAGGTGGTGAAGTGTGATAAATGTTAAGAACATTTTTTAACATTTTTCAAAAAGGTAGGGGTACTAATGGAACTTTGAAAAGTTAGATAATTTTTTTTTAATGAAGTATTAACCATTTCAGTTCATATACTAATATATACTAATAATAAGAGTATTTCTAAACTTTTTTTTTTTAGAAAAAGTTTAAGAATATTTTTGAATTTGAAAATTATAGATACTTTCATATAGCTTAAAAACATTTTTATTTGGTTATTTTCTTGCATGCATGAATAAAGTGCACATCTATGGGGAAATACAAATCTTTTGCACATGATATGGTCTCAAACATGATGCAACCATATAGCTTTATGTTGATATGTTTTTTTTAAGCAAGTGGATGGGATGATTTAACAAAATGAGCATGTATACAACTTGGCTCTCTTTTTCTTTTGTATTGGTAGTAAAGGGAAAGAGTTGCATCACAAAGCTATTATGCCAGCTCAAAATATTTCAATCACAAGGTTGGGGAAAAATAGAAAAGTAACACACATGATGCTTATAAAATATGGTCTTGAAGGGTTAAAGATTCTATCTTTCTTTAGTGGACCCATTTGCAAAAGTTGATTCTATATTTCTTGAGAGATTTTGCATTAGAAGTTTGCTAAATTAATTATAGTTGTGCCATCTAAACTTTGTTAAATATTTTCTAGTTTTGTCTTTCTAACTTTATTAATTAGTTTCTAGATGTATCCAAGTTTATTATTATTATTAATAATGTTATCATACTACTTTTTGTGCTAACCCTTTAAATAACTACCTACTCAATAGCTTCTAAAGGTTAAATAAATCTCTTAATTTTGTCTATTGTTTCAAACTACTCTCTTAAAAGTTGCAATATTACCTTCAATCTTTCATAATTGTTTCAAACAATCCTTCGAGTAGTAATTCCTCAAAATTTTGAATGATAATGGGGACTTGGAATGAGAATGGTAGCATTAGAGTCTCAATTTTCATTCAAGATATCTTTATTGCTCCATTTTAGGTCCCACTTTTTAGTCCAACTATCTAAAGAGTTTCTATGCCAAGTATAACTTTGAAATGTTTAAGAAAATTCAAAGATAATATATTGCAACTTTTGAAAGAATAAAAGTATTTTTTATTAAACAAGGGACAAATTCAAGAGTATTTTTGACAACTTTATCTCTGGCAAACTCAATAACAAAATATGCAACGTTAGTTATTTAAGAATAAAATCCAAAACCTTGAATATAGTTAAAAGAGTTATATTGGATCACATACCCTTATGAGTTGTTCGATTATTTCCCAATAACCCTACACCAAAGCAATGAAAAAATTTTATTGAAAAGAAAACGTAATGCATATGTGACTTTATCCTAAATAACCAAATCGTCAAGATAGAATGATCAATTTTTGCTTTAGATTTTCAAGTTCATCGGAATGATCCTTAGATTTAAATAAATATTAAAAATTCAATCCAAACTACTACAATACATGTCAAAGCACCCAACTAACATCTACGAATGTATTGATCAAAGAGGTTTGGTTCGGATCCTCCTACCTTATTATAAAATACATTTCTTTCAGAAAAAAGGTAAAGTAATTAAGGCATAATTTATAAATGCATACATGCTTTCCTGACAAGAAAACAAACCATCATCTTAAGAAAGCATCCATCTTAAGGGTTTTGCAAAAAGGCAATTCCACTATACTCTTTTTTTATTTTTGTTAGTAAAGTTTATAAAACCCCAAACATCATCTTCTCTCCTTTTATGATCCTTTTTCTCAAAAACTCTCTTTTCCTGATATCCGTTCTTTTAATAATCTTGGTGGACGGCCATGGCTGATTCAGCTCAGAACTTTAAGTTTCAAATGCAATATTTTCACTTCCTCCATATATATATATATATGGAGAGTTGGAGGCACATTGATTATCCACCCACACTCTCCTTTTTCTCTTTTCTTACATTTGATACATACAAGTAGAAGCAGAAGACAATGGAAGCTCTGATGCAACAAGAAGTCGCTGGGATCCCGGTAGACTCCATGATGTTTCGGCCGGTTGAGAAGTCACTGAAAAGACTGTTGCCTGCTCCGGTCGGTAACCAGTCTCCCGATGGCGAACCCCGGGCGACAAAACAATGTAAAACTTCTATTTTGTTTTTCTTTCCTTCTCTAGATGTCTATAGGATATGTGTAGTGTGGGAGAATGGTAACTGAATGGAGAGAATGTTATAAATGTTTGCAGGTAGGGAGGATACAGTTGTTAGCAGGAGGAGCATGGTTGGAAGTTTTGCCCAAGGAGTTAGAGAACATGGTAAGTTAAACTATACATTAGTCTCTTAGAAGTGGAGAAATATCTCGAGTATGTACATTGTTTTGATATGATGCATTTTCTAGGTAGATTTTAAAAATAGGTCTAAGTTTGAAGTGGACAATATGATACAATTATGTTAGTGACATAGCAGTCATTATTCAAGAAAAGTTATGAAATGATCTAAGAAAATACGGAGTTTGAATGAGTTTCTTGATCTTCTTAGATTGGCAACTCCTACTTGTTGATGAGGAAGATAAAATTTATAAAGAGACAATATATGATTCTTTAATATCAAACCAAATCCATAGAGTCTGTAAATAAGACTATTCAACATCTCATTAAACAACTGAATATGATTGCTCTTCAATCAAATTATTACAGTACAACAGAGAGACCATGAACTTATGTTGGTACTGTTTGGTTGGTTACAGTTGCAGTGAGATTAGGACAAAAGATCAGAGAAACAGTAAAGGGGAAGTTGAATTTGGGAGCAAAGATTCTTCAGGTTGGTGGGCTGAGGAAAGTTTACAAGCAGTTATTTAGTGTAAGAGAAGGAGAGAAACTATTGAAGGCTTGTCAATGCTATTTGTCAACAACAACAGGACCCCTAGCAGGTCTTCTCTTCATATCCACACACAAACTTGCCTTTTGCAGTGACAAATCCCTCAAACTCTCTTCCCCAACTGGAGAGCTCCTAAGATTTCATTACAAGGTATAACAACCTATCTGTGTCTTAAATCTCTTGAAACGGGCAAAAAGGAACAAGTCCCTTTTCGACTCGTCTTAGATTAAAAAAAGGTCAATGATTCTAAAGTTCTCTCCGATTTGTCATCTTTTTCAGAATGGTCGGGCGTAAAGTTTTGTCTCTCATTTAAATGTCGTTCGGTCTCAGTTGTTTACTAAACTGATGTTGGTGCAGGTGGTGATTCCTGTAGGGAGGATAGAGAGTGTGAACCAAAGTAAGAATGTGATGAAGCCTTCACAGAAGTACTTGGAGATAGTAACTGTTGATAATTTTGATTTCTGGTTCATGGGGTTCCAAAATTTCCAAAAATCATTCAGATTTCTTCAACAAGCTATCTCTCAGGAATGGAAGATTAATTGCTAGCTATGTTTGGAACTTGGGAGAAACATGTTTAGTAGAAGTGTTTTCTTTTCTTTTCTATTTCTTTTGTTTTCCTTGTGCTTCCTAATATTCACTTATTGTAGCTAAGGAGATCTAGATAGATACGTTAGACCCAATTTGTACAAATTTCAATTAGAATCAATGTAAGTTGATATATATTAAATATATGTTTGGTGTTAGCTTCAAAATTTATAGTCACTCAAAATTTTAGATTCTAAGGGTAATTTTGTGTTGGGGTTGGTGGGAAGTATGACTTTGTTTGCAATTAAAGAAATAATAAAAATGACATGAAATTCCAAAATGGTCAAATTGTTAAATGTCATGAGATTAAATCAATCAATTAGTGCTAGAATAAATCCATACGAATTGACTATAAGTTTACAAAGGCTCATCTCAATCATTTCAAATCTTCCACTCTCATCATTGACAAACATTTATGCTAATAAGACAAAGAAACAGAGGAAATTTGTTTATATTTTCAAGTAGTTAAATTACAAGTTTAATCTCAGAACCGGCTGGGATAACTCAACAAACCTTCAATATTTAACGATTCCACGGAACCTGTTGTGATTGATAAACGGCATTGAAAGACATGGCCGTTATCTCAATCAATTCAAATCTTTCACACGTGTCAACCACATCAGTTATTTAAAACGTTCTTAATAATCAATAGACGTTCAAGCTTCTATATGATTTCAATATTTCAAAAATTGCTCATAGGTCATTTAACTACGAAGTTTATGTCTAACAAGCCGAAATGAGCATAACTTAATGATCATTAGCATTTACTCGTTTCTTAATGTCAAAGATTCAAATCCTTATTTTCACACTTTTGAATTAAAACAAAAGAAAAATTGTCTAACAAGTTCTCATCGTTTTGTCTAACAAGTTCTCATCGTTAACTCTATTAGTTTAACATTACATGATAACTGTATTACTCAAAACTTCTTGAAAGTAGATTTAATTTTGTTGACGTGGTGGCTTGTTTAAGTTATGCGCACGCACACTCTAGCTCACTAGCATAAGCCAAGAATGATCAAACACCCAACACAATGAAAAGAACTGAATGTGATCTATATATTAAGAACCAATGAATTTTAAGGCTTTTGCTTGCCCTCACTTGTTTTCGAGAACAAACAATGTTGTATAGAAAGAAGAAAAGAATCAGGTAAAATGGTGAGCAACTAACTCACAATATTGAGCTAACAGGACTCTCTGCAACAAGAAGTAAGCACGCAATCGGCCAGAAACTGACTAAGCTGAGATGTATACAGTTTTGGGTCATTCCTAAAATGATCTACATGAGGGGTGGACACAAAATTGCAAGCTCTAACCTCACGTCCTGCTCGTCGTTGCTCCTCTATAAATGATTCCACGGAACCTGCTGGGATAACTCGATCCGCTGAGCTGTAGATATACAGTTGAGGACAGCTTGGTTGTGACGAAGATAACGTACCCAACACATCAGATAGCCTCCTGGTAGGATAATAGAATAATTTTCGTCTTTTAGATTTTATGTACAGGTTTATGAAGTACATTTGCAAAAAAAGTGTAGTAACAAATCTAACGTAAATGAACAAAGGCATGTTTGCAAATGGATATGAAACTATCATTGTTTATGTACTGTCTACTTGTTAATGACCATCCTATATAATTTTGGAGTTCCATATTTGATTCATTTTTTGTTGTATCTGCTCAATCTTGTTATATGTTGGTTATAATGATCACATTAAAAAGGGTAACTACCTGTTAACAGTAGGGAGTTTCAAAACGACGCCGAAGATCTTTTCCAACACTAATAGAAGTGCTGCTTCAGTAACTGCAGGTTTAGGCTCTATATTTTCTTTATTGCTGAATGATACTTCCATCCCGGTGTTGTCCAAGGTTGTCGATCCTTTTGTTGCCACACTGTTCTTCTTCAATAACGCTGCAGAGAAGCCTGAAGCCCAGACCTAGAAAAGCAATGACAAGATTAACAATCATTTTCCCACAATTGTTCAAATAAGATACTTAATACTTATATAGAAACACAGATCACCAACAAATAAAAGCTGTGAAAGTATATAATAAATAGATACTCTACTCTAAACGCATAGTGAAAACAATAGTTGAACAGACAAAATTTCACCCTTATCCATAACTTGATATATAGAGGATATGCCCGAATAAAAAGGCCACTCTTAAGTCCTTTCCTATATGAAACCATGATAAATCGATGGTGATGAATTTTGACCAAGCCAACGATCTTATTTTTACTTTAAATCAGAGCATGGTTCGTAGTACATGGTTACTTAATGTGGTGAATGAATACAGCAAGCTACAGTTTTTTTGAATAACAAGAAAGGGAACTGGCAAAAACATGGTCCAATAGTGACTAATATCTTTTACTACTGATGACTGTCTCGTTGACAAAGAACAAGAATTTCATTTCAAGGCCGCCATTACCTGAGGGTCGGGAGCTGCAACAGGGGCAGAATCCACAACGCAGCCCTTAATCGTTCCCATTAAAGAAGAATCACGATTCTGAAACTTCTCCAGAATAGCTCCATACCTGCATCAAGATAAATCCAAGGGAACAATCACGTAATGACATTCATTCAAGAAAAGCCAAAGGTGCTACAATGAAGAGCAACAAATCCCCAAAGCTACCACTCCCTAAGAAATAGAAAATGAACAATCTTCCATTGTCTATATAAGTTAAAAGAAGAGGGAAAAGAACATACGTTAACCATCCGGTATTGCTAAAAGTGTGAAACACCAGGTTCTTCCCGTGCTCCTCTTCCAACCAATCAGCTAGATGGTTCACAAGCAAGTCGATGTGTTCTTCAACTTTCCCACCAAGCTGATACGTAAGTATCTCAGCCATTGGAAAAGTAAAGGTAATGGCATGAAAACCCCTTGAAGTATACCATTCGGCGTATCTCTTTAAATGTTTCTGCTTTGCTCCCAACCATCCTAATAAAACCACCACCGTCCTAGATTTTGCCACCGAACAAGCAGAACTACCCGTAATATTTAAAGAACTTGGCTCTGGTAAATGCCATCTGTACATAACCTCAGAAGGTGGGAAAGAAAGTTTAGGTGAAGGTGCAGCCTGCTTTGATGCCTTGGTCAATGCAGCTGACTGATATAAATTAGAGAGAACAGAGGAAGAAACCAAAGACGTGTGGATGTTTCCAACATAGTTGCAACTGGAAGTTGGAATTGGAAAACTGAATTTAGGGATAGGTGCATGAATTTTAGTAACAAATGATAAGTTTGCAAGCTCCGAAACAGAAGTATAGGAAACAAATGATGTCTTTGACGCCTTCAAGAATTCTAAAGCTGAATCTGAGGAGGAAGAAGAAGAAGAAGAAGAGGAAGCCTCTGGCGGTTTCTGAGATGGTAACTTGTCTGAAAAGTCAGAGGAAAAAGAAGCCACAGCCATGGCAGTTACAGCAACAAATGGTCGTTGAAGGATTCCAGACAAGGAACCCATATCTGAAACACAGATCAAAATGTCTCATGCCAATAGCAGGTTACTCTGAAAGAACATGAGGCAAAAATCAGCAGTCGAGCAATCTAAGATGTAGATGACCCAGAAAGCGAGATCTTTCTATGAGATCACCTGCTGTAACAAGAGAGAAAGAAATTGAATATTAATGGGTGAATAAAAAGAGAGGTCCCATTATCAAAGTTTGAGTTGGGGTCTTAATACGCACGAGAAAAAGGATCTTCAAATGGATCTTTGAAATTGTTCAATTCAAGACAATTGGGCTGTCACCAACTTTGACAGCCGGATCATTTATCCTCAAACCAAACCGTCCAAGAAGTTTCCTTGAAAGGTTGGTTTTGCTCAAGCCCTCTTCCCGTTCCCACCCACGCACGTTCCTGAAACAAAAACAGAACGCGTCTACAACAAATTAGAACATTAATCTCACATGTCTAAGCGAGTAACTAACGATTAAATAACTTTATATTTTAAAAATGAGAACTGGTAACAACCCCAAAAAGAGAAAAAGGGAAAAGAATTAGTTGACGCCACGTGTTGTGAGCTCAATCCAAAGAACTTCATAAAAACAAGGAGCCTCGCTTCAAAAGGAAGATGAGACCCTTGATAACGATTTGTCATTTATGCAGTGCCGTCCATAATAAAAGTTCAGAAAAAGAGAAAATAAAACAATCCAATAATTTTCAATCGAAATAAACGAATTGATTTGATAAACAAAGCATAACCTCAAACTCAAAAGATAAATTCATTCGAGGTCTAGAATAACAATAGTTAAAGACGCACGATCCAGACACCGAGTCATACATCCCCGTTGAATTTTCAAACTTTGTAGAAAGAAAATATGTGAAACACGTCTCAACATTTGAAGTAATTCAGGTCCAGAAGAAAATCAGTCCTCGTGCACCAAAGAAAGCAATTTAATCATTTCACATTCGAAATTTTGATGCTACACAGTCAAATCGGAGATAAAGCATTGAATTTACCACTGACAATTAACAAAAAGGAAATCGAAATTCAAACCAATTGTTCCTTTCTCAAAGCTTATACCGAACCCGAACAATAATTCATCGCATTGCTATAGAATCTATAGAACTCCTATGAAAAAAATCGACAATGGGGAAATCCGATCATCGGATTCCACCCCGACGAAAAGGGAAACATCAGAACAATAATAAGAGGGGGAAAACAAACAAAATAGAGAAAATCACACAGAAACAAAACCGGAAGAGATGAACATCAATGAGAAAACATGAAATCGAATCAAAGAGCGGAAAATGTTGGTAAAAACATACCGTTGAATGAGAGAGGGAGAGAAGGAAAGATGAAGAAATCCTTCAAAAGCAAAAGACTTGTGTCGGTTTTGGTTCCTCGTGTTTCTGAAACCTTTTGTATACGTGAAGACGACGAATCGAAGAACCAATGAATGGCGGAGAAGATGAGCGAAGAACGAAAATTCCGTTATATTTATACTAATTCTTAGCATTGCGTTTTATATTTATATATTTTATTTTATTTTATTTATATTTTTTAAATTTTTAGATTTAATTTCCAAAATATAAAATAACCGTGGGTCCCAAAATTCTCATTCCCATTCCGAATCCTATTCTAATAGGAAAAATGCCACGAGAGTACCGTTTTTATTTAATCTCTAAATTTCAAAATATTAAATATTTAATCAATTTTTGAGTTTGATTTTAAGTTAGTTCTTAATCTTCAAAATGTTACAATTTTATCTTTAACATTTGAGTTTTGTTTCAATTTAGTTCTTATGTTTCAATATTTACATTTTCAACCTCGATTATTTACTAAATACTTATTTTTCATCTTTAGTATTAATAAACTAAAAAAACACTAAAAGAAATATAATTAATTAAGTTTTACTATTTTTTATCACTTTTAAAATTAAATTTAAAATTTTACTTCATACTTATTTTTAATTAATTTATAGAAATTTACATCAATGATTGAGAATGAGTATTTTATGAAAAATTGAGGTTAAAAATGTAAAATCTTGAAACGCAAATACCAAACTAAAACAAAACTCAAATCTCAATGATAAAATTATAACATTTTGAAATTTAAAGACTGAATTGAAACAAAACTCAAAATTTAAGAACAAAATGTGTAACATTTGAAAATATAGGGACCAAATAGAAACTAGACCCAAAACCGACCAAAAAGATATTTTTCCTTTTTTATTCCATAAGGGTTGAATTACAAAATTAGTTTCGAATTTTGAGATCTCATTTTAGATTTGTAACTTTTAAAATAATCTAATAGAATTCTCTAAGTCCAAGTTGACAACCATTTTTATTTGTTTGGTTTCTTTTAATTTTATAGTTATATTAAGAAAGCATGAGTTCTTAATCAAATTCTAAAAATAAAAATAAATTTTGATCTTTTTATTTTAATTTTCAAAAATAAAAATATTGACGTAATTTTTAAAGATATTTCTAATTATAAAAACAAATAAACCGATATATGGAAGTATTTTCAAAATTTAAAAACCAAATAGTTATGAAACTCACAAGTTTGGGCTTTATTTTGTGATCATTTTATTTTTTATTTTTTATTTTTGAAAATCAAGCACATTTTCTTTCATTTTCATCTTTTTTTAGTAAAAGTGTTGAATTCTTAACCAAATTCTAAAAAAAACTATTCTTTTTTTCAATTTTTGACTTAGTTTTTAAAAATATGAATAAAAAATAGATAACAAATCAAAAAATTCAGATGTAAAATAGATGTCTATGCTTAATTTTCAAAAATTAAAAAAAATGGTTATCAAACATAAACTTTAGGAACTATAATTTCATTTTTTTATTTTTTATTTAATAAACTTTGAAAATTTTAAAATTTTTAAAAAAATAATTAATCTATTAATTATAAATTAAAATTTTATTTAATCATAAACTTTTAATTTTGTGTATAATAAATTAAGGTTCAGAAACGAGATAGATACAAGGCTTAAAAGTTAAATCACTGAAATTTTAATTTAACCATTAATCTTGGATGAAAATTTTAAAGGTAAATTGTATTTATTTATTAATTAAATAGTTAGTTTAAAAATTATTGAGAATAGTAGGGCAGTTTGAATTCTCTATTATAAAAAATGTTTCAATTGGGTTTTAGTTTGGTTTACAAAATTAAGACAAAACTGAACCGAATAATTCAGATTTAAAAATACTTTAAATCGAATCGAACTACAAATTTCGGTTTCTTTAACTTTTGGTTTGGTTTGATTTTATAAATTGATTCAATTTTAGCGATTTTGATGACCACTCCTAATTCTTTATATGTATAAAACTTCAAGATAGTTAATATGTACTATCTCTAATCAAACCGGAGATCAAATTCACCGATCCAATTTGTTGTATCTAAAAAAAATCTCATGGGATTTGTAGGGACATTTGATATTTTGATATTAAACTCTAAGCTTAAAAGAAATAATGCAAGTACTAAAAAAGATAATCAATTTTGTTATGTTCAAATATTTATATTAAGTTTAAAGTTTTAGAACTGGATATAATTTAACTAAGAATTGAGAGCTTTTTTTTTTATTAAATTAAAGATATCTTCCATACATATATTACCATACAGAATAGTATAATATTAAATATAAAAAAAAATATTGATTCGATATATATATAAAATTTGTACTATCAACATCGATGTAGTACATTCCCTGCCCCACACATTAGAAAAAGAAGTTTCTAAAATTTTAAAGCTTAAACCTCTAACACTTTAGAAATGAAAAGGGTACTTAGTTCTTTTTCTACCATACTTAGTATTAAAGATGATTTTAAAATTCTAAAAATGTTGTACTAAACTTATAAATTATGATCTTAAAAAATTTAATAGTCGAACTATGTTTATATTAATGTAGGCATTAATTATAATAATCTATATCTATATTATATTAAAAAAGGATAAGAGGAAAAAAAATTTAACTTACCTCTTTGCCTTTAATTTTTAATGACTCTTTTACTCTCACGCACACACCCCTCCATGATTTTGTACGTACTTTTCCTACTTTTTTCCATTTAATTTTACATTTTTTTTTGTCAATATATCTTTAAATAATTTCTATTTTGTCCTTACATACTTTCCTACTCTTTTGTATCTTTGTTTTTTTTTTCTTTTACGTTTCATGCATTTTTTTTTTATTTTTTTCCATTTAATTTTGCATCCCTATTTTGTCATTATAATTTTCAATAATTCATACTCTATCCTTACATATATTTTTTTCCTTTTTCAATTAATAAAGAATTAGTGAAGTTAAATTTTACATATATCCTTACATTATACACATTTTTTAATGAATATAGTTTCTTTTCCTACAATAACTACACACTTCTCTTTCTGACACATTTTCACATAATAAAGGGTTGTTTTTAAATATAAAAAAATGAATCAAAATATTTACAAATAATAGCAAAATATCTTATAGATTGCGATACACAATGATAGACTACTATCTGTGCTTATCATGACACAGATAGTCACATATAGTAGTCTATTGTTATCTATCGTAGATAGATCGATATTTTGTTATTAATCATAAATATTTTTAGCAGTTTTTTCATTTTAAATAATTTATCCATAATACATATATTTCGTTTTTCTTTTCCCTAAACTTCATTCTACTAGAGATTTCAAACTCTTCTAAAAAGAAATTAGAAATATCAAGTATATTGTAATAATCTCATACAAAGAACATGAGGACAAAATATGAATTATTGAAAGATCTAAATAGAAAAGAGAATGTAAAATTAAACGAACAAATAAAATAAAATTCATAAAAAAAAAGTAGAGGTATAAAATAGTAAGAAATGATATGAGGAGAAAATAGAAATTGTTGATATTGACAAAAAAAAAAAAAGAAAAGAAAAAAAAGAAATAAATGTAAAATTAGATGAAAAAAACGTATAAAAGGTAAACGTGGGGAGGGTAGTTAAGAATTCTCTCCACTTAGCCCCTTTTAATATAAAATATATATAAACAATTTTTTTTTTCAAATTTTTTTAATTATTTTTAAACTTCTCGTCTAATATTTCCAAAAATGATATTTGTTCAACCATTGAAATTTTTCATTTTATCTTTTTAATTATTTTCAAACTTCATGTTCAATATTTGCAACAATTATATTTGTTCAACCATTTAAATTTCACTCCAAAAAATTATGTTTCAAATATTTTCAACATCATTCAATACATTTTATATTCATTATAAATTAATTAAATAAAAGATACATATAGTTTTAGTCATCATCATGATGTTTCATTACTTTTAAATTTGACTTAGATATTTACTATTTAAATTTAACTAAAAATATATTTATTTAAATTTTTTTGTACAAAAGATTTTGAACCACGTGCATTCACGTATCTTAGAAAAAATGTAGATAGTTATATTTGTTATATGGCAAGTTTAATTTTAAACGTTCAATTTAATTAATTAAATCTTAACTTAGAATAAGATTAATAGATTCTCAAAACTGAATTAGACAATTGTTTACTACCAGAATCACACAAAGTTATTTATCTATAAAACAATTAATTTTACTTTTTCTTGCTTAAAAGAACTAGCAATGCCTCATATGCTAAATAGTTAAAAAAAAAAATAATAATAATACCATCACATTTGTGTTTCTTTTTTTTTTTTTTACTTAAAAGAACTAGCAGTATCTCATGCTAGACAGCAAAAATGGCTAAAAATTTAGCGTTTAATAACTATTTTGGTTTTTTTTAAAAAAAAAATTAACCTATTTTTCTTTATTTCTTATGGTAATTTACATTTTTCTTAATTATAATAGATAAATTCTTAACCAAATTTCAAAAACAAAAACGAACTCTTCAAATTATTTGTTTAGGTCTCATTTGATAACCATTTTGTTTTTTAAAATTAAGTCTATGTACACTATTTCTATCTCCAAATTTCTTCTTTTATTATTTACTTTTTTAAAAAAAAAAACTAAGTCAAATTTTGATAACTAAAAGTAGCTTTCAAAAAGATGTTTTTGTTTTAGAATTTGGTTAAGAATTCTACTATTGTATTTAAGAAAGATGCAAATTATTGTAAGAAACGTGAATGAAATAGACTTAATTTTCAAAAACAAAAACAAAAAACCAAAAGATTACCAGACCTTAGTTTTTCGAAATTTGTCTTGGTTTTTAAATCAGTGGTAAAAAGCAAATAACAAAAGAAGAAATTTGGATGGAGAAGTGATATCTATAGGCTCAATTTTAAAAAACAAAAACAAAAAACCAAATATTTACTTAACTGTATAGCGACTATGAGGTCTGTAGTTTGAATCTTTTTACTCCCTATTGTAGTTGAGAAACAAATTTAAATAGGTAAAAAAATATTAGGACTCTTCCTAAAATGTCAAAACCAAGTTTTAAAAAAATCATAATCATATAAAGTTTAGTTTTTATTAACCCAGACCAATTGACATAAATATTATACTATTAATTTTGAAATTAAAATATATATATATATATATATATATATATATATTTTCGAAAAACTACATATTTTTTAAAAGAGAAGTTTAGTTTCTTTTTCCCTTTTACATCAATTTTCTCAAAAGAAAATTCATATAGTTTTTGTTAATTCTAAAAAAAGAAAAAATTAGTGGGTTGGAAATTGTGAGAACATATCCTCATGGAATATTCTAATGCTACAAACAAGGAATGGCCGAAGGATATGCCCATAAGCATAATAACTTTTGTCCAAAAAGATTCTGATATTAAGACAGGGATGTTCCAATAATATTTGGCTTCATGTAAAGATTTTAAATATATATACAAATAAATCAAAATATTCTATGATATAACAAAATTTTACTGTCTACGATCGTAGATAGGGTATGATATTTTACTATATTTGTAAATATTTTCAGAGTATTATCATTTAAAATCATTTTTCTCTCTCTTCTCTATCTATCTATATATTTGAGTTTTAAAGATAAAAATATTGTAATTTTCGTTATCAATTTGTGAAAGTAAAATTAGGAATGATAGTGTAAATTATTTTCTATTTATTAATTTCATTTTTCCTTGAAAAATTATTTTAAATGTCAAAATGTTGAATATATTTTTAAAAATAACAAAATGTCACATAGACACGGATAAATATCTATCAATATTTATCAGTGATAGATGATAGTAGCAGTGTCTATCTTGGATAAATAATGATATTTTACTATATTTATAAATATTTTAATTCATTTTTTAAATTTTTTTAAAAAAAACCCTTTTCTGTTTAGTAGGTTAAAATTTACTTCAAAGTGGGAGGATAATCTTACTCAAAAAAAGAATGAGAATAATTAAAGCAAATAAAGTATTTATTTTCTTGTGTTCAATTTTTTTAAAAAAATATTACATGGGGGGTAATGGTAAACTTTATTCTATTAGGTAGCTATAGTTATATAAGCATTTTATTTTTCTACAAAAGAATATATGTACTGATGTATATCATCTCATTTTGATAAATCAAACCATTCCAAAAATATTTTCTTAGAAGAAAAAGAAATTCTAAAAAAGAAAAAAAAAAACAAGTTATCAAATATATTTGTGCTTCATTAAAAAGAAGAGGGAGAGACAAAGGAATCAAATGGAAGATAAACAATAAAAATTATGTATACTTTTCCTTTCTAATTTTTTCTTAGGTATGCAAGATTTGAATTGGCATGTCGGTTGAACTAGCTGTGTTTGTCTTAGCTTTTTTTTTTTTCTAAGTTTTTTGAGATTACTATAGTTTTTAAAAATAATGGCATGCAACGATACTTTTAGGGAAAAAAATCAATTGTAGTATGAATTAAATGAGTGATTGACGATATTTGCTAAGTAAATGCTAACTTAGCTTGTTCGGTATAAGTTGACATATTATTTCAGTTATTTATATATTGATATCAATTATTTAATTTATTATGAAATAATTATTTAAAAATTATATGGTTTAGATGACAAATTATATTATTGAAAGATTTAGAGAATTAGCCTACCTTACTGATATTAAGCAAATGTATTAAATTTAGTAATACTTCATAAGTAGATTTTCACAACATTTTGAGACATTTTCAACCTTTGATATTCTCTCTCATCCTTTAATTTCGTAATATTTTAAAATAAAAATATATCATTTATGAATTTACTACTAATTATATAATATATTCTGGTTTATTTCTACAAAAATCAAATATATAATGTTGTATTGATCGTTCAAAGCTTCTTATCGATTCCTACTTATTTGCGAGAGCAACAATTTTCATATTGTTGGAAAGGCTTCTTACTTTTGTAAATTTTGAAAAGAAAACGGTTTTGGAAAGTTATAACGGCAAGAAACTTATATTATATTTCTTTTGGTATTAATATTATTATACTTTTGTGTAAAATAATAAAATAGGAAAGTTTAGATAATTATGTAATTAGACATATTTATTTAGGTTAAAAACTTCTACTTTATTTAATCTAAATTAGATAAAAGTTTAGAAAGAACTCATTATAGAACATTCAAATGACCAAATTTTTCCTTAAAAAAAACAAAAAATTTGTCATATGAAGAGAAGAATATAGAATTGAAAATTTAAAACCTTTTTTAAAAAGAAAAGATAACATTTCTTTAGCTTTGCAGGTATGAGTTATTTGAAAAAGTAATATTAAACAATTAGAATAGAAAAAAATAATGAAAAACTCTTCACAGTTAAGATTCTTCCATATACCACAATCTCAAATGCGTCCTACAAAATTAAAATTGAATATTTTAAATAAAAGTAGTTACGAAGTATATATATATATATAAGACTAAATGATATAGAACACCCTTGAATTTTTGTACTTTCTTAGAGTTTTAATAACACACTTAAATTTTTATTAAAAATTAAAAAAAAATGTCCTCATTAATTTTGAATATACATTATTAATACTTTTGTTTAACGAAATACACAAATTTAAAAAGTTTCAATGATACCAAAAAAAAAAAAAAAGTTAACAAGATACTTAACTATTAATATGTAGATGAAATTGTTAGTACTTAATTTGAAAATTACCCTGAAGTTTTAAGAAGTCGAAAATCCTCCGTTGTTAGTGCAATCAATTTCTTTGAAGTGGTTAGAAAAAAACCAATTTGAAAACAAACCCTCATCCATCTATATCTATATCTATATCTCTATCTATACTATATTAAAAGGTAAAAAGGAGAGAATAATCTTACTTCTTTTCAAATTTTCTTTTTGGCCCTTTTGCTCTTAATTTTCATTTTACCCTCACTTTTTTCTATGCAAATAACTATTTTTTTAAAGCCTCATATCCTTTATATAAAACCTTTCCAAGATAACTAATTTTTATAACATGATGAAAACTTTTTATCAACAATAACTTTCATAAAATTAATTTGTTGGATGTCAATTTCTTCTTTAAAAGTTATCGAATCCCAAGAACAATATTTAAGATCTCTAAAAGAAAGAACGATGTTCAAAATCTTTAAAAGATTAGTGGTCGTTTCACTCAATTTCATAATTTTGAAAATTTTTTTGATGATGGACATGATGAATGACCATTGGGTTCACGTATGATTCATCAATACCATAATTAATTCAAATTTCTTATTATATCTTTATGCTGCAAATTTCCATGGATCTTAGAATTTGTGTGAATTGAGGATTTTCGTGGTTAAAAAAAAAAAAACAAATCATTTGAAATATTATGAAGATTAGGTTAGGATTTGATTTGATTGGTTTTTATTTATTGAAATATAGTTAATAAGATTATCTTTTCCAAATTAAATTTTTATATTTTTGTTTAAATCCTTCAATTTATTTATAAGTGGTTATGTTCGAGAATATTTAGCCTTTTCCCTTTCATACCATGGTTTTTCTTTTTATTCATCCATAATAATAATTTGTAGGTTTTTATTTTATATCTTGGTTGCAAATATATGTTACTCCTCATTGATATTTATGTAATCCCCAAAGTTCTTGCTCTAATGCTTATAAAAGTACAATTATTTTTTCTCTTTATAATATTTCAATATACAATTTTGTGATTTTTTTTTCTCGTTGTGAATTTTTGTGACATATATTTGTTCTTCCTTGTTTGCACGAGATTTGCAGACAAACTTAATTTGTGAAATTTGAAGTATAGCAAGTACAAGCTCTAATATATAGTTCTTTTAATTCTTTTATGCTTTTAAAATAAATTTTAATCTTTAAGTTGGTTTATCTTGATCTAGCCTCTTAGCCTTCGATGATTGACCTTTGATAGTTACGGGTGTTTTTTTAGCTATGCATTACACACCTCATGTGGATCTAGCTTTCAACCGCGTAGAACACATTATGAGGATATTGAAGGGGGCTTTCTCTTCCAATCTCCCTTAGGACCCATGGCTTCGTGCCAAGTATCATAGGGGACCCCGGATTCAAATACTCTTATGATCTTATCACTGTTTTTTCGGCTAAGGCTTGTTGATCTAGCCTCTGGGCTTTCCTCTATTCATGGGCTTCGTGGGCTTGGGCTTGGGCTTGGGCTTGGTTAATCCATGGACCTAGTCCTTTGGTCTAAGTAGTTGGATTTGAGCATATTTTGTCATTTGGGCCAAATTAAACTATTTTTGGGCTCAACTGGATTTTAGCCCAAATTATAATATCAAATTGGACCTGATAAAAACATGACATCATTCAAATTGACCAATTTATGTCTTCAACTTCAATTTGGGACACCTATCAACTTCTAATTAGTCTCAAATTCAATTATTTGGAATTTCATCATTAATTTAGTAAATAATGTGACAATTTGCGATTGGTCTAAAATTTCTTCTCCAACAATTCTCGTTTGTAGTTTTTGGTATATTATTAAACAAAGGCTTTATCATTATTGATACATTTTATTGTTTTTTTAATTACAATTCGAGATAAGTTTATTTTCAATTGATATTCATATTGTAAAGAGAAAAAAGAAGGTTAAGATGATGAAGAAAATCGCTGAGATGGAGAATAAATTAAAAAAAGAAAAAAAAAGGAGTGTGGGAATGTAGAGAGAAATTTGAAAAATTTAGGGAATAACGAAGAATGAAGAGAGAAATTGATAGAAATAGAGAGTTTAAAAATTCTTTTACTTTTATTCTTAATTTTAAAATTACAATCATCTATGAAATTAAATATTACTATTAAGTAATGAAGAAAATCATCACAATATTTTAACGGATCTATAACTTTGGTAATCATCTATTGGTACATTGTGTAGTTAAATCAAAATTAAATATTATTATCCCATTCATGAAAGTTTCTGCATATTAATATATTATTATTCAAAATTAAATATTAATTTGTATGAATTCTCTTAATTAATTTTTTTTTAGATTATAAGCCATTGAAATTAAAGTTTTTTTGTTATTAGATTTTAAGTAGATGAAAATTTATTTGATTATGAAAATTCAACTAATCCGCTTGAAAATTCATTAATTTTTTAATGTTGTTGTTTCAACCCTTTCAACCCTCAATTTTTTTTTTTTTTGTTAAATCTTTCCTTTCCTTTTATTTAATATTATTATTTTGACCCAAAGTCTTTTTTGTTAAACTATTAATTTGTATTGACTGTTTTTTTATTCCTAACTATTAAATTATTTTTATTAGATGGAGATTTATTTGATTATAAAAAATCAACGGATAACTGAATTTATTAATTTATTTTTTTTTCATTATGTTATTTCAACTCTAAATATTTACGCATTTTTGTTTAATTTTTTATATTTCATTTTTCATTTTTCAAATTTTCATTGTGTTATAATAATTGTTTTAATTCTTCCTCTATTTTTCATTCAATAATATAATTTTTTCTATTTGTTTTCTACAACATAAATTTATAAATATATTAAAATATTTTCAAAATTTTATTAATGAATAAAATAGAATAATGAATAAAATAGAATAACCTTATAATTTTATTCGCTTAGAAATTATATTATTTAGAACTTAAGGCACATATATCAAATGATTATTATAGGTTATTTAAACCAAACCCAATGGAAAAAGAAATACTTTGATGTGGGGCTTGATGTTTTATAAAAATAAATAAATAACCAACAAATATTTTTCCCCTTTTGATCCCAAAAAATCCCTTAAACAAGAAGGTTCATTTAATGTATAAAGATTTAACTTTTATTTGATTTTTCAACTCTAAAGTCACTATCTTCAAACAACTATAAAATAATTACTTCATGAAATAATAATTAAGATAGGCTATTATGTCATTATTATATCAATTTTATTTTACAAGCTTTATTTGCATCATATTTTAATTTTATTCAACCATATATTTTTATATATCATTCTCCATTTATAGTTTTAAATCTCCCATCAACTACTTAAATATTAAATTCAACTATAAATATATTCATTAAAAATATATATATATTTACCTACAAAAACTGTCTAAAAAAATTTCAACAGTATTAAAAATATCTCATCCATTATCAATTAACTTGAAAATAAGAAATATATAACTTTTACGGTATTTTTAAATCACTTCTTTTCATGTCAAATATTTACTAATTAAACTCAATAATATTGGATCACAATTTTATGTTAAAATCTATTAAATTGCAATTTGAAATTTATTTTGAACATTTATGTGAAATTTGTTTTATCTCCTAACTAGTATATATATAAAGGTATAGACTCTCATTTTCCTACAATTTGTTAAATTCTTACACCAATTTTCTCATAACCAAATAGAATTTAAAACTTCAAGTTAAAGCATAAAATTCTACAAAATCGCTGTAAAGTCCAAAAATCAAAATTTCATCTCAAAGCTCAACAAAACGATGAATCTCCAAATACAAAAAGAGCAAATAAAATAATCAACAAAGTCTTCATCGCTACAAATATTATACATATGTTTTCTTTATTTTCCTCGTATAATTAATTGTCCTCAAAATTATTATCCAAATTCTAGATGTTTTTTTTTATGTATTAAACTGAAACGACATATTAAAACATTCAACTAAAATATGAAAAAATTTAAGCATTTTGATTTTTAAAGGATCTAAAAGTCTAAAATAATCTAAGTTTAACTTGAAGAGGCCATAACTTTGAACTCAATTGACCAAATTCGGTGAAGTACTTATTTTTATTTTGTGCAACTGTTTGACATCTATGTGCTAAAAGGTAGCTTATTTGACTATTCAACCCAAAAAATATTATTTGGCCCTAAATATAGATTACACAATGTTTTTTCCAACATTTTCATCCTTTTGAATTGTGGTGCTTAAGCCAAGGTGGGATGATAGAGGAGAGGGAAGGATAAGTACGAGACGATAGTGAAGGAGAAGACAAAGGTAAGAAAGAGAAGAAGAGAGAAGAAGAAAAATGTTGTAGATTGAAATTGAAATGAGAGAGGATGAGAGGGAAAAAAAGATAGAAATGAGAGAAGATTGAGAAATTTTATGGGAATCTAATGTGTTTGTAATTCAAGAGAAAAGATAATTTGCCTATAAAAAAAGTCAGACGCTATTTGGAGGCTGAGTTGAGATATGAAGTTTGGAGTTCATATGTATATGGAGATTTTATGTTTGTGGAGTTTATATGTCTGTGTTTGGGATGTAGAGTTGAGTTTATATGTCTGGAGTATCTGATGCAATTTCTTAAATTGATTACTATTTTTTGTTTTGAAACTTTTTTATTCAATAATTTTACCAATCTTTGTGTTGAATAAGATATGAATTGCAATTTTTTCTTTTATTTTTTTCTTTCTTTCTTTCTTTTTATTTTTTATTTTTTGTAATAAACAACAATTAAGCCCCTACATTCTTGCAAAAATATGGATAAACAAAGTGAGAAACCAAAGAGAAATTAAAACATTTGATTCTTAATTTTTCTCCATGAATTTCACAATCATCTTCTTCTTTTTCCCGATGTTACTCTGTATTTTTCCTCTATCATAAACTTTTTTTAATTGAATCTCCTCCATCATCTTAGGAGCCAATAAAATGCCACCACGTTTTTCAACAATTCCACTTTCAATTCCTCCAAATGGAGGGTCATCACATAACAAATCTTCATTTTTCACTATTCTTGCTAAAAAAAATTCCATTTTATAGTTTTTTTTTTGTTTGTTACATACTTTTTAACTACATACATACTTTTCTAAATATTCTTAATAGTCATTCGATATGTGAATTCAATTAAATAAAAATATATTTTAAAATTTTCTACATAAAAATATTGCACTTAACGTAGACAAAATACTATTATTTATATAATCAACAAGCCTACAACATATTTTAACAGTCCTTGTTCTTATAATAGTTGGAAGTGGTTGTTGAAGTTAATTATTGAAGATGATTTTTGTTGGAGTTTGTAGTTGGAGATGGTTGTCGAAGCCCGAATTGGTTGCATGAAGGTGGTAGTGGAGTTGGTTTCCGGAGTTTGTCGTCAGAGGTGGTTGTCGGAGTCCAAAGTTGGTTGTGTGAAGGTGATCATCAAAGTTGATCATCGAAGATTTTTGCCAAATTTGTAGTCAAAGGTGGTTGTTGGAGCTCAGTTAGTCGCATGAAGGTGTGTATTGGAGTTGGTCGTCGAAGTTTTTCATCGGAGGTGGTTGTTGGAGTCTGAAGTTGATTGTCAGAGTTGCTCGCGTGAAGGTGGTCGTTGAAGTTGATCATCAAAGTGATTTTCGCCGGAGTTTCTAATCGGAGGTGGTTGTCAAAACTTAGAGTTGGTCGCATGAAGATGGTTTTCGGAGATGGTCATCGAAGTTTGTTGTCGGAGGTGGTTGCTGGAGCCTAGAATTGGTCATTAGAGTCGGTCGCATGAAGGTGGCTGTTGAAGTTGTCATTGGAGGTGGTTGTTGGAGTACGGAGTTGGTTTTTTAAGTGTGGCAGTATAACGACTCGACTTTCTAGGACTTATACTAGATCGTTACTATATGCATGCATAAATCTTAAAGCGACTCTCTCATAAATTTTAACTAAAATCAAAAGAATTTTATTAAATAAATAGCTTTTGTAAAATCTAAATAACTGAAAACATTTGGTCAGGGACCCTCTGAAATAAAAATAAATTTCATGACGTTTTATAAATAAAAATTTCAAACAATAGAATTTTAAGATCAAACATCAAGACTGGAATTTAAAACATAAAAACATAAAAACATGATCGGAAGCATTTCTCTGGTCCCAATGGCACGATCATGGATTCCTTCTGTCATTCGCCTGGTGTGTCCTGATCCTACCTGAAAAACATAACATAATAAAGAATGAGTATAAGATACTCAGTAAGTAACTCCACTACCGAGGTTAGACTATGCATTTATGTCTAAAAATGCAACTTTCTAGTGAGACATGCAAAAATCTCTACTAATCCTGAATGGTCATTTAATGAATAGTTTAACCCAACCCACCATAGTGTTAGGGTTTATGCCCTAAAGTCTCGTGTCCTGTAGTTTGTAAACAATTTTGTATAAACGCTTGTGATGTATAATATATATGATATTTACTTCACTTCTTGACTTTGCACATTTAGATGTTTTTATTTTACCACAAACCAATAAACTAAATATCCCTGATTGTCTTTATTTAACTTAAGTATGTATGTAGTGACATACAAGTGGATCATGTCTTAAGTAACAACTAAAATGGTTTGTAGTATATGGATGTAGGAGGGAAACCTTATCCTGGTAACACCACGGACGCGACCCGCTTTGTGGAATAGTTACAAGTGTTGTGACTTGTCACAGATGGTCTGATCCTGATCATTCGTGTAGGGGACATGTAAGCGGGGACGTCCTATACAAAGAGTTTGTATAAGATCTGACCACGAAGTGTTAACGTCTCGTCATATAACTTCGTTCATGACAGAGGCTTCACTTCACTAGGATGACCATAGGTAACATGACTTCAATCCTGAGTGAGTTGGGAACTCCTGCCATTGAGGGAGGTCCTTTGATTTGCATGGGTGCGAATGGTCAGAGCGCCGACTAAAACCTACCACTTTGGGCATTCGTCTGTTTTGGGAGCTGGGAACTCAGCTTCACAAGATGAAGTCACTTCTTCCCCAAAGTAGGGGTAAGTAGATATATTGCACTCTTAAGGGCTGATCTGGAGCTTGAACGATGTGGCGCCACACACCTTCTCATGGCCCGAGAGCTTTCACACATAGTAGGACTATGTTGTATTGTTTATTAGAGGGATCAGTAATACTTAAGGAATAAGATGTAACTACAGGAGAAAAATGGTAAATTGGCCAGCTGTACTTACGAGCATCTGTGAAGGGTCATCGTACTAATGTTGGTTATATCCAATAGACATAGAAATGTATCTATGGTAAGAAGAGTTCAACTTCAGTCTTTAGTAGAATGCATGGCAGTTAACGGATGGTGGATATCGTGGCTAAAGAGTTTAGTCAGCTATTCACGTACCGTTGGAGCTTCGAGCCATAGGTTTATAAGGTCCCCTTGACAGCTTGGATACAAGTTGAAAATCAGTTTTAGGGTCAATTTGAAATGTTCAAATTGACAAGAGGGAGTTCGATTATATATGATATAGTTGAATTAGTTAATTATATATGATATAATTAACTTTATGTATGAGATATATTAATTTGGAGGAAATTAGATATACATATGATTTATATCTAGTGGAGGAAAAATACTATGATTAATATATGATATTAGTCCATATGTTATGAATATAATGTGATTATATTCATTGTCTATTAATTGGATAGTTAAGGAATAATAGGTCGGCGTCTCTTCTATTTTCATAACGAATGGGTAAATTGAAGAATCTCTTTGAGAAGCTTAAATAGCTCATGGTGTGTTAAGCATTGGATACGCGAATATTATGTTGAAGTGTGTCATCGCTTAGCAAAACTTGTGCCTACACGATAGTGCTTGAACGAGTGCTTATCTATACAATAGTGCTGAGCGATCGCTTAACGCTTACACCCATGCATGCTATTTACTAAACGATCGTTTACCTTTTCCTAAGCGATCGTTTAACGCTCAATATTTACTAAATGATTATTTACCTTTTCCTAAGCCATCGTTTAGTGCCCGATATTTATTAAACGATCGCTTAGCTTTTCTTACACGATCGTTTAGACGAGTGCTTACTTTTTCCTACACGATCGTATACTTTACCTAAACGATCAAGCATTTTTTCTATACGATAGACGAACCTATCTCCCACTTTCTTGATCGTTGTACGATCTCCCTTCTTCATTCTCTCTACCAAATCCGAACAAAGCCCACCCTTTGGATTCTCACTCCGAGAATACTGAGGATTCTGAGTGGTGGTGTCATCCCCGTTTCCTTATGTTCATGTGGAGACTGTTCGAGGTAGACGATTGAGATTATCTGAGTGATAACTTACTATCTTAGTGAAGGCGAGATTTGATGTGAAGAATAAGTTTTCAACTGGTATAATCTCTCGATCTCTTATTTATTGTTCCTTTGAGCATGCCAATAATTTAGCATTATGAATGCAGATTAGTATGTTTGAATGTATATGTGGAAATTCTATCACAATGAATTGAAAAGATCCGCTTCCGCTTGTAGGTACTCTTGAATAAGAGTTCCTTCACATAGATAAGATGTACCCACAAACCTCTGATGAAATCCCGAAGGAGATCATTAACCTATGATGAATCCCGAAGGAGACACTAACCTTTAGTGAATCTCGTAGGAAACACAAACCTCTGGTAGATACATATCAATGGGTAGGGGTAACTATCACTAACATAAATATCATGCATCATAGAATTGAAGGAAATCAGACATGAGGATTTCCATGAGCAGCAGAATGATCGTTCCAAATTCCATTTGTATTTGAACATACACAATTATAATCAAGAAATGGAAACTAAACGGTCATGCACAATACGAAATTATAGCATGCTTTACATAAGATCAAGGGATAGAATTATCATATCTTTGAAGACTCATCTTCAAACACCCTCGATCTCGAACGCTCATACAATCAGTAAGACAACAATCACAAACGCTCGAACACTACGACCGCACCACAACACGATCACAGCTACCACAAACACAACAATCTCCAAGATCACGAACACAGTGAACTCAACGAATGGCCTCCAAAAACCTCGATTATGTCAAGTTGAGTACGACACCACCACAATGGCTACCTTGGTATTCTTGGTGTGAGAATCTAGAAGTGTGGGCTCTGGGTGGACTTGGTTAGAGGAAGAGACTGAAGGAAGAACAATCATGTAAATGATTGAGCAAGTGGGAGATGACAAGGTCTATCGTATAGATGATGCTCAATCGTTTAATAAATTCTATGTGATCGTTTAGCAAAGTTTAGCAAAAGCTCCATGATCGTTTAGCTAAAGGCTAACTGAGTGAACTATCATGTAGTGTCACTCCACGATCGTTTAGTCTCTCTTCAGCTATCATTTAGTGAATCTAATCCACTTGACAACCAACTGTGAGTAATTTCGAGAATGGAAACTCTCAATTTAACAACTACTAAATTTAGGAAAACGTTTTTTCTTTTATCTCACGATTACCATGAAACCACCAATAACCTCCCACTCAATTGGTTATTAAAAAAAAAGATATAATTATCCAATAATTAATATTATTATAAATATATATGATAGCCAACTTACTATAGTATATTTATAACCTATAATTTTAATATTTCATCTCATGAAACATATAAACCAGAGCTCTTTTTCTATTTCATAGTACTTAATGTAAATCTCATTTACATTAATCCAACACTTAATGTATCTCATACATCACACCAATCATATCATATATAATCGAATTACCTCTTGTCGATTTGAACATTTCAAATTAACACCAAGAATTGATTCTTAACTTGAATCCATTGAGCTATCAAGGGGACCTTATAGACCTGTAGCTCGAAGCTCCAACGGTACGTGAATAACTGACTAAACTCTTTAGTCACGGGATCCACGATCCATTAACTATCAGACACTCTACTAAAGACCGACAACTGAACTCTCCTTACCACAAATATATTATGTGTCCATATCAACCAATCAACAGTGTAATAACCCTTAACAGATCATTTGTAAGTACACCTGGGCCAGTAACCGTTATGCTCATATAGTTACATCTAACTCCTTAAGTACCATTGATCCCTCTAATGAACATAAGTTATAGTCCTACTATAACTGAGTCCTCTCTTCTAAAGAAAAGCTGTGGCCACTATGATCAAGCCCCGGAATCAGCCCTTAAAGGAGCAATCTCTCTACTTATCCCTACTTCGGGAAATGAGTGAATTCCATCTTGTGTAACTGAGTTTCCAGCTCCCAAATCAGACAAATCCCCAAAAAGGTAGGCATGTTGAGTTAACAATCTAACCACTCTCACCCATACTAATCAAAGGACCACCCTCAAAGGCAGAAGTTCCCAAAACACTCAGGATTGAGGTCATGTCACCTATGGTCGTTTAGGTGAGATGTAAGTCTCTAGTATCATCGGCGTTATATACAGAGACTAAGCATCTCGTGGTCTGGTCTTATACAAACTCTTTGTATAAGATACCCCGCTCGCATGTCTCCACATGAATGGTCAGGATCTACCATCTGTAGTAGTTCACAACACTTGTAAACCTCTATAAAGAGGGTCGTATTCATAGTGTCACAAGGATCACGTATCCCTTCTTAATCATTATACTACAGACCTATTTAGGTTATCACTTAAGACATGATCCACTTGTATATCCCATATACATGCTTAAGTTTATATGCAATAACCATGGAGCTTTGTTTATTGAATATGAGTAAATTCCATATTCATAATAATATGTATAGATTACAAACTACGAGACTCTGGGAGAATTAGAACACCAATCCCAACAAGAATAGGGTCTCACACATAAATCATAACATAAAGCTCATTCATCCTCATAAATGTCAAACAAGATCTAGATCATACTCATACGTTCTTACAAAATATTTTATAAAATAAGATCAGCTCATTCTTATCACATACATCAAACAGGACACAGTCATATGTTCATATTTCCTCTCTAATCAGGCATCATTATTCATACAGTCTTAGAACCATTAAATTTATCTTTAATTTTATTATCTGACACAAAGGCGGTTCTAGTAATAAGATTACTTACCTCGAATTGAAATTCCAAAATTAATTCAAGAAATCTACCTCCAATAGAAACTTAAATTGATGTCTCAAACGCTTTGTTTACTCCAAATTTATTTAAAAAATTTCCTTAAAGATTCAAATCTACAAATAAACCATAATTTAGGATTTAAAATCCAATTTCCAACATTTATAACTAATCCAAAATATTCCATAGTCTTAATGCTAATCAATTATGTGCCATAAAGCTCTAGAACTCGTTGAATAGTACACTAACGACTTTCAAAAACTTGAATCGATGCTCCAAATTTTATGGGTAAATCAAGTTTGGCCCAAAATTCAGTGTATACTAAAGAATCAATCAAGAAATCCAAAGAAAAATAATCAACAACTCACCAAATAAAAATCCAGCAAGCGGCAGTGACCGACAAATGCACAACAACAAATGGCTAAAAAAAACATGAAAGTAACATGAATTTTTCTCTCTAATTGACCTCCATTTGGAATGAAGTGAATGGTTTGAAATGAAGTTGATGATTGTATTTATAGAGGAAAAGTAATCATAATTCTAAATTAGTTTGGATTCCATAATTTAGATAGTAGATAGATTAGATTTCTTTTTTTAATATGAAACATTATCTAATTAGGAAATCTATCTTTTAGAAAAATCAATAATTAAAGTAGTAGATAGATTAGATTTTCTTTTTAATAAGACATTTTCTCTAATTAGGAATTTTTTTTTTAATTAATTAGAAAATCCATAATCTAATTAGTTTAGGAATTCATATTCTAATTGAATCAGAAATTTCACAATCTAACTAAATTAGAAATTTCGTAATCTGACTAATTTGATTTAAATTCAAATTTCTCTTATCAACTCAATTTAAATTAATTATCTTCTCTAATTTGGATCCAAACTCCAAAATTAAAGAGGATAAAATTTAGAACTATAATTTCCTCTTTCCTTGTTAAATTTCAAATTCCATTTAATTTCCAAAATCCTATTTTTTTTCCTTTTCTTTATTTTCAAATCTTTATCCAAAATAATCCAAAAATTCCAAATCTCTTATCAAATTAATCTCACACCAATTAACTTCTCCGATTAACGTAATTTTGGCTCCAAATCAAAATTAAAGGGAACATACAATCCAATAGTTGAGATAAGTTACATCTTTTTAAATATTTAATCAATTTAAAAACACACTTTTTTCGAAGTAAATTAATCCAATTTTCCCTTAAATTGAATTAAAATTCCAAATTTTTACAAATATCTTTTAAATTAATTTTCTTGTCTTCCAAATTAAATTTTTTGCCCTAATTTATCAAAATAACGCCCACATATTTCAAGATAATTTAATGTAAATTACCTAAAAAAGATCTTATAGGCAGTGTAGTTTGTCAACAGTGACTGATGGGTGAAGCTATTGAATGCATTGGAAGAAGGGAGATTTGAGGTGAGTTGGTGAAATATACCAACACAACTCCACCAACATTTAAAGTTGGTGGGTGATACATGCCATGAAATGCATGCTTTAGACATTTATTTTTATATTTTTATTTTTAAAAAATGCATTATTGCATATAGTTTTCCCCTAATTTAGACTTGGATGAAATGAGCTTACCAGGGTTGTGTTTGTCTTAAAAGTTTGATATTGACTGGTTTTAGGTGGTTTTGCGAATTTTGATAGGTGATTTTGACCAGTTTGGAGAATTTTGTTCAATGCAGCCGCATTGCCAGATTTGATGGCCACATCACTAGATTCACCGCAATCGCATCACTGAGCCCTCATTTCCAGAATTCGATCCAGTCAATGGTAGTTGTGTTTTTCCCTTTCCAAGCAGTTCTTTAGCCCCAAAATCACCTGATAAACCCTCAGCTTGAATCTTGACCCTCAACCGATTTGGGGCCTATAAAGGGAAGGGAAGCTCTTTATTTCAAAGGACAACTCTCCATCCGTGAATCCATCACCTTTTTTCCAACAACTTCTGTCATTTTAGTCAGTCCCCTTGGGTGCCTTCTCAACTTCTCAAGTCAGCAGCCTTAAGAATGAAAGTTCCTCTGAAGCGTGATTACTCTAGGTCATCTCATCTCGTGAAAGTGTATGGTGAGAGAAGGTTCATCCTTGAAAAAGGAATATCAACCTAGGAAAAAACTAAGGAATTGAGGATTTGTCTCAAGACATCTTGAGGTGTATTTCCAGCATTTTTCATTCATTTATTTTTTGTAGTTTTCTTTACTTTTTCTCACTATCGAACGTTATCTTGTAACTATGATTTCTGATTTAGTAAAGTTTATTATTTTATCATTAGTCATGAACTAAATCCTCCTAGGGGTTCAACAATGTAGATGCCCTAGGGTTGTTATGGCTTAAACAATGTTGCACTTCATAATACTTTGTTCTACAAATTTTCTTTATTGAATTTAAAGGTAAAATCGGTAAGTTAAACTGATAATTTAATTTAACAATCTAGTGGAGTTCTAATACTGAGAAGGTTAAGGTGTAAATGAGTATAAAAAAGAGATATAGGACTAAGAGCCTATAAATAGGACTGTCACATCACCTTAGAAATAAGAGGCATCACAAGATAAAGAAATTGAACTTACATTAATCTAAGATCCAGCTAACCACGAAAACATCTATTAGGCATTAGCTGCTTAGACCTCCTAAAGGAAGTTGACATAAGACCAAATAGGAGTAATTTTCTGTTTATGTGTAACTCACTGTTATGGTATGATGCGACTGTATCACTTAAGGTATAGTCCCTGAAAGGTTGAATCATTGTTCACTCGTGTTCATCCATCATTGTTTACTATTTTTAAGTTAATCTCTTGCCTATCCTAATATAAACTCTCCATTGGTTACCTTGGTTTCATTGGTTCATAATATTAGACCTAAGCCTGTGGGATTCAATACTTGGAATACTCCAAGATTATTATTTCATCAATAGTGTATACATGCACTCAGACTTTATCTATCTTTATTTTTATCGCACATACATGTATGGTCGATCGGTGGGTTAAACATTGAGTTAATATATTTTACCAACTCAACTTAACTCATGTCGGTGAGCCAAACACCCTCTCAGAAAATTTACTTTTTAGGCATTTCCCTACGAACACAACACAATTTATATATTGTTATGCTTGCTTAAAAAATTATTGAAATCTACCCATTTAAAACTCTAAGACCCCTTTTGGTAACTATTTCGTCTTTTTTATTTTTTGTTTTTAAAAATTAAGCTTATTTTCCCTCATTTTCTTCTAATAGTTTGCATCTCTCTCAAGTATAAGAGTTGAATTCTTAGTCAAATTCCAAAAACAAAAACAAATCTTAAAAAAATATTTTTTTAGATTTAATTTTTGGCTTAGTTTGAGAACATAGTGAAAAAGTAGATAACAAAGCAAGAAATTTAGAAGTAGAAGAAACATTTATAGACTTAATTTTCAAAAACGAAAAAAAAAAAAAAATTGGTTATCAAGCGGGATTTAAAATATAAATGCTCATAGTCTCTAAATTCTATTGATAAGAGAGTAAGCAATATGTCAAAGTGAATATACATGTAGTTATTCCTTTGAAATTGGAAGTTCAATCTCCATATATCCTACTTATTGTACGAAAAGAAGAGAGTGAGTGAACAAACCTTCCATCTCAAGAAAGTTATAAGTGCCTTAATTTGAAACTCTAAAATATTATCCTAATGTTTCTGTTTTTCTTTTTTTAAAAAGCCTCTGATCCCTAAATTTAAAGTGTCTAAGTCGATAAAATTTGAATTAGGTCTAAAAAATTCTTAATTTTTTTCATTAAAAAAATTGTCTAATACATCTCTAAACTGTAAATTCTATAACTACCGGATCGCTAACACATTTTAGATTTTAAATTGATTATTCTATTAGAAATAAATTTGAATTGTCATGTCTAATAAGACATCTAGTTTTCAAAGTTGAGTTTAGTTAATTCACTGATTTAAACAGATGTCAATAAATGAATGACCTATTAGACATCAAATTAAAGATTCAAAGACCTATCATATAAAAAAATTAAAAGTTTGAATCCTAATAAACACTCTTAAATCTTCAATGACCTATTAAACACAAAATTCAAAATTTAAAAACATATTTAAACAATTTTTAAATTTGAACTATTAGAAACGTTTTAAAACTAAAAAATCAAATAAATACAAAAATTTGAATGATCCACTAAACTCATAATTTAATCCTTGCAAATCTCATTAAAGTTTGAGAATGATCAAAACTAAGTATTCAAAATTTAAATTGACTAACTAAACTAAGTACAAATAGGAGTAGAAACAACCTTCTAAAATTGCACAAGTCATCCACGAAAATCCTTTAATTAGAAAGCCCTCAAATAAAGTCCTTTTATAATGACTTTTCACGTGTTTTTTTTCTAAAAAAAAAAATATATATTGAAAAAATCCAATACTTAAAAAGTAAAGTAGATGCAGCTATGTTGAGTCTGACATTGAATAGCTTTAACATTTTCTTAAGCATACATCTCATCCTTTTGTACCACAACATTATCTTACTTATCCAAACAAACATAACTTAATTAGGCAAGACATTACTTATCCTTATAGAACAAAGATTCATACCCCTCCACCCGATTGCTTGTAACAATTTAACATGACTACTAGACATTATATCAACGTTATAACAAAACAATTTGTTGGTGAAAGTTTATATTTTTTAAGTAAAGAAAAAGGGAAGTATAGAATCCCACATTGATTAATTTAGTAGGGAGTCCCTCGTGAACATGAGGTAATAAACTCAAGGAAATCTGCTATCTTCCTCTTCTTAATTTTAGGTCATTACTATGTTTAATGCTGAAAAATAGGATAGCGTTGCAACGCTTTGAATATTGACAGAGGCGCGTGCGTTATCTATCGCAGGGTTGCAACGTTAGGTCCAGTGTTGCAACGCTGCGACTGCTGTATAAAATAGTTCTTCTTCATTTTAGGGCAGATTAATCACTCCCATTCGGCTCCTAATCCAATTTCTTCATCTTCTCTCCTCGTCATTTGCATTTCTCTCTAATTTCTTCCTTCTTCTCATGTAATTAGTTGAGATAGAGCCCGAATTTATCTTCTTCATCACATAGGAAGGTAAGTTCTAGGCTTTCTCTAGCTTAGGGGATTTTGGGTTGAACTTTATGTAATCTTTGGAATTTTATTTAAATGTAATCTTTACATCTTGATTATGAGTTTCCTTTCTGATTGAATCACTTTTTAATCATATTTTCTCTTGATTGCTTGACAAACTACTTGGGATTTTATGATTGAATGCTTAAGAGATTAACTTGTAGTATGTGGCATAAAATTATGGGTTAATCTCAAATGAAGAAAAAGGTCAGATAGGCTTGCGATTTTTCGTCTATAACGAACAGTATTGTTTCTATTGACCTAGGGAAAACTATATTGAATGTTTGTTAGACATTGGGAACTAAATATCCATCCTAGCGTAAGTCCTGGAGCATAATGTAGTTAGATAAATGTATTTAGTATGGATTCATCTAGCATGTTCAACTAATTAGGTAATTAGGACCATTGGTTAGATGTCTAAACAATTGAGCTAGGCATAATTAAGAACCACAAGCATTCGAATAATTCGATGAACAAGATTACATTGAGTCATTCCAATATTCGTCCTCTAAACTGGAACATCTTGATTAATTCCATTTCTATCTTTTATTTTCTCGCATCTATTTTCTTGCAATTCGACTTATCCAATCCACGCCAAACCCCTCCTTTTACCACTTTAACTAAAAATGCACGTCGAGGAACTAATCTTCTGTGCTTCCCTGAGGTTCGATCCTAGACTTTCCATAAATACTACCAGTTAGTATAAGTGGTTCGTTCGATGATTTATAAATATTATTTGATTGGTGGTCTTTTGGGAGCGACACTAAAAATACCCGTCTATCAAATTGGCACTATTGCCAGGGAAGCTAATTAGTTCTTCTTAGTTAGTTTTAGTTAAAGTTTATTTTGCTTTGATTTATTTTCTTTCTTGTGTTAGTTGAGCATGAAAGGATTTCCAAATCAATCTTAGACATCTAAAAGTCAAGTTACGGGTCTTGACAACGAGGTAAACATTGAATTAAATGACTTTCTCCACAGAAATTTTATCTTAAATTATTTGACTAATGATTTGTATGATTATTACAGCATAATGACCACAGAAAAAGAAGTCTAGGACGCAATCCCATGAGGTGCAGAAGATTGCTCATGAAATCATCAATGAAGGTATGCCTCTAAATGAGCAATTTCAAGTTGTTGTTATTATTGACAAATTACCTTATGTGGAAAGACTTTAAAAACACTCTGAGCAGCAACGCCAAGGAATTTTCCCTGGAAAGTCTGATAACACGACTAAGGATTGAGGAGGAAACTCGAAAGCAGGACTAGAGGGAGGAGGTAAATGTTGTACCAAGAAAACTTGCCCCTGTTGTTTAAAAACCTAGACTAAAGCCAAAGAAAAACAAGATGAAAGTCCAAAATTGTGGATCTAGCAACCAAAAAAATCAAAAGAATCTGAAAACTCCCTCAGCAGAAATGGTACAATTTCTTTGCTTCAATTCTAACAAGCCTAGGCATATGGCCAGGAATTGTAGGAACATGCATTGTCCTACACTTCGTAGGCTAACCTGACTAAAGAAGAATTAGTTTCCATGATCACAAAAGTAAATGTGATGGGGGTTCTGAAGGGTGGTGGCTAGACACTGGCGCTATGTGTCATGTCTATTATGACCATGGTTTATTTAAATCATATTCTAAAACTAAGGATATAAATATATTGTTAGGTGATCACCACTCAACAATAGTTGTTGGAATCGACGAGGTGGAGCTAAAGTTTACCTTTGAGAAGACCGTCACTCTGAAGAAAGTTCTGCAAACCCCAGAAATAAGGAAGAATCTGGTCTCAGGCTATCTCCTCAACAAGGCTGGCTTCATTCAGACCATAGGGGGTGACTTATATACCCTCACAAAAAATAATATCTTCATTGCCCCATTAACCCTCACCCATGAGCCTCCTTTACAAGAACCTCACAAATGGAACACTTAGGAATACAAAGTTTACCTTTCCTAAAAAGTATCTCATCAAACACAATATAATCATGCACGTTTTTCCTTCTAAACATTGAATATACACATCATGAAATTCAAATTTCTCAACTTTGTACAAATCAATCATGTGT
This sequence comes from Benincasa hispida, assembly GCF_027475165.1. Classification (NCBI taxonomy): domain Eukaryota; kingdom Viridiplantae; phylum Streptophyta; class Magnoliopsida; order Cucurbitales; family Cucurbitaceae; genus Benincasa; species Benincasa hispida. Next base: position 36,598,891 of record NC_143489.1, on the reverse strand, counting down.
TTAAAACCATAATTTTTGCACTAAGAGAAGAAAACAATGCATGTCTTATTGATAATATATCAGGCACCACATTATCCTTACCTTTCTTGTAATGAATGACATATGAAAATGTCTCAATGAACTCTACCCATTTAGCATGCCTCTTGTTCAATTTTGTTGGCTTTTGAGGTGCTTCAAGCTTTCATGATGTTGGGATTGGTGTTCTAATTCTCTCGAAATCTCGTAGTTTGTAATCTGTACACATTGTTATGAATAAAATAAGAGTTATTTTATTTTGGTATTTACTCATATCCAATAAACAAAGCTCCATGGTTATTATACGTAGACTTAAGCATGTATATGAGATATACAAGTGGATCATACCTTAAGTGATAACCTAAAATAGGTTTGTAGTATAAGGATTAAGGAGGGATACCTGATCCTTGTGACACTACAGATATGGCCCGCTTTATAGAGGTTTGCAAGTATTGTGAAATACTACAGATGGTAGATCCTGACCATTCATGTGGAGATATACGAGCGAGGGTGTCCTACACAAAGAGTTTATATAAGACCGGACCACGAGAGGACTAGTCTCTGTCTATAACATCGTTGATACTGGAGACTTACATCTCACCTAAACGACCATAGGTGACATGACCTCAATCCTGAGTGTTTTGTGAACTCTTACCTTTGAGGGTGGTTCTTTGATTAGTATGGGTGAGAGTGGCTAGATTGCCAATTCAACATGCCTACCTTTTTGGGGATTTGTCTAATTTGGGAGCTGGAAACTCAGTTACACAAGATGAAATTCACTCCTTCCCTGAAACAGGGGTAAGTAGATAGATTGCTCCCTTAAGGGTTGATTTCGGGTTTTGAACATAGTGGCCACAACTTCTCTTTGGAAGAGAGGACTCAGTGATAGTAGGACTATGACTTATGTTCATTAGAGGGATTAGTGGTACTTAAGAAGTTAAATGTAACTACAAAGGCATAACGGTTATAAGCCCAGTTGTACTTACGAGAGATATGTGAAGGGTTATCACAGTTGTACTTACCCGTACCATGAATAACATTCATCAGACCACAGAGGTCAGAATATACAAGCTCCAAGGCTTCCTTGGCTCTGTAATCTTTTCTAGTAAAAGGTCGTTTGGTCATCTTGCCTTCGAGGCATGATTCACACATCGATAAGGAGTTTTCTTCTAAACTCTTTAGAAGTCCACTTTTCACCAACTGCTCAATTCTATTGAGGTTGATGTGACCTAACCTTAGATGCCAAAGATGGACGTTTTCCTTAGGAGAAACCTTTGGTCTTTTAGCTGTTGTCGCTGTACTGAATATTTCAGTGTTAAACAAGGCTTTTATGGCTAACGGCCTTAGTACATATAAGTTACTTTCCATCGAACCAAAACCAATCTCCATTCCATTCTTGAAAATAAACGCTTTATTCTTAGAAAAGAAGACGGTATATCCTTGTTCAATGAGATAAGAAACCGAGATTAAGTTCCTCTTGATACGAGGAACTACGAAAACATTATCCAGTAACAGATAACGTTTTTTGTCCAAAAATAACTCCAGTCTGCCTACAACAACAGCTGAAACAACCTCACCAATACCAACTCGAAGAGTCATCTCTCCCTGTGACAACGTTTGTCAGGAACTGAATTCTTGGTAAGAGGAACTGATGATTAGTAACACCTGAATCTAGGATCCAGGTAGAATCATCATTCTCTACCAAACAAGTCTCCAAGACCAATAAATCAGATTTACTGTCTTTAGACATCCTTCTCTTTTGAAGAGTAGTGAGATCGGTATCAGAACCTAAATAAGCTTCACGTTTCATGTCAGAGAACACTTCTCTTCTATGAACATCAACAATTTCTTTCTCTTCCTGAAGTTTAACTTGGGAACTGACACTATTGGTTTTGTCATCCATCCCTTTGTGCTTGAAAAGTGAGAATTAACGTTCAAACAATTCTTGCAACAAGTCCATGATCTCACGTGCAATGACCATGTTCTCAACCCTTTTGGCCAAAGCATCAGGTATGCTAGCCAATATATGAAGTCAGGCCAATGAATTAGCTTTCATCCACACCTCATATGCATTACGAATACTTCGCGGTGCATCAAGGGTTGGGACTTGAGGACATTCAACAACCATGAAAAATTCGAGGTCGTTTACCATGAAATATGTTGTACAAGACTTTTTCCACTGTATGTAACTGGTCAAATTAAAGGTATTAAACGGAAAATCAAACACGTTGTTGAAAACAAAAAGCACATTGACCTATGTTAGGTTTTAAACAAATGCCCGTTAAAAAACATATAACATCCAATAAGATTTAGCAAAACTAACATGAACCTTGTGTGACATCTAGTTTCACAATGACGCTTCGAAGATTTAGGACAAAAGTCATCGAAGGGAGGTCAATTATCCTTCATCTGAATTGAGAAATTCTCAACCGGTCATTAATACCAGAACAACTCTTGTTCCTATAACGACTAGCCATCATTGATTTGGTTAAGAAATCATTAACTTACTTAACAATTTCTCTAAGTGTGACCCACCATTTTAGACCCTAGAGTCCGCCCCAAGCAGCCAATCCGAAGGGAAAAAATCCAATTGGGACAAAAACTAAAGCGACTTTATCCATTTCTGGAGTTTACTTTGATCTTGACCAACTGCACAAAACTCATCTGAAGGGGGACGCTCCCAGGGCGCCACGAGGGAGTACAAAATGATCTCATAGTGCGAACCAATGATAGAGACCGTAGGACGTGTTGTCACACACCCTTCACCCACTTACTATAAACACTATCTTCGTCCACCTTGATATTGACTCATGCAAACACTATCCGAAGGGGATGCTCCCAGGGCACCACGAGGCCAAGCATGAATCTCACGGCGTGAACATTCAGGGAGAAACGTGAGTGGAATTATTGACATATCAGATACATCTCTTCCTCTCACTAAGTATTTTATAACCTAGGGTTTAGTTTACTTAGAAAAAATACGGCTAAGAATTTTAACTAAGTCACTTTTTAGGTTTGCCCAAGAGTAACATTTACCTTGGATAGTTTAACAACTTTTGATCACCATCCATAAAACTCTTTAACGGGGTCTTTGATCAAGTCGCATGCTTGCAAAAAATCTATCTAATTCACCTTTCCAGGTAGGTTCCCAGGTAGGGGTGTTCCGTTTCCGTCAACTTAAGTACCCTAACCTAGACAGAACCCGCCTTAGACAAAAGGTCCCTTATAGATAGATTTAATACAATTTTAATCTTTTAAACCAATCAATTTAATCCTATTAAACCGATTTAAAAAGATTAAACTAGGTTACTAATCCCATTAGAACCTTTGAACTTAGGTCTATCTCAATCCAATTTTAAAACCTTTTAAAACATGGGTTCACCCTAAGTCCGCATGTAACTCTTTTTTATTGATTTTAGTTCTAATTTCTATTATAACACTTATAACAGAAACAACCAAAACCAAACACAATGCAAAACAAAACATACACAAGGCATTCATAGTATTTATAAACAGTCTAAGTGTCATGCTCCAGGCATTGTTCATTCGTTGCTATTTTTTATATAACACTTATACAAACAAGTAACGAATTAAGCAAAACATGCTTCCATACACTCTTATACTATAACGCTTATAATATAAAGATGATGCATGAATATGTTTACTACATGCACAAATATAACTCTTATATTTTCATGATGCATGTGCATGCTTTCTTGTAATTTCATCATGCCATATTATAACACTTATAATACATTATGCATGAATAATTGCACAACCTAAGGTGGGTTTTAAATCTATATGTCAAACACTTTGCCATATAAACCACATACATCTCATGTATAATAAATAAAAGTTGATGAACCGGGAAAATTGCCTCAAAATCCTCAAAACAAAAGCTAACTATTACAAAAACAAGGAGTCTTTGGTTCAAACAGGTGAACCGAGTCTTGAACCGTCCGGACGAAGTCTCCACTGATCGTGTACCAAACTTTCATGCGATCGTCTACATGAAAAAGTAAACGCTTTACTCAATCGTTTACCTATACTTCTAAAGCTAAACGATCGTTTAGCAACGATCGTATGCCTTTTACTATGAGATGAAACACAAGGTACGCAAACGTGTAGTGCGCTTCGAATAACACAATCTCTAAACGATCACCTAAACGACAACGATGTGATGAAGCACAACCATCTAAACGATCACTGAGCGAGTGCCTTCATATCATATACCGCATGATTGTGTAGTCAGTAACTATGCGATGAGCATGCTAATTACATGGTTGTTTAACGTGCGCCTTTTACTAAATGATGAGCATCATATGCTCCCACTACGATCGTCTACCTCCAGCGTCACCGCAATCGGGCAACCAACACTACGCAATAGAGTAAATGATTTACCCCATCGTTTAGCATTAGAAAAATCTACAAGATCGTTTAGCTAAATCTCAACGATCGTTTATCTGAGGTTACACGATATGACCAATTCTTGGTCTTCTTCTTCATTGAGAACTGCATCTCCATGCTTCGAAACTTCATCACGAACAACTCGACTAACTCAAACACTTTGAATTATAGACTCGATTGCATGTTAATTATGCCAAAAAACACAGGGGCCCTTACAAATGAACACTTTTTAATTTAAAGAAAGCTTTAAACAGAGTCAATTAACCCGTAAATATTCATCAACGCCATCCATAAACGCATTTAACAATTAAATGCAAATGCAGAAAAGCCACCATGACTGTAAAAGAAGTTCAAAACAGAAGTAAATTTGGAATATCAGAATAATCTGGCTCTGATACCAATGGAAGGAAATCGGACATGAGGATTTTCATGAGTAGCGGAATGATCGTTCCAAATTCCAATCGTATTTGAACATACATAATTATAATCCACAAACGGAAACATACAGGTCATGCATACAACAAAATTACAGCATGCTTTTCTAAGATCAAAGGAATATTTACACATACCTTTGAATACTCATCTTCAACACCCTTGATCACAAACCCTCGTTCACAACAAGACGAAAACCACGAACGCTCGAACACTTCGACCGCAACACAGCACGATCGCAGTGACCACGAACAGAATGAACTCCAAGACCATGAACATAGCGAACGACCTCCAAAAACCTCGACTATGTCGAATTGAGTACGACACCACCACAATGGCTACCTTGGTATTCTCGATGTAAGAATCCAGAAGTGTGGGCTCTGTGTGGACTTGGTTAGAGAACGAAACTGGAGGAAGAACAATCATGTAAACGATTGAGCAAGTGGGAGATGACAAGTCTATCGTATAGACAATGCCCAATTGTTTAGAAGAAACTCCGCGATCGTTCGGCCAGTTAAATGACTATCGTGTATTGTCACTCCATGATCGTCTAGTCTCTCTTCAGCTACCGTTTAGTGAATCTCATTCACTTGACAGTCACCGTGAGAAATTTCCAAGAATAGAAACTCTCAATCAACAACTTCTAAATTTAGGAAAACGTTTTTCCTTTTATCTCATGGTTACCATGAAACCACCAATAACCTCCTAATCAATTGGTTATTAGAGAAAAAGAGATAATTATTCAATAATTAATATTATTATAAATATATGTGATAATCAACTTACCATAGTATATTTATAACTTATAGTTTTAATATTTCATCTCATGAAACATATAAACTATAGTTCTTTTTCTATTTCATGGTATTTAAATTAAATCTCATTTACATTAATCTTCCACTTGATGTATCTCATACATCACACCAATCATATCATTTATAATCGAATTATCTCTTGTCAATTTGAACATTTCAAATCAACACCAATAACTGATTCTCAACTTGAATTCATTGAGCTACCAAGGAGACCTTATGGACCTGTAGCTTGAAGCTCCAATGGTACGTGAATAACTGACTAAACTCTTCAGTCACGGGATCCACCATCCGTTAACTACCAGGCACTCCACTAAAGTCTGACAACTAAACTTTCCTTACTACAGATATATTATGTGTCTATATCAACCAGTTAACAGTACGATAACCCTCACAGATCGCTCGTGAGTACAGCTGGGCCAATAACTGTTATGCCCCTGTAGTTACATCTAACTCCTTTAGTACCACTAATCCCTCTAATGAATATAAGTCATAGTCCTACTATGACTGAGTCCTCTCTTCCAAAGAGAAGCTATGGCCAATATGTTCAAGCTCCGGAATCAGCCCTTAAGGGAGCAATCAATCTACTTACCCCTGTTTCGGGGAAGATGTGAATTCCATCTTCTGTAACTGAGTTCCCAACTCCCAAATCAGACAAGTCCCCAAAAAGGTAAGCATGTTGAGTTGGCAATTTGGCCACAATCAAAGAACCGCCCTCAAAGACAGGAGTTCCCAAAATACTCAGAATTGAGATCATGTCACCTATGGTCGTTTAGGTGAGATGTAAGTCTCCAGTATCAACGACATTATATACAAAGACAAATCATCTCGTGGTCCGGTCTTATACAAACTCTTTGTATAGGATACCCTGCTCGCATGTCTCCACATGAATGGTCAGGATCTACCATCTGTAGTAGTTCACAACACTTGCAAACCTCTACAAAGCAGGTCGTATCTGTAGTGTCACCAAGATCAGGTATTCCTTCTTAATCCTTATACTACAGACCTATTTAGGTTATCACTTAAGCCATGATCCACTTGTATATCTCATATACATGCTTAAGTTTACATACGATAACCATGAAGCTTTGTTTAATGGATATGAGTAAATGCCAGATAAAATAACTCTTATTTTATTCATAACAATGTGTATATATTACAAACTACGAGACACTGGGAGAATTAAGACACCAAGCCCAACAATACACCTCTCACCAATTTCACTCAAGGACATTCGTGTTTATCACTCATAGGTAGACTTTTGGAACTAGGTCATAGATGTAAAGGTTGACTTTTTTTTTTTTTTTGTGCAATCCCACTAAAAGTTTGATGAAAAACCAATTCAAAATGATTAGCTATCACAGACTAAGACTAGAGTAACTCAAACTTAGGATCAGCAACTCAAAAATAAATCTGGAATTTTTTTTTTAAAAAAATTAATGATAAGAACTTTTATGTGCTTTGGCTTTTTTATTTTTTTTTTTCTTTTCTTGTTGCTATTGCCTTTTTCTTCTTCATTTTTTTTTTTGTTGCTGACTTTTTTACTTTTTTCGCTATTTTTTTTAATGATCCAAGAGTAAATTTGAAGAAGATTTTAAGACAAGTTATAGTATATCTTATATTACAAGATGTAAGTAATTGGTTTGGAGAAAAAAATTGAAATGAAAATAAGTTGAAATAAAGTAAAGATAACACCTCTAAAGTCGATCATGAACGATGACAAAATGCTCTGATGCCAAATGATAAGCGCCCCGCAATGCTTGTTGGATGCAAAACTAGAGGTCCTTCTAGGATCCTTGCAAACACTCACAAAGAAAGCTAACTTGATCTTAGAATCTATGATGGTCACTCTTAGATCCTAAGACGACTCACTCCAGAATAGCTTGATCAAGACTAATCTAGTGAATTGATTTAACATCAAATTTAAAGCAAGATTTGAAAGAAAAGACAACACCAAAGGGTTGAATAAGCACAAGCTTTTTAATATTGATAATCTAAGTTTTCAAGAGCATTAGAAGTCATTTTATAGGCCAAATGGTCGTGGATAGACCAAGAAACTCAAAAGTCATTCAAATACAATTAATTGCAAATTGTGAAAAATAACACCTAGGAACTTGAAACTTAATTGCATACTAAATTATAAGTCAAAATGAAAAACTAGAAATGTAGAAAGTCTTCAAATTATCTTAAATATCTCAAAGTGGAAAAGTAGATGTGCACGTTTGACAAAGTTTGATATCACATTTTCCTATGCAGTGCACACTTGACAATATTTTCTTCACAAAATCTACGTACATTTTTTTACCACTATGCCATCTTCCAAATTATAGGACTTTTCCCATGCCATCTTCATGTCATTCTCTTCTTAACTCATTGAACTAGCATTATATAGAAATTTAGCCTCAAAGTTATTTGTCAGTTCTTGTGAATTTGCTAGTTTTTTAAGATACAGTGTAAATGCATCTTGAATCTTCTTTACCTTACTTCATGTAAATGGTCCTTTAGATACATGCAATGGTTCAATGGTTGAATTCACATCATGCTATTTGTGACCTTTGCCCGTTGCCAGCTTTTTTTTCCCGTCATTTCCCTTTCTTCCATCATTTCTCCTTAAATTTCTCGTTCTTCCCCTTCGTTATTGTCACAAAAAATGAAAACAAATAAAAAAAACAAACACCCTTATTCTAAGATCTTCTCCTCGCTAAAGCATTGTGTCGATTATGCTCGTCATGAATAGTCATATGTTCTTTATTGTCTGCCGCTCATTGCCAATCACTAGGGTTTTATTTTTATTTTTCCTCTCTTTCTTCTTACTCTCTCTCCTCTTCTTACTCATTTTCACACACTCAAAAACAAGAAATTGGCTCATGAAATTGACTCCTTCATCAAAGCTCTAAAGGTTGAAGTATTGCATCAATCATGCTACTTATGGGTCATCAAATTCTCTTCACCGTCCATTGCACACCTACCATCACACCCACCAAAAGATATCGGCAATTTTTTTCTTTCCTCCTATCTTCCCTCTTTTCCCTTCACTTTCCTAATCTCTTCTTCATTTTCCCACCAAAAAAATGATGAATTCAAAATATTACCAAATACCAACCTCAAAAGTAAAATGCATTTCATGACTACAAGAAAAAAAGAAATAAATTAAGACTTTAAAGCAAAACTGTCTTTGTTATAAATGTGTTAGTATATTTTAAATTTCAACTACTTTGTTATCAAAAGATAAATTTTTTACTTAAAAAGAGATAAATTAGAAATCTATAAGCAAATTAAATTTGTTATAAAACTTAATTTTAAAGCTTGGTTACTTTATTAATAAAAAGTATTTTTTTAATAAAAATAACTAAATCATTGTTATTTCTAAATTGTTGTCATGGAAAGTAATAAATATTTTTTAATAAAAATAACTAAATCATTGTCATTTTTAAATTATTGTATGGAAATTAATCGACCAAATGAATTAACACATCCCTGGCAAACAAAATGTTCGAACCTCTCACCATAATAACTGAAAAGAAAGGTTTAAACAATTATCCCTTACAATTCTCTCCCATTGAGAGAAAGCAACAGCAATTTGAAAATCGAAAACAGCTTTGGCCTCTCCATACCCAAATCAAACCCCACCAGAAATAAGAAACCTTGAAGGGACATGAGCCCTAATTTTAAGAAATTATAAGCAAAGAAGGCCGCAAGGAAAACCTTTTGAATGACCCTTCATCTTCAGCTCACTAACAAAATGCACAAGCTGTTATCTAAAGTCTGCACCAACTGCTTCTTGGATAGACTTGAAACCATCTCTTTCTAAGCATTCAGCAAGTTCCCTCTACAAAAAAGGAAAAAAGTGGCAATCATCATCATATACAGCTTCGTCTTTTTTCCATTTTTGATATCTTGGATAGCGAAAGCCACCGAACCAAGCAATGAAAAACATCATAAGGACAATGTTGGCTAAATACGGCATTGAGGCTTCTTTTCTTTAAAGAGGTGAAGCATAAGGTTGAGGCAGTACGAGCCATAATAAATATTTCAAGAAGTTATTAAATTTTGATCTTCAACAAAAGTAGAAATAAGTTGAATTACCATGTCTCATCGCGTACAGACATGAATTTTTATGTTATCCAGTCCTTCCAAAATTTTCTAAGTGCGGATGTATGCATAAGATACCTTTATCTGAGGAATCAAGGCAGGCCCACCATAGGCAAAGGCTGTATAAAGCTGAACAAGAGTTGCTCCAGCTCGTATTTTCTTGTAAGCATCCTCACCACTGTACACATAAGTATGATCATTAAGTTTGATTTCTGGTAGGTGATAATTTCATTACCTTTAAGATCATATAAAATAAGTGGCTACTATAGCAGAGAGATCCCATTAAACATACCTGCTGATGCCACCACAGCCAATTAAGGGAATCTTTCCCTAAAAAGAAACACAAGTATGTCAATTTCAAAGTACCGAGAGATTTGTTAAATGAAAATCTATTTCCTGCCTTTATGGAAAATATCATCCATCACAACATCATAAACACAACACTGACTCTAGGATTGGAAGGTTATAGCCTATAGTAAAAATCTCTAAACCGCTATTGCCTCAGGCTTCCTTTTGTTTTCCTAGTTTGTTAAGAGCTCAGTCAGGGATGGGTCTGATACTTACCTTTGGGATGATAGGTGGGTAGATGACAAGCCTCTTTGTGAGTTGTATAAGCAGTTGTATCATTTGTCTAAGAAGTTACATGTGGTTTCCTCAGTGTCGATGCCTTCCATACCTTTCCCCCGCCTTCTTTGGGCTTTCGTTATCCTCTGACTGATTGTGAGTCTTTGGAGGTGGCAGACCTTTCTATTGTTTCCAATCGAAGGGTTGATTATTATTGCAAGGGTTGATTATTCTCTCTCTAAGGAAGAAGAGCTTAGTAGCTTTCTCAGATTCATAATTCTCACTGTATATTGAAGAACTCTCAATATAACATTGTTACTGGGATATTTCCATCCATACTGTGTTATTTAGCTGTTTGCTTGTTGTTTTGTTTGATTTCTACAGGGTATTAGAGTTAGATGCCTAACATACTATAAGCATGTGAAATGCAAAGTAAATGACTGAGTTGATGATGTCCAACAGAGTGTCTAAAACTTGAAGTTGAAATAGCCATTATTACTACGATTTTCATATTATTTAACTAAATAGGCCGTCCAATTAACTAAAATGTTCATATTTCATGAGATTTGCCAACATACCCTGGTCAAAATATACATCTCCTTCAAGATATTGGTGGATAGATTGAAGAGAGGCTTCCCACTTAGTCCACCTGCTTCAGCAGCCAATGGATTTTTATCAACAGGCTCTGGTCTTGAAACAGTTGTATTAGTTATAATCTGAAACCAAATACAGACAAAAATAAGATGACGCTCAAGTTAATTAACTAAGCAAAAAAAACTGCAACTGGTAGGACGTAACATGGCAAATTTAGCATAGCATGATGTAGAGAGAAAATATACCAATCCATCCAAACGGAGGGCTAGAGCAACCTACACAGAAAGAAAGTAACACTTAACAAAACTATGTAAGAAATGAAGATTAAGAACATACATATGAAGAGACAAAATCAGCATTCACATACAGCTGCTATATCTTCAAGGTCTTCTTTAGACAAGTCGGGGGCAATTTTTACAAGCAGTGGAGGAGGACCCTCCTCCCCCCATTGCATTTCATCCCGAGCTTCTTGAACCTAGATGAAAAGTAAAAGATACCATGACAATAACTCTCAACAAACTTAACCAATATGTTGAAGCAATTGCTTTATACCTTACGAATAAGGTCCTTTAATTGCTTCCTACCTTGAAGCGCACGTAAACCAGGGGTATTGGGAGATGAAACATTAATCACCTGTAAAGAGGTCCAGGAATTTGGGATTGAGGAAAATGTAACAATTGCTTAAAACTGGATTTAGATAAAGAATTTCCTTTGGGATTAAGAATTATAAGAAAACATTGAATAGACTAGCTGAAGAAGATACATACAATTATAATAATGTTCGACCATTAGAAACTTCATGTCATGGATTTTCCAATAATAATCATAAGCCTGGCAGTTCTGTAGTATTTAATTTAAATTATATTTTTTAACTTCAACATATATTTTTTTATAATAAAAAGATGGACAAAAAACTTTCAAATGGTTCTATAGGGGAATTGACACATGTCCCGAGCACATACTGTTCCACCAAATTCTAAATTACTAATCCGATGGCTATATGAGTTATCGTTACCAAAAACCACATCACTCCTTTGCAAAAATCATAGTACTATAAAAGAACACCTACCTTCCTTTTGTTTCCCACATTCGAACATAGAAATTCGCACAACTAATAGATAGTCATGCACCCTAAAGAAGACAATCTTCATTAAAAAATCCATCAAAGTATTTCAGAAATCAAAGCAAATTAGCTGCCAAAAATGCTTGTTTACTTCCCATTACTTTTATCATCCAAACAAATATCATCCCAAGCACAGAATACAGATAAAAGAATCAAGATAGATAGTCATCTCCAGCTCCAATGCCAACTAGATAAACGTATAGCTTCAAGAGAAGCTCCTATCAAAGTTCACTTATAAATCTTTACCATTGGATTTATGAGAACTATCTAATAGTAAAGATTGTATGTAAACTGTCATATGCTTTCAAAACACTGTTGCCATATTTTTCTTTATCGAAGAGGCCATACAAGGATTTTGTTGGGCCTGCTCATATGGTACCTAATGCTCTAGTTTCCTACTCACCTAAGTAAATATATGACATATATGTTTGTGTATACATTCAAACCGCTGTTGTCATATTTTTCTTTATCGAAGAGGCCATACAAGGATTTTGTTGGGTCCATTTACCTAATGCTCTAGTCTCTCACTCATCTAAGTAAATATACAATACTGGTATGAATCTTGTTCTCTCTTGTTCACTAAGATGATAGGTCATGAATTTCCTTTTTTTTTTTTTTTTTTCTTTTTTTACCCAGAAGAAACCTTTCATTGAATAAATGAATAAGGGGAGAACCCAAGCATCTATAGGTCATGAATTTCTCAGTGAATCAAGATCAAGAAAAGGAAGTTGTTTACAAAAATAGTTGTTCCCTTTATTTTCCTGTTAGTCAATAAGCACAACTCCCAAGAAGAAAAGGAACTATGACCTCGCTCTCAATTTAAGACTTGAAAGGGTAGGGATAAAATGAAAATGAACATAACACCATTGAAAACAGTTTCAGATGAAAAAAGCAATTTTAAATATCTGTTATTTAGTTATGTTGAAGAACCCACATTGAAAAAAATTAAGGAACCTCAAAATGTTTGTAAGATACCCAGGTTACTCCTTTCATTGCCAATTAGTTTTGAGATATAACTACATGTTTATCTAATATGGTATAAGAGCTCATAAAGCCCAAATGGACATTCTGTCTTGAACCCAAAGAGGTACCATCTTTAGAGGACATGTTGAGGATCTCACATTCAAAAAATCAAAGGACATCACAATGTCTATAAGATACGTGGGCTATTCCACTCGTTGCAAATTAGTTTTGAGATGGAAACCATGTCTAATATGTTACTTCCATGTAAAACAATTAATTTCATGTTTTTCTGAACATTATAGAATAAACATTGATAAACTAGATAAAACATGATAGAAGCAGAAAAGAATACCAAGTAGTCAGCATACTGTGATAATGTATGAACGCCTTGCACATAGTCTGCAGCAGCATCTTCACTATTCTTGTTCTTTCCGAGATTGACTCCAAGAATTCCAGGACCAGCTTTACCACCCTGTTTGACGTCATCACTGGAGGAAGGTGTAGTGCTCGAAGTTTCATCTAGCTTTCTTTTTCCATGCTGGGCACCTAACCTCTTTGCAACTACAACAATTCCTTCACTATTGAAGCCATATCTATTAATGATAGCTCTGCCCAAATGAAAAAGTATATATATCTAATCAATTCAAAGAAATATAAATGGGCTATCGAAGATAGACCCATGCTCACAGCAGCATGCATCTCCACAAATGAAAAACTATGCTATTTGAATGTCTGTCTATTTAATGAAATGAAATATAAGTATTTGAACATAATGACATTGTAATTAGTGCACAGAAAAAGGGGGAAAATCTTGTTTTCAAAGCAAGACTTTTTACATGTGACATGACAGCAAATGAAATCCATTTCCTACCCTTCCCCGCGCAACCGGAAAACACGAGGCTTTGGATTGCCATCTTGTGGAATGGGTGTCACAGAACCAACCTCCATAAAGCCAAAGCCTAATCCAAGAAGTCCATCAACAGCCTCAGCATGTTTATCAAAACCTGCAGCAAGACCTATAGGATTTGAAAAGTTCCTTCCCCAAACTTCAAGACCTAAAATTGGTGGGTCAGGCCTCTTTTCCCTTGGAACCCAACCACGAGCTGCTGCTGAGACACCTAGCCTATGAGCAACCTCAGGGTCAAGAAGGGCAAAAAAGGGGTTCACCAGTTTCGTAGCAGAGAATAGCCAACCCCTGCAAGATACCAAAATATGTAATCAAATTTAAGACTTCAATAACATGTTCAAGTTGGTAACAATAGATAAATGAAAGAATAACATAGAATACAAATTGCACAAGTGAAAAAAGTGTTTCCACTACCATAAGACAACACTAGGGAATACAGTAACATATCATATGTTTAAATTTGATTTTAGGCAATCTACGTTTAAATTCTGCCCCCACTTTTAGAAGCCAAAAGATATCTTCAAGATACACAAAAGGCATAGAAACTGTTATAGCTTTTCCACCACATTTCTGCAACGGGCCAACATCAGAGTGCCACATATTTGAAAAACAATGTCGCATAAATTCATAATGACTTGTCGTACATGAAGTTCTCTGCAGTTTTGTTAGCCTCTTCTTGGGACCTCTTTGTCATTTACTTACTGCATTTCAATACAAGAAGAAAATTTTACACATGACCTTCAAAACTACAATCCTATTGAGCCTCCACAACTTCTTCATTCAGGGGACATATCTTACAGGAGATTCTTGTTAAGGATGCGTAGTAGCATTCAAACATCATGCTTAGATTGAAGGCAGCAAACAAATGGAAAGTGGAAACCGACCCTTCATTTAGATTCTTCCGGGGGACTTGCAAAATGATAGAACTCAGCAATCAAGAAAGTCCACACCCAAACAGGATAAAATGTCCATAGGTTGTAACAATCCAAACGATCCTATCACATCAAGACCCTTTTGAATAATCCTGAGCACGCTTCGTCCCCTTGGACTTCATTAGGGAAAGTCCAGACATAAACACAAAATCACAGCCAATATTTCTTGATAAATACCAGTTTGTAATAGTCGGTGCTGAAAATAAGAGATTTTCTAATGTTTTATTCACCAATTGAACATAACGAGAAACAGTAGCCCAGGCATCAAGTAGCTCCTGTACTTATTTTAATTTCTAAATGCATCACATAAAGGATAGCAGCTGCAGAATATATCGAAACTTGCAACTATTGAAAATAAAGCATAAGAGATGTTCTTTTTAAACTGTAGAAGGGTTGGCTTTTCCTCCATACTAATATGATCACAAGTCTTGGAGTTTTATCTGCTCAAAGCATGAATATACCCTTGCAAGAAAGCAACCCTACACTCAAAATTCAAAGCTGACAATTTACAAAGTGAATTCTAACCTAAAGCCAACAACAAGCATGGACCATTATGTTTTTTCTCAATTAAAATTTGAAAGAAAACTAAAGGAAACAAAACACGAGATTTCACAAGGTTATCACAACAAAACTGCTCCAGCCAGGATCATAGTGGTGCTTCCTTGCTTTTTCATCCCTCTCCATTCTACTTTTTCTCATTTGCCAGTGAAAATAATGCTATACAATGAAGTTTAGCAGCTGTAATGCATAATATAATTTCGATTAGTTCAGTGTGAGGCCTCTCCTTGTGAAAACTTAATCTAGGAGGGGTAAATGTGGGAAATTATCCACTGTCAGTTAGTTAGTGAGATAGTAGGACGTGCATGGTGGTATTTTGTGGCTGGGGTATATTAGTAATTAGTTAGGGAGGTGGTTATGAAGTTTAGTTATAAATAGAGTGAGGAAAGAGGGCATTGAGCATTTGATGAGTGAATTAGGACTTCAGAGGGTGCAAGTACTTGAAATAACTTGTTTATGTTTGTTTATATTGTAAAATTTTCATTGATATTACAACATAGTTATACTTGCTGTTTACATATAACTTTTGTGTTTGGATACCTAACAACATCACACAGATCTAAATAGGTCACCATGATGAATGGGATCCAATTCCAATAAGTAGGGACAAATCACACAAAGATCCAAATGTGGTACCCGAAAGTTGCTTCATCTGCAGTACTCACATAAGCTCCTCCAGCTATCACTAGGCCTATGGTGGCTCCGGTTAATAATCTCCCCTACAATAGAAGATAAACGCATATAGTCAGGCTACAGGTATTATCTTTGGAGAAGTTATCTATGCTATGTAGAACAAGAAACAACATTTATGAGTAAAAAATAATCAAAATAGGCACTGCTTCCATTATCATTCATTCGTTTTCTTTAATAATGACATCATTTGTGACAGAGAGAAAATGATACAAGGACCAATGAACTCCTAAATAGGTATGCTTATTTACAGATAGATAAGAGAAGGATCTACCAGTGACAAGCAAACTGGCGCAGTCCAAGCAGAGCCATGAGTACCAGCAGAGAGAGAGAGAGAGAGAGAGAGAGAGAGAGAGATCATTCTGGAGGGGTGGAATTTATATAATACAACTCATTGGTTTAACAAAAAAAAAAATAATGAACCCGAAGAAAGCTAGAGTAATAGATAATCTGTGTATTTGAAAATTAAGTTGACCAAAGAAATGCCTCTGTTGCTTACAGTTAGAATTTAGATGAATTTCATAAGAGGCATATCAAATTATCTAGGAGACACAAAATATCCAAATGACAAATGATCACAATGCAATGTCTTGTTCAAATAACAAAACCAAAAGTACATTGTCTGCCACTTTGCATCCCCTTTTTGGATAATTATTTTGGAGGCTTTGGCTGGTCATTAACATTCCTAACAACGTTTTCGACATTTTGGCTTCAGTTTTGGTTGGTCATCCTTTTGGTTGTCCTAAACAAGTTTTATGGTTGGCTATCGTTCATGCTTTTTCCTGCCTGCTTAGGAGTGAAAGAAATGGCCACCTTTTAAAGGATACTTCCTCCTCTTTTGATTGTTTTATGGACAGGGTTTTATCTACCGCTTTCTTTTGGTGTAAAACAAAACACCCTTTTGTTCATCAAAGCATGTCTTTTCTAATTTCCAATTAAGGATCTTTGTTGTAATTCACCAAAAGGTGTTTGGAGTCTTACTCCTTTATTTCATCAATCTATGAAACTATTTCTTCTTCGAAAAAAGAAAATAAGATGTTAGAAGCACAACACGTCTCATTTGCTCATTGTTCTTTGTATCCCTTCAAGACCTTTGTTATTATGGATTAATGCGGCTAAAGCTATCATTTCAGAAATTTGGTGGCAACGTAATCAAAGAGTTGTTTCCAGCAAGCAAAGGCTTTGGACAGTTTGTTTTGATACGGATAAGCTAAAGGCTTCTATTTGGCATTCTTCTCTTCCATAACTGTTCAGGGATTTCCACTGTATTTTTTTAACAAACTCAAATTCAACAATTACAAACTGGCTCTCGGAGTGGCTTATTCTTCCTTTTTCCCGTTGTTGGCTACCTATTTTTTTTTATTCTTCCTCTAGGTCTCGCTCTAGCTCGAGCTACATTTTCACTATCACTCTCTCTCTAGCTTCCTCTTTTTCCTACAGCTCTCGATGGTTTAGTCTTACATGAGTGTGTGCGGTACTTTGGGTTTGGTGGAATGGGGGGAAAGAAGGGTGTTTAGGGGTTTGGAGAGGGAATCTAGGGAGTTGTGATCCCTTGTTCGTTATCATGTCTCCCTTTGGTCTTCAATGACTTTCATTATTGTGAGTATTTTTCCCTCTTCCTCTTCCCAATACGTTCCCTTTTGCTCTCGCTCTCTGTTAGTCGACTTTTTTATTAGTACTCACATTCTTGTTCGTCCAATTGGCATCATTTTGGCTTCGGAACTCAATATCTTAAAGACTCAAACTTAAAAATACGAAGAAAAGTAAATATGAGTCATCGTCATGGGTTAGCCTATGACCAAAACGGGGTCATGGACTTGATAAAGAACTAAGAAGAAATGGGTTCAGTCCATGGTGGTCATCAATCTAGAATTTAATATTCTATGAATTCTCTTGGCGCCAAATATCATAGGATAAAGATGAGTTAGAGGAACGACGAAGAGATTACAAATTTGGAGTGAGTCCCACATTTTATTGTCATTCCTGGTTTTGGTAAACACCGTGAAAGGGAATGAAGTGGAACCATAAATTTCTATTCTCATCCATTGATTCCAATTTCAGTTATGTAAGCCGGGCCTAAGAGAGTACAAATGGAACCTTCTTGGTCAGTAATCTTGTTTCTAAACTCAACTGAAGCAAGTGACCACAAAAAAATTCAACGCCCATTAATCAAACAGCAATCGTCAAACTTCATGGGAAAAGATCAAATGCACATACCAAAAAACAAATAAACAAACAGAAATAGAGTATGTACCTTCTTAGAAGTATGAGGGATCTTATGAATGGTCTCAGGAGCAGAAGACCGGTGCCTTGCGCCTTGGATAAGACGTGAAATCGCCCCTTTACAGCACGCATCTCTTATTAATTTTCGAGAAACTGTAGCCGCCATTAACGATAAAACCGAGGTGAAGAGAGGAAGAAAAAGCTAAAAGAGAACAGAAAAGCGTGAGCAGAAATGGAGAAGAGAAAAAGGGTCTGCTGACTCCACCAAAGGGAATGAAAGCTGATAAATAGTGAGACTGAAAAAACCCTCGCTCGTAACTCCCACGACTTTCAAATTACGAACGGTGGTCGTTATTGCGGCGGCGGCGGCGTGCGGTGGTGAACGCCACAAAGAATTTTTTTTTTTTCTGTGTGGCCCTTGCAATTTTCCAACTCTCGAACATAAGTGTCGAACGCACACTATAAATTTTAATTGGTAACCGTAACCACGATATTGTCCTTATGCGTTTCCATGGGATTGATATGACACGGAGAGTGAATAGTGTGAATAGTATATGAGAAAAAAAAGGCTTTCTACAGCTTTAACAAGGAATTTATTCTCCTATATTTCATTAATATTCAAATTTTTTCTTATTTATAAAAATGTCTAATTTTTATAAAAAATTAGGATCAAATTATAATTTAGTTCCAACCTACTTACAAGAATGTCTAATTTTCTTTAAAATTATGATAAAATTAGGACTAAATTTTTATTTAATCCCAACAATAAAATATTTAAGTTTTTCCTTATTTACAAGAATGTCTAATTTTCTTAAAAAATTATAATAAAATTAGGACCAAATTATCATTTAGTCCCAACAATAAATTAATTATACGTTTTTAAAATAGAAAGTGAAAAATAGTTTTAAATGAGGCGTATTTTTTTAGTAAAAATATATTAAATTATAATATTTTTCAAATACCAACAACTTTTCATATTCTTCAATTTCTCTATCAAAACCCTCGTATGGGACATTTTTAAATATATTAACAAATATTTACAATTTATAACAAAAACTTCTAAAATAAAATGTAAATATTTTTTAGATTTTTCTATTTATAAGAATTTTCATATATATATATACACTTTTTCTCTATTTTTTTTAGCTTTATAGGAAATTTGATCTATATTGTGATGTATATATTCGTTTAGTTGATATAAATGAGAGTTATTATTGTTATCATTATTTAGATTTCATATATTATGATAAATACACATTCACACTTTGATTTGTCGAGATTTTGACTATCTAAATGGTATATATGATATATATAATGTGATGTAAATGAAATTTATGATATATACTGTGAATGCCATGATAAATTTCATAGATTAGTTTTACTGTGATTTATATCAAGCATGAAGTCAAACTCTAATTTATATATTGTGGTCTATTTCACATATTGGTTAAGATATTTTCAAATACTAACAAAATGTTCTAAGGTATATACATGAATTCGTCAAATAAACCAATAAGTTGATACATGAAACCAACATAAATAGAAAATAAAATTTCATTAAATACATTCTCTTTCTAATTAAACAAAAAGAATAAAATCTCAACAAATAAATGCATTTTCTCTTTCCTATATTAAGGGTGCTTCGTAATTATGGAAATTTTTTTCTCCCATCGACCACACTCAAGCTATTTTAGTCCAAAAAAATCATTAAATCTTATATATGAAAATATAAAAAAATTTGGATATTTATGAAAATAAGTTTTGAAATGGGATTGAATCTATAATAATCCTCTAAAAAATGCAAACTACTGTGAAAAACAATTGAGGAAATAAGCTTAATTTAAAAAAAAAAGTTATTAAATGAGATCTAAATAATTACCAAACGAGACCGATAATTTAAAAGTTTGACATTTAACTAGACAACAATCCCTCAACCCATGTTCACTATAGTAGTTGATTTTCATACAAAGCTACCCTCACACTTTCAACATCTTCCTCGTAGAAATGAAGGATGGATTATTACGTTTATATGGCATCATGTCTGCAAGTCTCTTGAAGTACGATATCCTCAATCCATAGCTTCGAGCGAACCCAACATGGTTGTTTCCATGTCTTTCCAGTAACTATGACATTAGTAGTATCAATGGAAAACTTAGTCAAAGGCACCAAGACCAAAACCTCGGGCTCGATTGCTTCCGATGCATCCAACAAAAAAATATGGGTAAAATGTCCAGCAGCCAAGCCTTTATCATGTAGTCGAAAGCTGCTCATGAACGTAGACAATATTATCTTGTATTTGTGGAACTCATCGAGTTCAGGACAAGTGAAACACTTCAAGTCCTCATTGTAGTCACACAAGGGCAATATGTCATCCGGTGCCTCATCTCGTTCTCGAAAACCAACGGTAGCACGAAACATTTTAGAATCAAGGATCACCTCCTTCAATGATCTCATCAACTCATCACATGTTGCATTCCTAGGAGCACATATCAGAATTTTACAATTAGGAGAGGTTGAATAAATTTGAAACGTTGCTCCTTCAACACAGGGTGGTCCTTTGATTATGTAAGGTGGTGAACGACGTAAGAGCGAAATTCGACGAATTGCATTCTTTTGATGAGGACCAAGTTGTTGATGGCTAGAATGTGTGACCTAAATGTAGGTATGTACTTTTCTTGATGTAGCTTTAGGAAAGAGGAAATTTTGGAACAAAGAATCAGATGTTTCTTCTATAGATTGGTGAGCTCTTTTTAGATAAACTCTGTTGAAGGTAAGACTTATGTCATATTTATTGGTTTCACGATGTCGAGAGTAAAAATCTTCTCCAAAATCAACCAATAAAACATTTTTCTTTCCTGATGGACAATAACTCAATCAAAACGTCGACGAATTTCTCCAAAGGAAAATGTCCAACTTTGTCATCTACGTTTAGAGCACATCAATCTCAATAGGATTGAGAGATTGGTAAATAATGGACTTCTAAATGAGTTAGAAGAAAATTCTTTACCTGTGTGTGAATCTTGCCTTGAGGGTAAGATGACTAAACAACCTTTTACTGGAAAAGGTTATAGAGCCAAGGAGCCTCTTGAGTTAGTACATTCTGACCTTTGTGGTCCTATGAATGTGTGAGCCCGATGAGCCTATGAGTATTTTATCACTTTCACTAATGATTACTCAAGGTACGGGTATGTTTATCTTATGCAACGGAAGTCTGAATCCTTTGAAATGTTCAAAGAGTTCATGGTTGAAGTTGAAAACGCATTACATAGACGGATTAAAAAACTTCGATCGGATCGAGGTGGAGAGTTTTTGGACTCGGCATTCCAGGAATATTTGATAGAACATGGAATCTTTTACTAACTCTTAGCGCTGGGTACACCTCAGTAGAATGGTGTAGTAGAGAGGAGAAATAGGACCTTGTTAGACATGGTTCGCTCGATGATAAGTTACGCTTCCTTACCAGACTCGTTTTGGGGTTTCGCAGTGGAGACTGCGATATACATACTCAACTGTGTTCCCTCCAAGAGTGTTGCAAGAATACCTCTAGAGTTGTGGAACGGGCGTAAAGTTAGTTTATGTTACTTCCGCATTTGGGGTTGCCCTGCACATGTGCTTGAGGCTAATCCCAAGAAGTTAGAACCACAGTCGAGGTTATGCCTCTTTGTAGGCTACCCCAAAGGTACACGAGGGGGTTGTTTTTATGATCCGATGGAAAATTGGGTGTTTGTTTCAACAAACGTTACTTTCTTAGAGGGGGATCATCTAAGGGAGCACAGTCCACGAAGTAAAGTTGTGTTACGTGAGCTTTCCAATGAAACTACTAAAACTTCAATAAGAGTTGTTGAAGAGCCTACTACATCAATAAGAGTTGTTGATGGGAGTTCATCCAGTAGGTCAGTTCCACCTCAAGAGTTGAGGGAACCTCGACGTAGTGGGAGGGTTGCGAACCCACCCGTTTGCTATCTAGGTTCCACGGAAATCCTTACTATGGTAGCAGTTCGCCAATTCAAACCTACCATTTTGGGAATTCGTCTGATTTGGGAGCTAGGAACTAAACTACACAAGATGGAATTTACTCCTTCCCCGAGGCTAGGGTAAGTAGATAGATAGCTCCCATAAGGGCTGATTCCGGGGCTTGAACGATGTGGTGCCACACACCTTCTCTTGGCCCGAAAGGTATTCACACATAGTTGGACTATGTTGTATTGTTCATTAGAGGAATCAATGGTACTTAAGGAGTGAGATGTAACTACAGGGGCATAACGATAATTTGACTCAGCTGTACTTATGAGTACCTGTGAAGGGTCATCGTACTCATGATTGGTTATATTCGATGGACACAGAAATATATCTGTGGTAAGAAGAGTTCAGCTGTTAGTCTTTAGTGGAATGCCTGACAGCTAACGGATGGTGGATCTTGTGGTTATAGAGTTTAGTAAGCTATTCACGTATCGTTGGAGCTTCGAGCCACAGGTCTATTAGGTCCCCTGGGTAGCTTGGATAAAGTCGAAAACCAACATTTAGGTTAATTTGAAATGTTCAAATTGACAAGAGGAAGTTCGATTATATATGATATAATTGGACTAGTTAATTATATATGATATAATTGGCTAAATGTATGAGATACATTATTTTGGAGGAAATTAGATATAAATATGATTTATATCAAGTAGAGGAGAAAATACTATAGTAGATATATGATATCAAACTATAGGATAAAAATATAATATGATTATATTTATTAATTAATTAGTTGGTTAATTATAAGATAATTATGCCAAGTTTCACGTTCGGATGTGCGTTAGTGGGCAGCATTGGTTATTGTAACCGATGAGTTAAAATGAAAATAATTTTCATTTTTTCATAGTCTGTCATTCGCCCAAAAGATTTCGTGAAGCGCGCGTTGTTGAAAGAATATAATCGCTCGAGAGCATATACGATAGTCGCTTCTCTGCCTAAACGATCGTCCACCTCGCACTAAACGATCACACACTCTCGCCTACACGATTGGATAACTTCTCTAAACGATCGTATAGTGTGTCAATTTTACTAAATGATCGTGTACCTTTGTCTAAACGATCGTTCAGTAAATCCGCACTTCTAGTGTTATTTTCCCTAGACGATCGTATAGTGTGTCAATTTTTATCACCTACACGATTTATGTTTCCTCTTTCCTCTACCAAATTCACCAAAGCCCACCCTTTGGGTTTTCACTCCAAGAATACCCAGGCTCTTTAGTAGTGGTGTCGTCCCCGCGGTGTTCGTGAGTTTGCATTGTTCGTACTACTGCAGTCGATGCTTCCGTTGGGCGTTGGTAGATCGCGTGGAGGTTTTCCGCTGCATTGGAGTTCCAGAGTGTGAAGACTGTTTTCAACTGGTATGGAACTTTTTCCTTGTTATTTAACATGTTCGCATGCCGTTAATTAAGATTTGTTTGCATAACTGTATGTGTTGAATATATATTGATGTATTTCGGTCACTGTGAGATTGGAGCGATCCGAGCGCGCTCATGGAACTCTTAGATATGAGTTCCTTCAAGAGTGACCATCAAAGATTCTAAGTTTGATCTAAGTTTTCTTTCTTTGTGAGTGTTTGCAAGGATCCTAGAAGGACCTTTAGCTTTGCATCCAACAAGCATCGCGGGCGCTTATCAATTGCACCAGCCTTCTTAGGAACATTTTGCTTTTTTTCACTTATTTGAAGTCTAGTTGCTCTTTTTAGCTTCTAATTGCTCCAAATTAACTTTAACTACCTCGTAACACTCTAAAATGAATGAATTACTCGAGATCCTACAAATATAATCATATTAATACATTAAACATCATAAATGAGCTAAATTAGAGGCATTAGGATAACACATTTTGGGTGCTATCAGGTAAACAATAAATTGGGTTAGAAATCCAACTCAACTCAATCCAAGTCAATGTTGAAATTGATAATGACAAACTTGCACGACATAATACTATGAATCGACAAAATTTTTAAAGGGAAAATTTGTTATCAAGGGGTTGTTTGGTCTCTAACTTCAAGTGGGTGGAGTGGGTTATTATAGTCCACTTCATATTTTGGGTTCCAATTATAATAGTTGATGTTTTCAATTATTATAATCTATAATTAACTACAATATTATTATTTCAGATCTTTCTTTGTTACAATATATATTATTTCCTACTAATTCTCTCTCCCACTCTTTGTTATAATGTTTACTATTTCTTACCTAAAGTAAAATAATTTGCAATAAAAACACAAACTATTATAATTCACGAACTACAACCAACTCAGCACCCCGAATGTCCGTAAGAGAATACCATTTTGATTTCCTTCTCTTGGAAACTCTTCTCAAAGTTTTGCCATTTAACTAAACATTTATGTCATATAAGTTTATCCAACAACTAATTTTAATATTGACCACAAGTAAGAGATTGAATTAGAAAAAAAATTGTTAAGCCATAAAGATTAAATTATAATTTTTTAAACAATATGAAAAATTATTGAGATTAAATCATGTATTTAATTTTTAAAAAAAAACAAAAAATAAGATCTACTATGATGAATCAATAAACTTTTTTTAGGCTTGAAAAAACCACTCAAGAAAGCATCTCATTCATTATACAAATTGAAAAGGATGTTCACTTTTAATATTAGCATCTGATTCCTTAACCATATATCCAATTCGACGAATAATAGGAGCTCAACTTTTAAAATTATTTAATTAAAAAAACTAAGGATTGAATTGTTGAGAAAAAAATTGTTTTTCAAAAAGTTATATATATATATATATATATATATATATATATAGGAATGAATTTTGGCCTTGTGAAATAAAGTTGAAAATCAAGATAATATGAAATTATACAAAATAAGATCCAGTAAAATAGGATCGGATTTGATCTTGCTTAAGATTAGGAACTTAAACTTTTGACTTTTTTTCTATAATTCAATTGTTGGTGTCATGTGAGGGTCAAATGTGATTTCGAGTGATCTACCTTACAAAAATTGAGATCTTTGCAAAACAAAGAAAATCAAGGTTATGATTTCTTTGTAGAAGAAGTTCGAAATCATGGGTGAATTAGATTCTTATAACCTATTAGTTGTTATTAGTTGTAAGTTTTTACTATTTTTTGTTAATTGTTATTAGTTGTAACAAGTTTTTGTTATTTTTTGTTATTTTTGTTAATATCTTCATTGGTAGGTAACTACTCCTTTTTTTTCCTTTATTGTACATCTATATAATGTATCTTTACTGTCATTAAATAAACGAGAGAGAAAAGTATTATTTACTTTTGGCTTTTCCACTTCCAATATGGTATCATAGAGAGAAAATTCCCCAAATTCCTAAATTTTTTTTCCCTTTCCCCTTCCCTCGTGAAGTCAAAATGGTTTTTCCCGAGACACCTCTTCGTCCTCCGGCCGATCCATCTTCCTCAGCCGATTTTTCGACTACTGGGCTTCCTTTTTCTCATCCAGATCAGTATACTCCCTACGTTCTTCATCACAGTGACACTTCCAATCTTGTTCTTGTTTCCGAACTTCTCACCGACGACAACTACGTTTCTTGGAGCAGATCGATGATTCTTGCCCTTTCCATCCGAAACAAACTTGGTTTCATTGATGGTTCTCTCCCCCGACCCACAGGTGATCTTCTTCCCTTATGGATTCGCAACAATAATGTTGTTGTTGTTTGGATTCTCAACTCTGTTTCTAAGAGTATTTCTTCAAGTATTCTCTTCACCGAATCGGCTTGAGTAATCTTGCTTGACCTTCAAGATCGCTTCCAAAGACGCAACGGACCTCGCATTTTTCATCTCAAACGCGAGTTATCCAGCCTCAAGCAAGATCAAGACTCTGTCACTGTGTATTTTACTAAAATGAAAGTTTCTGGGATGAGTATGTTTTCTATTGCCCTGGTTGTACGTGTGGGCAGTGTACCTGCAGCGACATCAAATCCATGGAAAATTTTCTTCAATTCGAGTATCTTCTCTGTTTTCTGATGGGGCTAAACGACAGCTTCAACCATACTCGTTCTCAGCTTCTTCTCATGGATCTGTCTCCACCTATTAATAAGGCTTTTTCATTTGTTGTTCAATAAGAACAATATCAATCCCTTGCTAATCCCCCTTCTTCTGCCGTTACATTGGCTGTGCAGAAGAATGATAACCCTTTGCAACAGAGTCATCACCAACCCTCTTCGAAGCAGACTAAAAGTCGCCCTGTTTGCACCTATTGCAACATCACCGATCATACTGCTGATAAATGCTACAAGTTCCATGGATATCCACCAGGCTATAAGCATAAAGGACGCTCAAATTAGGTTCATAAGCAACATCCTTCCTCCAATTCATCTGCTAATCCTATTGATTCTGCCTCTTCCTCATCCCCTGCTCCATTTGGGAATATGATTACCAATGACACTCTTCAGCAACTCCTCACTATGCTGCAATCCAAGCTTAATATGGCCAAGGGCGAAACTGATTCAGTCACATATGTAGCAGGTAATTGTTCTCAAATTCTCTCTAATCATGAATGGATCATTAATTATGGGGCTTCTACACATATATGTTTCCAAAGGCATTTATTTCACGAGCTCCTACCGATTAGTACTACTGTTGTTCTGCCTGATAACACAAGAATTTCAGTCTCTTTTATTGGCACCGTCACACTTTTGGGTCACTGCATTTTCATCATGTTCTATATGTTCCAAAATTTCAATACAAATTACTTTCTATCAGTACTTTAACATCTGATGGTAATGTCTTTATCCATTTCTCCACTGATTCTTGTGATATTCAGGAAAAGTCCACTTTGAAGACGATTGGCAAGGGTAGGTTGCGTGATGGTTTGTATGTTGTTGAGCAACCTCACATCAGTACAGTACCTTCTTATGTTATTACTGCTGCTTCTTTAAATAATTCTTCCTTATGGTATGCTAGGCTTGGACATTCATCCCTATCTCGATTATCTACTTTGAAACATGTTTTACATCTTGATTCTGTTTCTTTGCATAGCACATTCCCTTGTGACATTTGTTCTTTAGCAAAACAAAAGAAATTGTCTTTTGAATCGCATAATAATAGATCATCTGTTGTTTTTGACTTGATTCATGCTTATATTTGGGGTTCTTTTTCTACACCTACTCATGCTGAACATAAATTTTTTCTTACTATAGTAGATGATCACAGTCGTTTTACTTGGATATTCATGTTAAAATCCAAGTCTGATGTTTTGAAGATTATACCTCAGTTCTTTTCTTATGTTGAGACTCAGTATGATAAAAGAATCAAAGTGTTTCGTTCTGATAATGCTCCTGAACTTTCCTTTGTTGAGTTTTTCTTACAAAAAAGGGTTTTACATCAATATTCTTGTGTGGGCAGACCAGAACAGAATTCTGTAGTTAAACGTAAGCATCAACATTTGTTAAATGTTTCCAGAGCATTGTTCTTTCAATCCAGAGTCCCTCTCAAATTTTGGAATGAATGTGTTTTGACTGCAGTATATCTTATTAATAGAACATCTTCACCTATTCTGGGTTGGAAAACACCTTATGAGTTGTTGCAGGGTACTTTGGCTGATTATTCTCTTATTAGAACTTTTGGGTGCCTATGTTTTGCTTCTACTTTGTTTCATGGTCGATCCAAGTTTGCTCCACCAGCTGTCCCTACTGTCTTTATTGGTTATCCACCAGGTATGAAGGCTTACAAACTTTTTGATATCACTAGTAACAAGTTCTTTGTTTCCCGCGATGTTGTTTTCCATGAACATTTATTCCCTTTTCATAAAGTGACCTTGGAGACTGAGCAACTCGAACCTTTTCAGCATATTGTTCTTCCTATAGCCCCTGACATTGATTTTTCAACCCACCCTACCACTGCACCTTCCTTACCTTCCACTCTCATTGAACCTTTTTCTTCTACAAATCTTTCCTCATCCATTCCTTGTTCGGTACCTCCTACAACTACATCTTCAGTTTCTTCACATGTCACATCCCCCTCCCTTTCCACTGATCTTTCATCTCAACAGCCTTCCCCTTCTTCCAACCTAAATACTCAACCCTTTGCTGCACCTAGAAGGACATCCAGACCAATCAAACCCCCTTCCTACCTTAAAGACTATCACTGCAGCCTCACATCCCAAACTTCTCTTTCCAATTTTTCTACACATCATCCTATACACTCATCTCTTTCTTATGATCACCTCTCCCCTGTTTTTCGTACTTTTTCCATTGCCATCTCCTCTCATTATGAACCGCAATTTTATCATCAAGCCATACCTTATGACTATTGGAAGACAGCTATGAAGCTTGAACTGCAAGCTATGGAAGACAATGAGACTTGGGAGGTTCTTCCTTTACCTCCATCCAAACATAGCATCGGTTGCAAGTGGGTGTATAAAATCAAACATCATGCTGATGGTTCCATCGAGAGATACAAAGCTCAGCTTATTGCTAAAGGATATACTCAACAAGAAGGTCTGGATTTTCTTGAGACATTTTCTCCTATGGCCAAATTAGTCACTGTTTGAGTTCTTCTTGTTTTAGCTGTCACTTATCAATGGCCTCTGGTTCAACTCGATGTCAACAATGCCTTTCTTCATGGAGATTTGTTTGAAGAGGTTTATATGGACCTCCCACTTGGCTATACACCTAAGGTTCATCACAAAGGCAAGCTTGTTTGTAGATTAAAGAAGTCTATATATGGTCTCAAACAGGCTTCAAGGCAATGGTTCGCCAAATTTTCTGATGTTTTGGTTTCTCTTACTTTTCAACAGTCTAAAGTCGATTACTCTCTGTTTGTTTGTGGTTCTGGCTCTAGTTTTATTGCTTTATTGGTGTATGTTGATGACATTGTCATTACTGGTGCAGATATCAAACTTATTGATGAACTTAAACAAGTTTTACATGTTGCTTTTAAGCTCAAAGACCTTAGACCGTTGAAGTATTTTCTGGGCCTTGAGTTTGCTCGTTCATCTCAAGGTATTTCCATTTCTCAACGGCATTATACACTTCAAATCCTTGAGGATACTGGTCTTCTTGGTGCTAAGCCGGCAAATCTCCCCATGGATTCGAATGTTAAGCTTCGAAATTCTGACCATGAAGTTCTTGATGATCCTTCTCCCTATAGAAGACTGATTGGTCGCCTTCTTTACTTGACTATTTCATGGCTGGACATTGTATTTGCTGTTAATAAACTTAGTCAATCTGTGGCCAAACCATGCAAAGCTCATTTATCTACAGCATATCATCTCTTGCATTATCTGAAATCAGCCCCTGGCCAAGGTGTTTTTATCATCCCTACTGATTCTTTTCAGCTACGTGCCTTTGCTGACTCTTATTGGGCATCTTGCCTTGATACACGGAAGTCTACCACAGGTTATTGTATTTTTTTGGGCAGGCCTCTTGTTTCATGGAAGTCTAAGAAGCAGAATGTGGTTTCAAGATCTTCTGCAGAGGCTGAATATCGAGCTCTTGCTTCCACAACCTGTGAACTTGTATGGCTTCAGTCTCTTCTTCATGATTTACTCATTCCTATTCATCAACCTTCTTTGCTTTATTGTGATAATCAAACTGCTATTCACCTTGCCAACAATCCTATTTTTCATGAGCGGACCAAACATATCGAGCTTGACTGTCATTTTTTTCGAGATAAAGTTGCCGATGTTTCTGTTAAGCTGCTGCCCATCCGTTCTATACATCAACTTGCTAATAGCTTCACTAAAGCTCTTTCCTTTCCACTGTTTTCTACTATAAAATCCAAGTTGGGTTTGTCTAACATTTTCAGTCCAACTTGAGGGGGGGATATTAGTTGTAACAAGTTTTTGCTATTTTTTGTTAGTTGTTATTAGTTGTAACAAGTTTTTGTTATTTTTTTTATTTTTGTTAATATTCTCATTGGTAGGTAACTGCTCCTTTTTCTCTTTTACTTCTAGTATAACCAAAACCAAAGAAAACTATGGGTGAATTAGATTTTGTGACCAAAATCAAACGAACCTATGAGTAAATTAGATCCTCATGACTCTAGTCTAAAAAAAAAAGATTCAGATCATAAAAAAGAAGGAAAAACGTTATCTTCAACAAACAATAACAAGTAGCAAAAGCGAGCAGGACAACAAACTACCAATATTATAGCAATTGCGCACCTCCAGCTATGCTACCAAGTGGAAGTTTTAGAGAGTGAAATTGGAAAGAGTCAAATAGCGGTAGCAGCAGGCACAATTTTAAATGGTAGCAACAATGAATCATGAGCGGAGGCAGCAACAAGAAGCGTCAATTGCAAACAACTCGATCTGCGACTTCAAATGGAATAGTAATGAGTGACAAGCTTCGAATGAAAACGAAGAGCAGCAGATTTGGAACAAAAACAACAAACGACGAGCAACTGTCTTGAATGACGATGATTTTAAACAATAACATCGAACAGTGGTTGATAGCGGTAACGAGTGGCGGTAGAGGTGACGAGCAGAGGCAGTGACGGTGAACAATGATGGTGAGTAGAATCCGAATGGAAACGGTTAACTATTTGATGAGACTTTTTACTACACCGATGACAAACATCTACCCAAACCATGAATTTATATGACAAAAATTCTAGCATATGAACTCAAAAAGAAAGAAAATTTATGTAGACCTCTAGAAGACAATTTTTGAAATACAACATGAAGAAGTTTGATTGACAAGGGAATTGGAAGGATTCAAATATCGAAGCATTAAAAATTTAGACAACTGAACTAGAAGATTCACTTATAAACAAGACGATGAAGTAATGACGCTATTTGATGACGATGGAATATTTTCACAAACTCAAGTAAAGTAAGCTACAAGAGTTTGAACAATTACAATTAGAAGCAAGATTATGAAAACCCCAACTAGTTTGCATATTCCTATAAAATTGCAAAAACACAAGATAAGTTCTACTTTGATACTACACTAGTTCATTGTTCATGTATATCTTAAATTATTAATTAACTCAAATATGTAAAGAATATTCATTAAAAAAAACTTTTGGGAGCAGTGTAATTGCTTATATAATAAAGTATTTGGATGCAGAAGACTATGAAATATTCTACAACAACCAGGAGCTGGAGATTTGATTATTCACTAAAGAGAAAATTACCATGAGGAAACCAATTGGGACTCAAATAATTTT
The DNA here is from genome assembly GCF_027475165.1 of Benincasa hispida. NCBI lineage: Eukaryota > Viridiplantae > Streptophyta > Magnoliopsida > Cucurbitales > Cucurbitaceae > Benincasa > Benincasa hispida. Next base: position 36,567,440 of record NC_143489.1, on the reverse strand, counting down.
CTAAATAAAGATATTTCGGTGAAAAACTGGGGGGCTAGTCACCCCGCAATCAACTAACCAAATACAAAGTACAAAATTTGGGGACCAACTTGAGTCAGATTAAACATGTGTTGAAGTCCGTTGCAAAAGATAGGCAAGTTAACCTACTTAAGTATATTGGGAAGAAGATTAGGAAATTGGTTAAATACAATGACGATCTAGTCAATATCCTAATGAGGCTTGTCTCTAGGGGTTTAGTCCCAAGTAGACAAAAAATGTGAATGTCGTACACCTATGCTCCTCGGAAAAAAAGGACGAGCATGGTGCAAATATGTCACATAACACTATTTAATTGTGGTGGATGCGTACCAGGAACTCAATTGTACTTTTTTAGGAAAAAAAGATTTCAATCAGACACTCCAGGCAAGGCCAAAGAGTTCAGGAGAATCTTGGAAAGCCAAGTTCATTATGAAGAAATCAAGCCAGTTAAATTCCAGCTCATTATCATTATGGGTGGTCCAATGATGGTTGTCACTGGAATGGGTGGTTGATAACACGCAAGCGTACGTATCAAAGTAATAAATTCCATAATGGGTATCGTCCTCAAGGATTAGTGATGAAGAATTTTTTTATTAACTATTCTTATGTACTCGTTAATTTTATTTAGATAATCAACAAAAGATTCATTGTTGAAGCTAAGTAAAACAAGAAAATAAATTTAATAGTTCAATGGGAAAATGCTTCCACGGCATCGTTCCATTATGAATTTCTAAACCGTTATTAACAAATGAATCAATTAATTAGATCGGATGAGCCTAGAAGTCTAAATTTAGGATATCTTTTGTTTGTAGCATGAATGTACCAATTTGAATTTCTTCCTAATATTTACACCAATGTCGCATTAAGATTCTTCAATTTCAGCATCTATTATTATTTTCATTTTCATGCGTTAGAAAATAATAGTTTAATTACTTAGATCCAACTCAATTTCTCTTTCTCAAGCAGGAAATTCAACTTAGAATGCAATTGTTTAATGTGGCCAATCAAACAAAAGAATTTTCACAGAGAGATTAAACTCCAATCATCATATAACTGATCCAAATGTTAATAATCAATTCAATATGAATTCATAATATGAACAACACCCTCAAAGAATTAGCTACTCATGATTGTCAAAATAATAGATATAATATAGAAATTTATCATGGATTGCAAGAAAGAAAGATAAAAAGGTAATTGATCTCCCTTCACTGTCACTGTGTTGGAATCTTGATCCTTTGACCTCGTTGTTGAGCTCTAGATTGATCCTCATTAGTGACTCTCTTTCTCAAATGTCTTTACTCTCTTTTTGGTCAAAATTTCAATGAAAAGCCTCATTGTGTAGATGACGAGGGTTTAAAATAGAATCTGTGCCGAAGTGTCGTTGCGCTCGTGAGGAGCGCAATTGTACTACATTGATGATGCACGCGCAAAAGTTCGAAGCGCCACATCATGACATTCACCAAAAGAGTGCTCTCAGGTCTAGAGTGTCCACCTCAGTACCTTACTTAGCGCAATTGTTCTCGCCCCTCTTTAACTCATGATTTTGACCTCGTTCTTTCACTTATCCTTGCATGGTTGGTCCTAGAGTCCTTGTATTTAGAAATTTGCACCAATTTTCATCCAATTAAGCTCAAATTGCTATTGTGACTTGATTTCCTAAAATTAACTAACTTAACCATGCAAATCACACCAAGAGCAATATTAGCTCTAAATCCAAAGGTAAGAAAAGCACTTTTCAGGTGCTTTTCACCATCCCAAACTTAAAACTTTGCTAGTCCGAGCAAAGAAAGAACAAGATAATAGGAAAATTCAAACAAGCATGCAAGTGACTTAAAACCTCATCATTCCAAATAAATATATTAGATCTATTACCAGAAAAATTTCAAGCACATCCTAATATTAAGAGATTTCAAGGCCAAATCTTATCATCCCTCACATGTGTGTGTGCAAGCCTTTTCAATTAAGTTCTAATAGCTTGTCATGAATTTAAATAAACCTCTCTAGTTTTCCCCTACTCTGGTTCAGTGAAACTCATCAGATTTTTTTTTATTTGTTTATGTAGCAAAAATACAACTAGATTGGGAGTTTATTCTCTTTTTTTTTTCAACAAAAGAAAAACTTCTCGAGACACATCACCTTCGTTTTGGCTTGCCAACTATGGGGTGCATGGAGAAATTCAACTACAAGCAGTGTCTCAATTGAAGTGCCTAGGCTTACTCACTTCCTAATTTAGCATAAAAAGGAATGAGGAGTAATCTTCATCAAAGACTATTTTTTCTTTTTCCATTTTTTTCTTTTTCTTTTTCTTTTTCTTTTTCTTTTTCCAATCATACTTTTCTTTTCCACACAATCTAGTAGCATAATTACACAAAGCATATAGAATTTTCTAACTCATTTCAAGACCTTTCGAGGTGACAACCTGATTAATTCAAGTAAACGCATGCTTTACTAAAAGAAAACTAAAAGAAAATGGCTACGTGCTCAGATATGCAAGGGACTCAAAAAGAGACTTAAAGATAACTTAATTCAGGAGTATGATATCCTATTTCCATAGCAGATCATCTAATATAAGTATTCAGAAAAACTCAAAGGTAATCATAGTCATCACATACTCATCAAATTCACAATTAAAGCACACATCATATTTTTGCACTTAAAATCGAAAAAATGTATCCAAAATTTAGCTAGTCAAAGATTAACATGTATAAGACAAGATTTTTCCCAATTAACATGCGTAGCACCATAAACCAAACATTACAAGTAAAAAGTACAAGTACATCCCCCACCCGAAACTTAAAATTAAGCATTGTCCCCAATGCAAGAAAATTAAAACCAATCACACAACATATGAGTGATACAAGCCTGGACATAAGCGAGGATCTACAAAATCTTGCCAAGTACTTGAACATATTTGGCCATGAGAATAATCTTGAAAATCAATGAACCATCGTGACAAAACTCCTACTTAATTTATTCAAAACAAAAATTAAAAAAAAATCCAAAGTATTACAGAAAGAACCAAAGACAAGAAATAAAGATTCCAGACAGTTGAAACGTTGTAATCTTCTTTCTGTTATGTTGTTGTAACCACTAGAGCTTCATCGTTGATCTTAAGCGCCTGTATATAAAAGGAAAATGAATGTGAGAATAACGTAATAAAGAGAGCAAGGCATTCATTCTGTAATAACTTTGAAGAAAAAGTAATAATAGAGACCCTCTCGATTTGCATAGTGGACGTAGGCCTTTGGTCAAACCACTTAAATTCTTGTGTTCTTTATTTCTTACTCTACGATCGTTTAGCATTTACTTAAGTATCGTTTACACGATCGTTTAGTTCCTATCGCATTGTGTACACGATCGTTTAGCTTTGCATCGCATCGTCTATACGATCATCTAGCTCTTCAGCTGTCGTCTATACGATCGTTTAGCTCTAATCAACTGTCGTCTACACGATCTCTAGTGCTTCGTTCTATCGTTTACATAATTGAACTATCGTTTAGTTCTTGGAGTTTCATCCACACGATTAAGCTGCCATCAGGTAAACGATTGAAGAGTTTTTGAAGCCTCAAGCATACAGCCTCCCCTGAGTCTTGATCGTTAATTCTGAGTAGTTTTTTATTGCAAACAAGTTGATCATTGTCATCTTGGATAACAAGTGGTATCAGAGCTCGGAGAACAGTTCAAGACGGATCCAAAATTTGAATTCTTGCATACTTCGAATCAGATAAGTCAATCTTGATGATGAAGAATGACTACAACTAGGTATGAAATCGAGAAGATTGATGGAAAGACAGACTTTGAACTATGGAAAGCGAAGATTAAGGCAGTCTTAGGACAACAGAGGGCACTACTGGCCATTACAGACCCTACAAAATACCCTAAAACACTCACCGAGGCAGAGAAAGAGACAATCGAGGTAAATGCTTATGGAACCATTGTTTTAAATGTCACAGATAGTGTTTTGAGGCAGATTGTTGACCAACCTACTGCTTATACCCTCTGGAACAAACTAAACGAGATTTATCTCAACAAAAACTTGCCTAGCAAAGCTTTCTTGAGGGAAAGATTTTTCATATACAAGATGGATGCTACAAAGTCCCTTACTGATAATTTGAACGAGTTCAAGAGACTGTCTTCAGAATTCAGATCAATAGAAGACAATATTGGGGAAGAAAATGAGGCTTTCATATTACTTAAATCTCTACCAGAATCATTTAAATATGTGAAGACAACCATGAAGTACGGTAGAGAAAGAATCACTACAGAAGCAATCATATCAGCAGTAAAAGTCAAAGAACTAGAGTTACAAATGAGCAAGAAAGATTAGCAAGGAGGTGAAGGCTTGTTTTCAAGGGGGAAAACAAAGAACAATAGGAAGGGGAAGTAGAATGGTGGTGACAAGTCCAAGATTAAGTGTCATTTTTGCCACAAAATGGGACACATGAAGAAGGACTATACCTTGAAGAGGAAGTTGAACCAACAGAACAAGGAGGGAAAACAGACCGAGGCTGCCTAGAGGAGAATTCCTTTGTGTATTCAGATGCCTTAGTTGCAACTGATGAGTGTGAAGAGCAGAATTCTATGGAGGCTCAAGACTGGGTGATAGATTTTGGCTGTTCAGTCCATATGACACCATCTAAAGGGTGGTTTTGTACCTACAAGAAGTGGGATGGAGGGCTGATCTACATGAGAAATAACAACATCTATAGAGCTTTTGGAATAGGGTCTGTATCCTTGAAGATGCAAGATGGTTCAGTGAAGTTGATTAGGAATGTGAGGTATGTTCCTACATTGAAGAGAAATCTCCTATCTTTGGGGATGTTTAATGTTATTGGCTGTGAGTATAGAGGTGTTGGAAGCACCTTTGAAATAATTAAAGATTCAAAAATAGTGTTGGTGGAAAGTGAATGGCCTGTATGTCATCGAAGATGTGCAAATGGCACATTCGGCCTTGATGACAACTGATGAAGAACCCACAAAAGATGAGTTATGGCATAAAAGGCTTTCTCATATCAGTGTGAGGGGGCTACAAGTTCTCTCAAAATAGGGGATTCTTCCTAAGGGTGTTGGAGACAACTTAAAATTTTGTGAACATTGCATACTAGGCAAGGCAACAAGGCAAGGCTTCCCTAAAGGACAACACACCTCCAAAGAGATCCTTGAATATGTGCATTCAAACTTATAGGGGCCAGCTCACTCTCCATCTCTAACTGGAGCAAGGTACTTTCTTTCCTTTGTAGATGATTACTCAAGGAAGAGTTGGGCTTACTTTCTAAAAACCAAAGATGAAGTGTTTAGTAGATTCAAATAATGGAAGACCTTGATTGAAAAGAAAACCTCTGAACATATTAAACACTTGAGAACTAACAATGGTTTAAAGCTTTGTGGAGAGGAATTCAACTTGTTTTGCAGAAGAATGGCATTGTGAGGCACAGAACAGTGAGGTATACACCTCAACAAAATGGAGTAGGTGAAAGATTGAACAGAACCGTGCTTGAAAGGGTTAGATGTCAGCTGTCAAATGCCCTTTTGCTTGAAAAGTATTGGGCTAAAGCTGTTTCCTACACAATTTACACTCTAAATAAGTGCCCACATCAGTCTATAGAGCTGAAAACTCCTGAAGAAAGGTGGACAGAACAACCTCCCAAGCTGGAACACTTGAAGGTGTTTGGATGTGTAGGCTATGCATATCAAAGCCAAGGTAAGTCAAAACCTAGGACTGTAAAATGCATGTTTCTAGGCTTTATACCGGGAGTGAAGGGTTATAGGTTGTGGCACCCTATTGAGAAGAGATGTGTAAACAGTAGAGATGTGGTATTTAGAGAGAATAAGATGTTTATGATGTCTGAGCAACCAACTACATCTATGTCTAAGACAAGTAGCATAAGGTTTGAGGTAAAGCCTCAAAATGATCATAGAGCTTCTACTTCCTCTCAAAATCTAGATGTTGAAGGTGATGACACTGCTGAGACTAGTGAGCATGTGTCAAGTGAACAAGTAGAGACACATGGAGACTTATAGAATTATTCCCTAGCAAGAGACAGAACTAGAAGAACCATTGTGCCACCAGTAAGATATCTTGAATATGACTTTGTTAGTGTTGCTTTAAGTGCTACCATTTCATTAAGCAACAATGAATCCACCAACTTTGAGAAAGCAACAAACAACCCTGATGCTAGACACTGGATTGAAGCAATGAATGATGAAATGAAGTCCCTCAACCAAAATGATACCTGAAAACTAGAGCCTTTGCCTAAAGAGTCAAACCTATTGCATGTAAGTGGATTTACAAGTTTAAAAAAGAAATTCCAGGGGTTCAAAAGTCTATATTCAAGGTAAGGCTAGTTCCTAAAGGGTTCACACAAAAGGAGGTATAGATTATACCGAGGTCTTTTCTCCAATGGTGAAGCATACATCCATTAGGCTACTCCTCTCCTTAGTTGTTCAAAAGGACTTGGAGTTAGATCAATTGGATGTGAAGACAACCCTTCTACATGGATTGCTGAATGAGACAATTTACATGAAGCAACCTCAAGGGTATGTGAAGAAAGGAAAAGAAGACTTGTTGTGTCTACTAAATAAGTCTATCTATGGCCTCAAGCAGTCACCAAGGTGTTGGTATGAGAGGTTTGATGAAGTGGTCTCCAAAATAGGGTTCAAGATAAGCTCATATGATTGGTGTGTATATACTAACTCTAATAGCTTCAAGGAACCGGTTTATCTATTCCTTTATGTAAATGATATGCTGCTGGCTGAAATTCCAAAGAAGAGTTGAGACAGGTTAAAATGCTTCTAAAGAAAGAGTTTGATATGAAAGACCTAAGGGAATCTAGAAGGATTCTAGGCATTGAGATTGAACGAGACAGAAAACATGACAGATTACATGTTAGTCAATCAGAATATTGTGGAAAAATATTGCAGAGGTTCAAAATGGAGGGTGCTAAACCAGTTGGCACTTCACTTGCACCTCACTTCAAGCTCTCAGCTATAAACAGTCCTAAAAGCACAGATGAAGATCACTTAAACCATATGAAAGTTGTTCCCTATTCCCAAGCAGTGGAATCTCTGATGTACTTAATGACTTCAACTAGACCAGATCTATCATATGCTATAAGTATCAATAGGTACATGGCAAACCCTGGTAAATGACATTAGGAAGCAGTCAAATGGATAATGAGGTATATGTGTTCATAAAAGGAAGCAAGGGTCTTATATAGACAGAATGATCCTTCCAATGATGAAGTGTATGGCTATGTTGATGCAGATTATGCAGGGGATTTAGACAGAAGGCGCTCACTGTCTAGCTATGTTTTCCTATGGGGAAACAATTTGATAAATTAGAAGGCTAGTTTGCAATCTATTGTGGCCGTTTCCACAATAGAGGCTGAGTTTATAGCACTATCTGAGGATGTGAAAGAAGGTTTGTGGCTGAAATATTTACTAAACGATTTCGGCATTACATAAACAAAGGTAAAAATATATTGTGACAACCAGAGCACAATGTACTTATTTAAAAACCAACAGTTTCATAGTAGAACCAAGCACATTGACATCAAATACCATTTTATCAGACAGGAGATTGAGAAAGGGGAAGTAGAGGTAGTAAAGATACATACCGCAGACAAGGCTGTTGATATGCTGACCAAAATAGTTCTTCTAAGCAAGCTTGGTCGATGCTTGGACCTCCTCGGATTCGAGTTACCTAAAAAAGGTTAGCTCAAGTCGGCTCAACAAGGAAAGAGGGAAAGGTACTCTGGATGCTTACAAAGGTGGAGATTGTTACAGAAAGGACCGAAGACAAGAAATAAAGATTGCAGGCAATTGAAAGGTTGTCGTCTTCTTTCTGTTATGTTGTTGTAACCACCAGAGTTTCAACGTTGACCTTGAGCACCTGTGTATAAAAGGAAAACGAATGTGAGAATAACGTAAGAGAGAACAATACATTCATTCTGTAATAACTTTGAAGAAGAAGTAATAAAAGAAACTTCCCGTTTCGCACAGTGGACGTAGGCCTTTGGCTGAACCACTTAAACTCTTGTGTTCTTTCTTTCTTACTCTATGATCGTTTAGCATTTACTTAAGTATCGTTTACACGATCCTTAGTTCCTATCGCATCATGTACACGATCGTTTAGCTTCCCATCGCATCGTCGATACGATCATCTAGCTCTTTAGCTATCGTCTATACAATCGTTTAGCTCTAATCAACATACACGATCGTCTAGTGCTTCGTTCTATCATTTACATAATTGAACCATCGTCTAGTTCTTGGAGTTTTGTCTACACAATTGAGCTGCCATCAGGTAAACGATTGAAGAGTTTTTGAAGCCTCAAGCATATAGCCTCCCCTGAGTCTTTACTATTAATTCTAACTAGTTTGTGATTGCAAACAAATTGATCATAGTCATCTGGGACAACACAAAGAAAAACTAAAAACACTTAGGTTGCCTCCTGAGAAGCGTTAATTTTAATGTCTTTAGCTAGATGGGGCTCATCCATCATGCCCTATCCAAAGGTGTTTTTGTCATGTCATTCCTTGTATATCCTAGAATCAAAAGTTTTCGCCTACACCGGCATTCGCAACAATAATTATCAAATTTATCCTTGCCAGAAAATATATAATGCATCTTTTCCTTATCACTCCACCCCACATCTCATTTATGAATATAATCAAGAAAATTCAACGTACCATCTTTATGAAATCTCACAGGACTAACCACATCTTCTTTGATATACTTCTCCATCTATTTTTTACACTCCAACTTAGTACTAGATTTTAAAGACGTATAATCACTAGGAACACAAGTAGAAACATGCTTTTTATCAAAATGCTCTTCCAATTTTCAATTCTTAATTTAACATCACATTCACTATGAAGGATGCGCGAACATCCACAGCGGAAGCGGATCAGATCCCAATTATTTATTTTACAGAAAAAATTAAAATTCAAAAGATGGAAACCATATGCATTCTAAAAATACAACATGCTTCAATATAGATAAGAGAGGAAATTAGAGTTAGGTATTACTTACCCTTGTAGTCACAAAAAACTCACGAATTCCTCTCTAATCATGAACTCAGCAATCTCCTTAGAACACGAACCAAGAACAAGCAACACCATATCCCAATTGGTCGGACACCACCATCGGATTTTCTTGGTATTCTCTATAGGGATGAGAATTTACGAGAGGAGTGCTTTTGATTAATTTTGCAGAGGGAAAGGAGGATCTTTTAAGAGTAAGAAACATGCAGAAGTAATCGCTTGGGAGTTAGAGCTTGTTCTGGGCAAAACAGAAGGAGAAGAAGGCGATCGATAAAACTGCTCCCATTCCCACGATTAAAAATGGGAGAAATAAGAGGAGGGAGTTATTAAACTTCACCCCCCCTCCCAAAAAAAAAAAAATTAAATAATAAAAATTTAAAACTAATTTTTTAATTTAATTAATATATATTTATATAATAACTAACTTATTATATCATATATATTATATTATATGTTATATCTAATATAATATATAACCTATAGTTTATATTATATCAAATATAATATAACTTATAGTATTTAGTATAAATCAAATTTATATTAAATTTAACCTATAGTATTTATATGAATCACATTCATATAATTAATATTCGAATCATATTCAATTATTCATTTCCTCTCAAATAAAACTTTATATTATAATGTATCAAATATATTATATTAATTATATCATATATAATTAATTTCCTCAATTAATAACAACAATTCGAATTAATTCGAATCTCAATAATCCCAGTTGAGCTACCGAGGGGACCTTATCGATCTATAGATTAAAGCTCCAATGATACTTAGTTAATTAATTAAACTCTTTAATTAAATTACCCAACTTCCATTAACTGTCGATCACTCCACTAAAGACCGACATCTACACTCTTTGCACTACAGATATATTTCTATGTTTATTGGATATAACCAAATCAACGATGCATTGACCCTTCAGAAATTGCTCGTGAGTACAACTGGGTCAAAATTACCGTTTTGCTCCTATCATTACATCTAACTCCTTAAGTACCACTGATCCCTCTAATGAACAATTACTCATAGTCCAACTATGACCAATCCCCTCTCGGGCCAGGAGAGGGTGTGGTGTCATATTGTTCAAGTCTTGGAATCATCCCTTAAGGGAACAATTTCTCTACTTACTCTAACTATAGAGAATGAGTAAATTCCTTCTTGTGTAACTTCGTTTCCAACTCCCCAATCAGACGAATACACAAAATGGTAGGCATATCGAGTCGGCGAAACTGGTTACTCTCACCCATGCAGATCAAAGGACCGCCTTCATATTTAGGAGTTCATAACTCACTCATAATTCAGGTCAAGTTACTTATGGTCATCTTGGTGAAATGTAAGTCTCTTCTATCAACAGTATATAGAGAGATTATTCATTTCGTGGTCCGATCTTATACAAACTCTTTGTATAGAATACCTCCGCTCACATGTTTCCACATGAATGATTAGGATCAGATCACTTGTAACACTTTACAAAAATTTTAATATCTACAAAGTGGGTCATATTCGTAGTGTCACTAGGATAAGGTACCCAACTTTATCCATCTACTACAGACCGTTTAGGTTATCACTTAAACATGATCCATCTGTATGTCTCCACATACATGTTTAAGTTACAGAAGATAACCTTGGATCTTAGTTTATTGGTTTTGTAGGTTAACGCTATTAAATGTCAACTAAAATACCACTTATTTTATTAGATAAATAAATTATTTATACATTACAATTACAAACTACAGGATTTACAAGCTTTAGAGAATCAACCCCAACATATTATCCATTCCATTTATCCTATGACAAGTATTTCCAGAATCAACATATTTTGAAGATCAAAAGATGTTAAACTTTTTCTTTTCATCATCAACTCTTAGTGTAAGCTTACCTTCCTGGACATCCAACAATGGTTGTCTCAAGATGATTGGAACTTTCGCGTCCTCCTCCATATCCAACACAACAAATCCACGGGGAAATAAACTTATCAACTTTAACTAACATGTCCTCTGTTATACCTCGAGGGTAAGTAAGAGAACGATTTGTTAGTTGAAGAGATAGAGTCGTTTGTTGCACCTTCCCTATATCCAACTTCCTATACACATTGAGGCTACCAAATCACAAAGAACTTTACTTACTGTCAAATTTCCTATGGCACAGGGGATTTTGAAACTCCCATGGTCCTTCAATTTCTGAGGCAACTTCTTTTACAGAATGACACAACACTCCTTAGTTAGGCTCACTGTTTCATATTTTTTAAATTTCTGCTTCTTTGATAACATGTTCTCCATGAACTTCACATAATGTGACAGTTGTTCCACAGCATCTACAAAAGGAATATAAATGTAAAGCTTTTTTAAAATTTCTAAACATTTTGAAAACTATTCATTCAATTTCTTTTTTCTAAAATGTTGGGGATAGTGGATACTATTAAGAATAGTAAGTAAGGGATCAGAATTACTCCTTGAATTAGGTGGTTCCATCAGCATTTTTCTCAACATCTTCTTTCTTTCCTTTAACTCATGTTCTACAGTAACCTGCTCTTCTTCTTCATTCACCCTTGGATAAGATACATTCCTCTCACTTCTCAAGGTTTTGCTTTTCATTCTTCCTTGGGGTTTTTCTTAGTACAATTAAGGAAATTGCCCTTTTGCATGACATTCATTGTAGTTGCCATTTGGCTAAGTTGAACTTCTATGCTCTAGATGGCTTTCCCATAGCTTGTTATAGTGCTCTCTAAGAAGTTTGTTCGATTCCTTGATTCCTTAATAAATTCCTCTAGTAATTCCTTGATAAATGGTTTCTTCTCGGCATATGGATGAGAAGCAAAAGACCTGGAAAAGCCCGCAAAACATTTTTGTTGTTAGCGTATGAAAAGTTCTCATGATTATGCAAACTTGGATGATAGTGGTAGGTTGATGCGGCTGATATGAGGAAAATTGAGAAGACTAGTGTGATCCTTGGAATTGATTGATTCGATGCACATAATTGGCCTGTTCAGAATTAGGTGTTTCCCACTGTGAGTTTTCATTGTGTGCCACAATCGAAGCAATTGATGGTTGAGTTCATGTAGATAAATAACTAATCACATTAGTTAAGGAAGCCAATTGTGCTTTTAATGAATTTACCTTATCAAGCTCATAGATCCCTGCCATTCTGAATGTGGACCATTCTACTGGCCAATTATAACTTATTGCAGCCATATCCTCAAGCAATGCTCGAGCTGCATCGGTAGTCTTAGAGAAGATGGAACCACCTGCTGCAACGTCCAATATAGATTTCATCGTGCTAGTCAGTCCATTGTAAAACAATTGGATTTGGAGCCAGACAGAATATCTATGCTGGGAACACTTTCGTAATAACTTCTTATACCTCTCTCAAGCTTCAAACAATTGTTCATCTTCTTTCTGCCTAAATATTCCAATTTTAGTTTTCAACCTGCTGGTTGATGGTGGAAAGAGTTAGTTGAGGAAGGCTTGAGCGAATTCATCCCAGGTGGTTATGCTTCCTAGTTTAGGTGACTCCAACCAATCTTTTGCCTTGTCCTACAAAGAAAATGGAAATATTCTTAAACGAATAGCATCTTTGAAAACCCCATTTAATTTTATTGTGCTACAAATTTTCAAGAAATCACGAATATGTTTATGTGAATCCTCATTCAGTCTTCCTCTAAATGCACCATCTCACATCATTTGAATTCAATCACCCTTTAATTCGAAATTATTTGCACTTATTGGAGTTCCAACGATCCCAGGTTACAATACAGGAACAACCAGCTGGAAATAATCTCTAATGGTCCTTGTGTTCACTTGTTCTCCCATAGTTGCAAATTCAACTCTTAAATTTCTCTTTATTATTCTCAATATTCATTCGATTTCTAGCTCCAAAGGTTAAATGTTAACTCAACGATTTCATTGCATACACCGAATACTTCAGGCAAAAAAAAAAAAAAAAAAAAAATACAATCCAAATTAAGACTAGCTTTTTTTTCACAATATTAAACAAAAATCATGTTGCCAATCCCTGGCAATGACGCCAAAAGCTTGATAACACACAAGCATACGTATCAAAGTAATAAATCCTAAAACGGGTATCGTCCTTAGGGATTAGTGATGAAGAATTTTTTATTAACTATTGTTATGTACTCGCTAATTTTATTTGTATAATCGACAAAAAGATTCGTTGTTTAAGCTAAGTAAAACAAGAAAATAAATCTAACAATTCAATGGCAAAACGATTCTAGTGTGTCATTTTGTTATGATTTATAAACTGTTGTTAATAAACGAATCAATGAATTAGACCGAATGAACCTAGAAGTCTAAAGTTAGGATATCCTTTGTCAAGCTCAATCTGTTCTAGCACGAATGTACCAATTTGAATTTCTTTATAACGGTTACACCAATGTCGCATTAAGATTCTTAAATTTCAGCTCCTATTATTATTTAATCATTTTCATGCATTAACAAATAATAGTTTAATCACTTAGATCTAACTTAATTTCTCTTTCACAAGTAGGAAATTCAACCTAGAATGCAATTGTTTGATGGCCAATCAAACAAAAGAATTTGCATAAAAAGATTAAAATCCAATCATCATATAATCGATCCAAATGTTAATAATCAGTTCAATGTGAATTCATAACATGAACAACACCCAAGAATTCAGAGAATTAGCTACTCATGATTGTCAAAATAATAGATCTTATACAAAGATTTATCATGGAATGCAAGAAAGAAAGAAAAATAGGTAATCGATCTCTCTTCATCGTCATTATGTTGCAATCTTGATCTCTTGACTCTCATTGTTGAGCTCTGGATCGATCTCCAATAGTGGCTATCTTACTCTGATGTCTTTCCTCTCTTTTTGGTCGAAATTTCAATGAAAAGCCTCCTTCAATCATGCTGATGGCGAGGGTTTAAAACATAATTTGTGTCGAAGCGCCACTGGGCTCATGAGGAGCACAATTGCACTATGCTGATGATGCACGTGCAAAAGTTCGGAGTGCCACGACACTCCAAGGTAGCATAAGGACACTCACCAAAAGTGTGCTTTTAGGTCTAGAGCGCTGACCTCAACACCTTGCTTAGTGCAGTTGCGCTCACCTCTTTTTCAATTCATAATTTTGACCTCGTTCTTTCACTTCTCCTTGCATGGTTGGTTCTAGAGTCCTTGTATTTAGAAATTTGCACCAATTTTCATTCAATTAAGCTCGAATTACTCTTATGACTCGATTTCCTAAAATTAACTAATTTAACCATGTAAAATCACACCAACTAGCAATATTAGCTCCAAATCCAAGGTAAGAAAAACACTTTTCATATGCTTTTCAATAGTCATCAACGAAAACAACCATGGTAGAAGTGAGGAAGAGGATTACTAAAGGTTTTTGGTGATTTTATATATTCTACGAATTAATTAGAGAGAGATTATCTATTAAACATTTAAAAACATTTTTTTTCTAAAGGTTTATTTCAAGTGTTTCTCTCAAACTAACTCATTTCAGACACTCTTTTCTTTCCCTTTTTTTTTAAGTAAAAATTCAATAAGAAACTGAAATCAATAACACCAACAAACAAGAAACCACATCATCCTCTTTCAAGAATAAAGGGAAAAACATAAGGCGAAAAGACATTATTCTTAACCTTAAAAGTCTCAAAGAGAAGTTCAAAGATGCAAGATTGTGAGCAACTTATTCTCCTCTCTAGAGATTTTACAGAGGTGATAAATATTTACATTGACAGTGAGACAAAGGGACTCCTTAACAAAAATACCAACCTCCAATAGGTCTATATCTAAAAGATTCAACAATCTAATGACCTCTAGAGAATCAGGCTCAATCTCCACCATAGGATTTTGGCCATGCCACAAACAATCAATCTCTTTTAAACCTTAGACTACCGCTTTAGCTTCCACAACCTTCATCCCCAATTATGGTAGATGTGCTTACAATTGCCCAGAACTGGATGCCCAAGAGTACTATATCTTAGAATCCAGCCCGAACCCCCACGATGAAGGGGAACATACTAGGTTGTATCAATGTTGAGTTTCCAATGACCCCCCTCTGAAGCTTGCCAACAACGATCCACACATCAAGGCATATGGAAGGAGGAAGAAGAATAGAGAAGCTACCCTAGATAGAACTCAAGCAAGGATTTCACAGACGTAGAATGAATTTTTCTTTTGTTGATCCGTGATTGAACCAAATAACATTCCTCTGGTTCCAAATGCTCCAAAGCAAAGTGAGAACTTTCCCCAACTTATCTTTTGGATTAATCTCCTTTAGACATTCTTAGTAATCATAAGCTACCTTTGCCAATCGAAAACACACTAACATTAGAAGATAAGAAAGAATTCCAAATCTTTTATGTAATCTTACTCTCTCATCAAGTGACACTTGGTTTTCAAATGCACCCTACAAAAAGAACAGGAAAGATTGTAAGCAATCCATTTCTTTGAAAGATTAAAGACAATGGAGATAATATCGTCAATAAATTTTCATCCAATAATTTTAATCTTAAGAAAAACATTTAATTCCCAAACAATCTTATAAAAACTAGCAAGCTTCCCTTTTGACGACCGGGAAGCCATCGAAAGATGAGAAAGAGTTTTTTCTCAAATGATAAGTACTTTTCACAGAAAAATTGCCTTTCTTATCTGCATTCCAAATGATTCACCCTCATTACTGATACTGCCAAGAGGAATGTTGAAGATATCTTCCGCATCATGGGGAAGGAAAACATTGTTTTAGCAACTTAATATTCCAGCCACCATTGGGGGAAATAAGATCAACCACCCTTTTCGCATGAAATCCTCCATTGGCATGCAAAGCTTGAAATTGTCCAAATTAGGAAGATATCTTTTGCATCATGAGGAATGGAAACACTCAATTTTAAAAAGTTATTTCGAGTGGTTGTCAAATACTACATTTTTTTTCAAAATATTTTTTTTTTCAAAAAGACAAACATTTGAAAATTAGAAAACCAAAACACTCTTAACTATGCATATATAACATAGTTTGTTGCATCTAAAGTGGCCATCATGAGCAAGACAAGTTGTGCATTTTGCTTAGATATTTATGTCTTGTTAAAAGAGGATCATGCAAAGATTAGGTCCTCTAATTATTGAAGATTTCAAGCAAATTTGAAAGAAGAATGAGTAAGCAAACTCTTGTCAAATTGAGAGTTGGACTATGTTATAAAATTTATTTTTAACTTTGGTTTAAGGTTACATTCCCTAAGCTTATGAAGGAGGTCATCTAGTTAATATTAAACATTTTGAAGAATTTAAGATCAATTTGATTGAGATGTGTCAATACAAGCATATCTCAACTAACATAGACTTGTATCATCAACTTCGAAATTAGATTATGATTCCTTCACCTACCATATTTTTTTTTTTTTTAAAAAAGATTGAGATGGTGAAAGAAGGGTAACTTATAATGAGGTATAGGATGTTACCAACTTTATATAGTGGTGAATATGATGGTTCCATCTTCAAGATTCCTTTGAACAGAATAGTGAATTGTCTTGTTGCAACTTGGCCAGTTAAAGCTTTAAGACTACATTTGGTTTAAGAAGCATGTCAATGGCAAGAGATGAAGGTAGGATAAGAATTTAATTAGTGCATTCTACTAAAGCTAATCTTCTTCTTGTTTTTAGTTCTTTCATGGGAAACAGCTTGGGCAAGCTAGTTCAAGGCTATTTCACACTTCAACAATTAACTAAAAAAAAAAAAGAGGCCTTGTTTGACATTTAGTAGCATTTCTTTATAAAACACTTTATAAAAAATTTTTCAGTATAATAAAATATCATAAACAACTTGTATCGGTGTCAAAATAACAAACTTATGATAATGTCGAACCAATGCACTAACATTAAGCTTAAAGTTTCTTTTATTTTTTAGCAATGCAATTAAAACAAATAAATGATGCGAACTTCTAAACCCTAGAGTGGTTTAGGTCAATTTTTTTAAATTAAAAAAATATATATGTGGAAGTGAATTGAAATATTAGAATAAATATATATGTTTCAATGAGTTGAATTAGGAATATGTTTGTTTCTCCTTTATAAAATAAAACTTTCGTTACTAAAATTTTATGGCACTTGGGCTATCGTGGTAAAAAATTGACACAATTTTCTTTTGGATTAATAAAAAATGCTAACTTAAGTCTATGATAAGACATATGTTACAAGTGGATTCTAGAATCAAGGATAATAGAATCTAGAAGGAGCAAGAGAATATCAAAAGGACAGGTCAATAGGCGAATTGGGCCTAGTCAGCCTCGATTGGTCTAATAGCCAAAGGCCCAACATGATTAGGTCTTAAAGGATGAAATCGAGCTTGCTTAGGTAGAATGTTAGGATGGTCGGCCTCAATCCGAGTAAGGTCCGCACACGTTCTGCCCAATGTAGAACCTTAATAAGATAAAGAAAGAAAAATAGTAGATAAAGTGTATTTATCGATGTTGGGTTTTATGCCCTAAAACTCGTAGATAGAAAATGTAAATAATTGACTATCATCAATAAAGAGTTATCGATATTATTTCAATAAGTGGTATTGATTATATTATATTTATTTTTGTCTTAATAACCCTAATCCAATAAGCTAACATCTTAAGCTATCTTATGAGTCTTGTACTGTATGTGGAGACATACGGGGATCAATGTTCAATATATAGCATCAAGGGTCTATAGTATAGGGATAAAGACGGATATCTTATCCTGATGACACTATGGATACAACCCACTTTGTATTTGATACAAACACAATGATCCAACACGTTCGTGTAAGTGACATACGAGTGGGGGTATCCTATGCAATGAGTTTGCATAAGACCGAACCGTGAAATAGTAACCACTAGATGTAACTCCATTGACTAGTCAGGTTTCTATTTCAATAGGATGACCTGAGCTACATAGTCTTAATCTTGAGTGTATTACGAACTTCTGCTCGTGAGGGATTGTCCTTTAATTTGTATGGGTGAGAGTGGCTAGTTCGTCGACTCAATATGCCTACCATTTTGGGGACAAAACCGTGAGAGGAGTTGAGAGCATAATAATACAAGATGGATTTCGCTCATTCTCGTCTTTAAGGTAAGTAGATGAGCGTTCCCTTAAGTGGTGTCTCCGAGACTAGAACAAAGTGAAGGAAATCAGATATGAGATTTTCATGAACAGCAGAACAAGACTATTCCAAATTACAATCATGAATAAACATATATTTACAGTCGACTTCAAACAAGCGGTTATACAATTCATACAGAGAAATTACAGCATCAATAAATACAAATGAAGTAAAAGAAAACTCAACACACATTTACAGATGCATCTCCACACTTTGTTATGCGACCGCTCGAATAATCAGCAACCACGAACGCTCAATCTACACGATCGCAACACCACAAAAAACATAGTACAAACACTTCATGCTCGTCCTCAACGATCTCCTTGGCCACGAACTCTTTTGCAACATGAACGGCCTCCACAACACCACGAACGGCCTCCACAAAACCTCGATGGTGTCGAATTGAGTCTGACACCGCCAGCAAGGCTACCTTGGTATTCTCGATATGAGAATCCAGAGGGTGGGCTCTGTTCGGACTTGGATTGAGGCAGACAAAGGAGGAAACAATGATTGCGTACATGACTGGGCAAGTGGGAGATGGCGGAGACTTATCGTATAGGTTGATGCCCAATCGTTTAGATAAAGCTATGTGATCGTCTAGTAACAGCTATGCGATCGTTTAGTCTATCATTTAGATTGGTCTGTCGCCTACAGACTCTACACGATCGTTTACTTCGAGCCAACGATCGTCTAGCAAAATTATGCGATCGTTTAGTAAATACTGTACGATTGTTTAGCTCGCCACTGCACGATCGTTTAGCTCGTCCAGTTGTCGTTTAGTAGATTTGAATTTACTTGACAACTTCGTGAGTTTCTTTTTCGCGGAGAGAAAACTCAAAACCTTTTCAATCGTTTTTATAAAAACTTCTTTTTTGAAAATAGGAAAACCATTTTCCTTTTAAACTCACGGTTACCATGATCCAATAACCACCCACTACTTTGGTTATTTAAAAGAAAAAGAATTAATTATCCAATAATTAATATTATTATGAACATAAATGATAACCAACTTATCATACTATATTTATAACCTATAGTTTTAATATTTTATCTCATGAAACATATAAACCATAGTTCTCTTTCTATTCCATGGTACTTAATGTAAATCTCATTTACATCAATCCTCCACTAGATATATCTCATACATCATACCGATTATATCATATATAATCAAAATACCTCTTGTCAATTTGAACATTTCAAATCAACACCAAGAACTGATCCTCAACTGAATCTATTGAGCTACCAAGGGGACCTTATGGACCTGTAGTTCGAAGCTCCAACGGTACGTGAATAACTTACTAAACTCATGGGATCTACCATCCGTTAATTGTCAGGCACTCCACTAAAGACCGGCAGCTAAACTCTCCTTACCACAGATATATTATGTGTCCATCTTAACTAATCAACTGTGCGACAACCCTTCACAAATAGCTTGTAAGTACAGCTGGGCTAATAACCGTTATGCCCTTGTAGTTACATCTGTCTCCTTAAGTACCACTGATCCCTCTAATGAACATAAGTCATAGTCTTACTATAACTGAGTCTTCTCTTCCAAAGAGAAGTTGTAGCCACTATGTTCAAGCCTCAGAATCAGCCTTTAAGGGAGCAATCTTTCTACTTATCCCTGCTTGGGGAAAGGAGTGAATTCCATCTTGTGGATTGAGTTCCCAGTTCCCAGATCAGACAAGTCCCCAAAAAGGTAGGCATGTTGAGTTGGCAATCTGGTCACTTTCACCCATACTAATCAAAGGACTGCCCTCAAAGGTAAGAGTTCCCAAAACACTCAGGATTGAGGTCGTGTCACCTATGGTCGTTTAGGTAAGATGCAAGTCTCTAGTATCAACGGCATTATATACAGAGTCTAATCATCTCGTGGTCCTGGTCTTATACAAACTCTTTGTATAAGACACCCCCGCTCCACGTCTCCACATGAATGGTCAGGATCTACAACATTATAATACAACATTTGCAAACCTCTACAAAGCAAGTCGTATCCATAGTGTCACTAGGATCAGGTAGCCCACCTTAATCCTTATACTACAAACCTATTTAAGTTATCACTTAAGGCATGATCCACTTGTACATCACATATGCATGCTTAAGTTCACATAAGATAACCAAGGAGCTTTGTTTATTGGATATGAGTAAATGCCAGAATTAAATAACATTTATTTTATTCATTGAACAATGTGTATCTTTACAAAACAACGAGACTCTGGGAGAATTAGGACACCAATCCCAACACAAATGGCTCTACCCTCTCATTGGCCCGAGAGGGTTTCTTTTAATAGTTGGACCATAAACAAGTTGTTCATTAAAGAAGCACTGATACTTAAGGATAAAAAAGTAACCTGGGGTAAAATGATAATTTTGACCCAACTGATGTTATGAATACTCGTGAAGGACTAACTTACTGTTATTGGTATATATCTGTGGACAGTAAATATATCCGCAGTGAGAAGATTGCAGTTGTGAATCTTTAATGGAGTGTACCCACATTTAACAAATATTGATTAATGTGGTTAATGAGTTTAGCCGATTAATCTCATATCGTTGAAGCTTATAATCTGTAGGTCCATGATGTCCCCTTCCTAACTCATAAAGGGCATTTAGGTAATTATGTCTTGAATAGAGTTTGAAATATCCAAATTCACTTAGGGAAATAGTACACATTATAATATAAAGTTTATATTTCAATTAAACTTTATAATATAAATTAATTTTGGATATGATTCAAAATTAATTTAGAGAAGAATTAAATATTTGAAGGAGTTCAAATATTAATTTAATTTGAATTGGCTTCATATTAAAACTATCGGTTAAAATTAATGTGTATTAGATGTACATTAATACTATAGGATATGAGAGAAATACAATTGAATATGATTCAAATGTAGTCTATATTAAATATTTGATATTTAATTTGGTATAATTAATTGGAGGATTAATTAATTTTTTATTTTATTTTATTTTCATAAAATTTGATTTAATTAAATTAATTGAATTAAAAAGATAGGTTATGTAAGAGATGTTCATTTAAATATGATTTAAATGGAATTATTAATTAAACCAGATTTAATTAACTACTAATTTAATTAATTATTAATTGGTGAATTAATTAATTAAATTAGTTATTTTATTTAAAGAGAAAAAAAAAAGAGAAAAAGATATAACTCTCACGTATGGGAGTTATCAGAAAACATGGGATGCTTCCCACGTTTATCTCTCAAGCTCTCATGGATAATATACCTTTGAGAAGGAAAAAAAAAGGGATGATGATATTTTTCACATAATCGTTTTAGAAAGAAAAAGCTCTCTAAAATTCTCTCCTTTGTTTTTCCTAATTTTTAGATTGTTTCTCACAAACCAATTACCCCAAATTCTCAAAGAATATAATAAGAAGGTTCCTAATTGGTGGTGTTTTTGCATTCAATCCCAAGGAGAATTGATCTTTTTGTTTGAGTCGTCAACGACAGTAAATAATTTTTTTTCTCTTCATTATAATACTAAATTCCCAAATAGTAAAACATGCTTAACTTAAATTTTACAGTAGGTTAAGGTTTTAGGTCTCGATGTTATTCTTTATTTTTTCCAGTGTACTGGTATCTTGAAATCTAAAATAATTACTAGTTGAGTCTTGCTTTTTTTCGATGCCTTATGGTTTTATCCCTACAATCTAATCATATCTAATCCCAACTTATTAGGATTAGAAAAGATCCATATCATCCTTATCATAAGAGAAAAAGGTAAACTCTATCTCATTCTCCCTATAAATAAATCATGATAACTCAAATATAAGGCATCTTGAACTTGATCTAGGATCTAGATCTTAAACTAAGAACTTCCGACTTCTTCTCTATTCTATAATTCCCTTATTGACTTAGACACCGATGCCATTTTTTTTTGTTTTGCATGTCCTCTCTTCCTTAAATTATAAATTTGCCATTGTTATCATGTGATAGGTGTGTTTTTCCTTGGGCAAAATTTGGCATCAATAGTTGGCGTTTTCTGTAAGGACAAGAGTGATCTACCAATACAAAATTGAGAATCTTTGCAAAATTAAGGAAATAAAGGTCTCGATGGCTTAGTTCCACAATCATGTTAAAGAAGAAATTTTAAAGATAGAAGTCTTGGGTGAATTAGATTCCCACATAATCAAAATAAAAGGAAGAAGCTAATGAGTTGAAGAGTCAAAGTCGAGTTCAAGACGTCTTAGGCCGAGGCATAAGTCAAGATTACTAAGGTCGAGGCTGAGGATAAGGCCAAGGCATGGACTACCTGTTGGGTTTTATATCCTAAAACTCACAGTTTGTAAAATGATAAATATATTCTATAATCAATATACTTATTATTGATTTCATAAATTGTATGAAAGTCTAAATCCAATCAACTAAGACCCAATATTATTGTATGAGTACTTGAACTTTATATGGAGACATAAGAGTGGATCAGATTCGAGTAAATAGTCAAAATGATCTATGGTACATGAATAAGATTGGATACCTTATTCTGGTAACACCATTGGATGTGACCTACTCTGTAGTTATTACAAAGAGTTGTAAAGTGCTACATACGATGTGATCCTAATTCGTATATGTTATGACATGAGAAGTTGGGGCGTCCTATGCAATGAGTTTGCATAAAATCAGAACCAAGAAATAAATCACTCTTACTTTATAACGTTGTTTACTGTATAAGAATGACTATTTCACCTAGATGATCTAGGTAACTCGATCTTAATCCTGAGCTAACTATGAACTCTTGTTTATTCGGGATTGCCCTTAGATTTGCATAGGTGAGGGTTGGCTCAATAGTGCCAGCTCAATAAGACTCCCACTTCAAGGGTAAGACCTAATAGATAACTGGGGACATAGGGTGCAAGATGAAGTTCATGCCTACTCGATTTAGGGATAGAAGAAAGATTGTTCTCTCAAGTACTGAATCCAGGTCTTGAAAAAGGTGCCCCACCCTCTCATTGGGCTGAGAGAGTTTGGTTTAGTGATTGGATCACAAATCAGTTGTTCATTAGAGGATCAGTAAGGACTTGAGAAATAAGACGTAATCTTGGGGGTAAAACAGATATTTGACCCGGCCGTTATTACGAACAACTTGTGAAGAGTCGACTTGCTGATTATGGTTAAATCATGTGGACATAATATATCTACAGTGGGGGAGTGCAACTATGACCTTTAGTTGAGTGACCCATTAGTTAACGAATGGAGATTAATCTGGTCTAATGAGTTTAGTCAATTAATCTCGGATCGTTGGAGCACATGATCTGTAGGTCCGCGAGGTCCCCCTACTAGCTCGTAACGGATTAACTCTAGAATAGCGTGATAAGTAAATTTAAAACGTTCAAATTAGAATTAAGGGAATTAGTAATTATATGAGATATAATTGCATGTTTAATTTTGAGAATTAAACGGAATAGGAGAATTTATATATTTAAATATGATTTAAATATATAAAGATGGATATGTGTTAAAATTAATTTGATATTTGATATTAAATTAATTAGTTTTATTTAATAACTAATTTATGAAATTAATTAATTTTTTCAGTTTTAAAATCAAAATAGATTTTATACAATATTATTTTATTTTATGATAAAATTGGAAATTTAGAAAAGCAAAACACAAAATGGAAAAAGTAAATTTTCCTTTATCCATCTTTCAACTTACTCACACAAATAGCATCTTATTTGCCTTGTCTTCTTCAAGCATGAGCTGAAACTCATGCAACTCTCTCTTTTGCATGTTGATATGCAATATAATGAAGATATTGGAGTGAAATTCGAGCATGCAATCTATAGAGAATTTTAGAGAAAATTCGGATTGAAGAAATGGTTCTTCACCAAGATTGTTGTTGTGAGTTTTTCTTCTTAATCCCTTGATTCAAGCTTGTTTTGAGTCCTACAACTCAATCTAGAGTACCAAGATAATTTTGGGGAAGATCTTGAGGTGGTCTGCAATCAGATTCGAAAAAGATAGCAGCTAGAGAATGAGCTTTAAAGAAGTTCTACAAGAGGTATGTCTTGGAACTCACTTGTTTTTTACAAAGGCATGCTTTATATTTTGCCAAAATTAGTGAATTAGAATGCTTAGATGATCCTTGTGCTTCTGCTATTGTTGATACAATCCTACAAGTGGTATAAGAGCAACATTCAATTTGGTTTAATTTTGGTTTGGTGGGTATTTTATATGAGAAATATGAAATTGATGCACTTATGTGGTTTTCTGAGTTTTGGCATTTTAATTCTCTTTAATTTCTCATTTAAATTTGTAATTGACTCTTGTTTGATGAGCTTTTATGTGTTAGCAAGAGTTTATATTTTATTTGGAGTCATTAGAGTTGAAATTAAGATGTAATTGAAGAAACAAGTGAAGGAGGTCGAGCTGTTGTTCCAGTTTTTCAGCTTCTGTTCAAAATCGGTGTTGAGGTTCAGTTGCTAAGCGATCGTCTAGCTCCAAACGCTACATGGTGTGAAGAAAAGCTAGACGATCGCATAACAATGGGCACTAGTCGTTGTGATGTTGAACACTAAACGATAATGTACCTGCGAGAGCTAAACGATGCGTTCAATTTGCTATACGATAGCACTAAGCGATTGTTTAGCTTTGGCGTAGGAACTAAACGATACGTTGAATTTGCTAAACGATGGCACTACACGATCATTTAGCTATGATGCATGCTAAGCGATGCGATGAAGTGCTACACGATAGCACTGAGCGATCGTTTAGATGCGGAGTTAAGCGATCGTGTAGATGAAGTGCTAAGCGATGCATTGAAATTTCTATGCGATGGAACTAAACGATCGCTTACCTACGATGCGGAACGACGCGATGATGTTCTATACGATAGAGCTAAGTGATCTTTTAGTTGCAGCGGATACTAAACGATGACATGA
This sequence comes from Benincasa hispida, assembly GCF_027475165.1. NCBI lineage: Eukaryota > Viridiplantae > Streptophyta > Magnoliopsida > Cucurbitales > Cucurbitaceae > Benincasa > Benincasa hispida. Next base: position 36,542,341 of record NC_143489.1, on the reverse strand, counting down.
AGCACTAGGCGATGGTGTTAAGCGATTGTTTAGTTCTATACGATAAAGTTAAGCGATAGCTAAACAATGGAGTTAAACAATCGTGTAGTTCTATACGACAGAGCTAAACGATCGTTTAGCTTCGGTAGACACTAAGAGATCGTGTAGTTCTATGGGATGGAGCTAAACGATCATTTAGTTGCGGCAAACACTAAGCGATCGTGTATCCCTTCACAACACAAGGCGATGGAGCTAGACGATTGCCTTCAGCGCTACACGATCGGCCTTAGCAAAACTTTGAGGTTGGACCGAGAGCAGCCAGTTCGACCGGTTTTCTCAATGTCAAATCCGGTTCAGCCTAAAAGTGTTTATGGCTGGTTCGATTCAGACTCATCCTGTCTAGTTCAAGGTGCTTGGGTTCGATTTGAAACGGTTCGAGCGGTTCAAAGACGTTTTTAAAGCTATTTATAATAGTTAGGTCTCTGTTTGCTTGTTTATGTCAAAACTAAAATCATATCAATCTGTGTTTAATTATTTATGCATTTGATGTATGCTATAATTAAATAAATCTTGTATGTGCATACAATATGCCATCTAGATTTAAAATCTCACCATAGGAAGCATGTTACATGCATTGTAAATATCTTGTAATTGTTATAATATATAGTATGCATGTTAGGGTTTCTTGTATTTAAATATTGAATATTGAATGCCTTATGTAAGTTATGGATGTTTAGCATATCTAAAGTTTTATAAGTTGTTATAAAATTGGGTTAGACATTTAAAATCCATAAACAATAGTTGCATGCTTACATAGGTTAACCACCTGTTTTAATTGTTAAAACTTATAAAACCTTGATTATAAACTCAACTAGTATATAATCCTATCTAAGGTTGGGGGTACTAAAGTTGACGGTTTACAGAACACCTTCTACCTGGGGATTATAGCCAAATTATTGAGCATTGGTAACCGGTTTTATGAGCATATGTGAGTGATGTGAGGTAATAAAATGGTTTATCACCTAGACATTGTAGGTTAAAATCCAATTATAAGAGTTATATTTGGATAAACCAAATAGACTTAGGGTTGTTTTATTAGCCGAAAAGAACCTAAGTATAAATCAACCCAAATAGAACATTTTAGTGGCAGTTTAATAACTTCTATATGATAGAGTTATTAGAAAACTTCAGTGGGAGATTAATAACATATATGATACGTTATTTTTAGCTCTCACGTCTCTAAGAGTTCATAATCCAGATTTAAGCTGTACTTCGTGTCACCTTGGGAGTCACCTCCCTATGGAGAGTATTTTTTTTTAGCTTAAATCTAGATTTCGATGAATAAGAGGAAGTTGTTCAAACATAAGTCTATTATACGATAAATAGATTTCAACTGCCACATCTCCACATAGTTTACACCATGAGATTCACATGACGATTCGTGTCACCCTGGGAGATTCCAGATTTAAGCGGTACTTCGTGTCACCTTGGGTGAAGGATATGTGTCAATATATCCTACAGTTTCCTCCATTAGTCTATACTATGAGATTCCTATGCTGCGTCAGCTGGTTAGCTTTAAACGGCCCTTTGCTAGTCATTTAGCGATGGCTATCCCTATGGATGGTTGTAACATAGGATTCGGAACAACCCAAGCTTCAGTAAAATGAATAGGGTTTTATAGTTCCGTCTTGGATATTATCTTCAATTTCGGAGGGAAGTTTATACCATTCTATAAGATCTGAAAATGGCAGGTCACACTTACAAGAATTACTAAGTTGTTAGTAAAGATCTTGATCGAAAACCATAACTAAACGATTATAGAAATAAGAGTTATTCCAGAGACAATAGGAATAAGAGTTATTCCAAAGATAGTGTTTAGTCAAAATTGTTTGCTTTAGTGAAGGACTATCTGACTGTCCCACGGTAGCACATATTCTGACTCACTAAAGTATCGTTGCAAATAAATAATGGTTATGGGTACATTATTACTTTTTGCTAAAACTTGATCTTGGATTTAGTTACAATTTGCTATTTAGAATTTGTTTGAATTTTATCAGCGTGTTCAATTCTTCTAGAAAACTCACTTCCGATGTAAATAACAGTAAAATCAACTCAACAAATAAATTACTAGTGGTTGATTACCAAGGCTGAGGTCAACACTACCAATACAGAGGTCGAGACTACCAATGTCGAGGCCAAGGCTGATGTCGTGACTACTAATGCCAAGTTGAAGCGAAAATTCAAGAAAGAGGCAGAGAGTGAGGCGGGCAATGTCTAGGCTAAGGAGACTGAGTTGAAACGGAAGGTCAAGGCCGAAACTACCAATGTCGTGGCGAGGAGACCATGTTGAAAAAAATAGTCGAGGCTAATATAACCAATGTCGAGGCCGAGGAGACTAAGTTGAGGCAAAGAGCTAAGGTCGAGGTCGAGGCTCAAAATTATTAATGGAGCATCAAATTATGACCAAAATTTCACATGGGGCTGACTGACGTCGATCCTAAGCGTATCAAGATTATTTTCACCATCTAAATGCGTCCATACACACCATGCGCACTATGGAAGATGGTCGAGGCCGATCCTAAACACATAAGGGCTAGAGATCGCAACCTCATCCTAACGTGTCAGGAGGTTATGATAGCACTGAATGCTATCATGGCTCTGCTTAATTCAATTATTCTAGGATTTTATGTGTTTATTTTATTATTTTATATGTATCGAACATTTAAGAGGTAGAATAGGGCATTAGTAGCGAAATGGATCTAAAATAGGCCAAATCAGAGCTTAATTGCATCAACCAGAAACTTAAAGGCCAAATGACAAAAATGCCCCTGTATCCAGGGTAGCAACCCTTTGGAAAGCATTGAGCTACACTAAAAGGCATTAGCTGAAAATGAAGGCAGTGTTGCAAAGCTGCCATCAGCATTACGACGCTGCGAACTTCAGACATGCAGTGCTTCGATGTGAGTGTTAACGATACGACTGCAATTATAAATTGTTGTTTGATCGCCTAGGTCAAGGGGGGACGTCTTCAGTCGATTTCAACTTCAATTTCTCTCTTTCTTCTATTTTCAGTTTGGGAATGTATCGAGACAAATTCTTGGCATTTTCCATGACTATTAGGGGTTAAAATCCTCGTTCTAGTTTAGGTTTGTTAGGATTTTTTGCCTAAATGATGTATACATGAGTTTTCGAACTAGAGATTTGTAATTTTCGATTTCGATTCTATTTATCTTGTGTTTATGATTAATTCATTGGACACTTGGGAATGTTTTAGTTTTCTCTTTTGATTGGCATTGGATATGTGACATGTAATCTTTTGTCAATCAATAAGAAGCAATAGGTTAGGGTAGCTTGCAAATCACCTAGATGAGCATTGTCCTAACCAACCTAGAATCAAATCAACCGAATGTTTGATTAAGGTTATTCCTTGTTAAATGTTCAACCTAAATTTGCCCTAAATCTTAATGCATTTATAAAATATCGACTTCGTTAGATATTTCTGGAAAATTATAAAATAAAAATTTAAAATTTAAAATTAGTAAATAAACCTTTTATGATTTTTAAACAAGCTAACATGTCTATTTTATTATATTTACACTAATGACATTTTGTTGCTTAGTTTTTATGTTTACTTTTATAATTTTTATACAAGTTAACATATCTATTATTTGTAGAAAAAATTACATTTTTAGTCCCCAAGTTTTGAAGAATAGGTGTGTTTGGTCCCTGAATTTTCAAAACATACCTTTTTAGTCCCTGACTTTTTAGAATATATGCATTTGGTCCTTGACTTTTTAAAATGTACCTTTTTAGTTCTCAAGTTTTTAAGAATATGTTTAAAAGGTTTCTAGGCTATTTTTTATTTTCACTTTATGTAATTATATGAAATTTTGAATACAAAAATATGTTCAAAAAATAATATTAGAGAGAAGAAGTAATCTTAAAAGACTTAATTTTAAAATTAAAATAATAGTAAAAAATTAATACATTGACTTTTTAAAGCTATCTTTTAAAAATCCATGGACTAAAAAGATATATTTTGAAAACTTAAGGACCAAATGAACCTATTCTGAAAACTTCAAAAGGTGTGTTCTGAAAACTTCGAGATAGAGCACACATATTTTTCAAAATTCGAGGACTAAAAAGATAGGTTTCCCTTATTTATATTATGTTTACATTAATGATATTTGATTGCTTACTTTCTTATGTTTAATACATTTTTCTTAAGGATTATTATACATTTAATCCCTTTTCAAAACTTATTTTCACAAATATCCAAAAAATTTTATATTTTCGCATATAAGATTTAGTGGATTTTTTGGACTAAAATAACTTTGAGTGTGGTGGGTGGTTGGAGAGAGAATATGGCATTGGAAAAAGAATTCTATATTTACAAAACACCCTTGATGTAAGAGAGAGAAAATGTATTTACTTATTGAGATTTTATTCTTTTGTTTAATTGGAGAGAAAAAATGCATTTATTTGTTGAGATTTTATTCTTTTTGTTTAATTAGAGAGAGAAAATATATTTGATGAAATTTTATTTTCTATTTACGTTAGTTTCATATATAACTTATTGGTTTATCTGGCGGATTGTAATAACCTAATCTTTCAAATAAGTTTCATATATAACTTATTGGTTTATCTGGCGGATTGTAACAACCCAATCTTTCAAATACTATGGGTCGTTACAACTAAATACACATTTAAAACCCACATATTTTAACCATAAAAATTCATTAAAATAATAAGGATAGTTTTTCCAAAATAAAATTAGAAAATAAATAGATAATAGATAAATAAAGATTTTATTCGGGGTCCCCTAAAAATAATATTTATAAAGTTAACATTCAAAACATTAAAATTTGTTGTCTCACATTAAATTCTAGTTTCAAAACATTCAAATGACAAAAACAGAGACTAGGCAGAAGCGATTTCTCTTGTCCCCATATGGCTTTGTCACGAGTCTCGTCTATCACTCGCCAACTTGTTCCTATCATTCCCTAAAAAACATAAAGGAAGAAATGATAAGTATAACAATACCCAGTAAGTGACCCGCTACTGGGCCCTCTAGGTTACCTGTTAGCTAGTTTATCTAGCCACTGGTGTACAACCACTATATCAGTCGTAGTGATCCCAAAGGAGCACGCATCAGTCATAGTGTGTAACCCGAAGATCCATCAATCAGTCATAGACATGAACCCAAAGGAACATGAATCAGTCATAGTGTGTACCCCAAAGGTCTACCAATCAGTCATCGACATGAACTCGAAGGAACATGAATTAGTCATAGACATGAACCCAAAGGAACATGAATCAGTCGTAGTGTGTACATCTGCCCAGATAAGAAAAACTAACAAGAACCCTATAACTTAACATGCATCAGTTTTCATATAACGTGTTATATTTTACAATTATTTATCTTAGGGGTAATACGGTACAATCATCTTCGACAAAACAGTCTAATCTAGTTAGTTAATGTCATTAAGTCATGTAGTCCAATCAGTCATAAATTATCAGTACAAATAGTCTAGAATAATCAGTCAAATCAGTTTGAACCATCCAAGTATTCTTAAGTAAACAATCTAAGTGATAGGGACGACTGGTTCGTAGGTGAACCAGTAGAAAGACACTCACCTCAAGTCAAGCTCAAACAACCTTAACTTTTATTTACCCAAAAGGTCACGAACAAAGTCCTAAGTGATAAACCAAAAATTAGGATTTCCAAAATAAGGCCAAAATTTCCAATCACCCAATTTACATCATCCATTAAGGCCAAATATTTACAGTTTCAATGTCTAATTACTTACCCAAATTGTCTCAAAATTGATTTCAAATTTGGTGAACAACGCCTCAAAATCCTTTGATTGTTGAATAAACCCTATACCAAAAATCAAAATTAATTCCATCATTTAGGACATAATTCCAATCACAACTTAACCTGAATTTCTCCAAACAACTTACCCAACACGTGGTTTGATCCCGAAACCACTTCAAAGCTTCAAAATTAACACAATTCAACAACTATATCCCCAAAATCAACCTTTAACTTTAATGGACAACAACTTTAGACTTTTTAATCCAACCTCCAAAAATCACAATTAAAACAAAAGTTAAGCTGAAAGTTAGTGAGCATCCAAAAATTCTCAACAAATACCTCAAACCTTACAAAAAAAAAAAAAGGACGCCTAACAATTTTAATCTTATCGAAAAGCACCTTGAGTGTTTGTAAAATCCAATTTCAACATCAAAACAATATGGGTGAGCCAAAACTTAAACCAAAATTTGATGGGTATTCAAGATCATCCAAGAAAACCCATAAAACACCAAATACCTTACCCGAGATATCAATTCCGGTGACAATGGCGCCAGCGGCAGTGGCAACCATAGACAGGCGGCGAGTGTTGCTGTCAGACGCCACAAATTGTTTAGGCTAGCGGCTGGTAGTGAGAGTCTTGCATGAGAACGATTTGCGAGAGTGAGAGAAAGGGGAATTTCTAGTTTTACAGATTCTATTCAGTAGCGATCACGAAAAAATCAGAGCATCAAACAACAATCCAACTGTTCAAAATGAAACTCTATATGTCCCGAATAGACTGATCAAATTTTAACATGATCCAACGATTCAAACTGCGAAAAACAATTTTGTGGAAGTTGTCACTGAAAAATCGAATTGCTCCTCTTTTTACTCTCCTTTAATTTCAAAATACCTCAATTCTTTCATTTTTTTTCAAATTTTAAAAAGATAAATAAAATATTTTATGACAATATCTCCAAAATTTTCAAAGATTCTATTAAATTAATAAATCAATTAACTTCTCAAATTACCTTAATTTAGGCTTCAAAAACCAAAATTAAATGGCATAAAATCCATCAATTTGATATAAATTAAATTCTTTTAAATATTTAAATCAATTTAAAATCATATAAAATTAATTATCTCCTTAATTGATTTAAGTTGGCTTCAAATCCAAAATCAAAAGGAGGAAAATTCAATATTTTCAAAATAATTTGTTCGAATATCTAATCAATTAAATTCAATTTAACTAATAAAAACTTTTCAATTATTTCAATTTAATCCCAATTTTTAAAAATGAAAGGGAAATTAAAACTCAATAATTTTAGATAACTAATTTAAATTTTCCTGAATTTCGGGATGTTACATGGATTCATGTATATACCTTAAAATATTTTGTTAGATATTTCACCAATATATGAAATATATCACAATATATAAATTAGAATTTGACTCAATGCTTGACATAAATCACAGTATAAACTAATATATGAAATTTCGGTATATAAATCACATATTGGCTTAATGTTCGAGATAAATCACAATATATATCATAAATTTCATTTACATCACATTATATATATCATACATACCATATACTTATTTGTTGAGATTTTATTTCTTTTGTTTAATTGAAGAGAGAAAATGTATTTAATAAAATTTTATTTTCTATTTACGTTGGTTTCATGTATCAACTTATTGATTTATCTGACGGATTCATATATATACCTTAAAACATTTTGTTAGGTATTTGAAAATACTCTGACCAATATACGAAATGTACTACATTATATAAATTAGAGTTTAACTCAATGCTTGACATAAATCACTGTATAAACCAATAAAAGAAATTTATCACGGTGTATAACCACATATTGGTTTAATGTTCGACATAAATCACAATATATATCATAAATTTCATTTACATCATGTTATATATATCATATATATCATTTAGATAGTAAAAAATCTCAACAAATCAAAATGTATATATATCATAATACATTAAGTCTAAATAATAATAATAAAAAAAAACTCTCATTTATATCAAATAAACAAATACATATATCACAATATATATCAAATTTCCTATAAAGTAGAAACTGAAAAAAAAGTATATATATCACAGTATATATCAAATATATATATAAGGGTTGTGAGAGAAAAATTGAAGAGTGTGAAAAGTTGTAGATATTTGAAAAATATTATGATTTAATATATTTTTCTTAAAAAAGTACGCCTCATTTAAAATTCTTTTTCTCCTTCATATTTTAGAAAATGTATAATTAATTTATTGTTGGGGACTAGATGGTAATTTGGCCACAATTTTATTATAATTTTTTAAGAAAGTTAGACATTCTTGTAAATAAGAAAAAACTCGAATATTAATGAAATATAAGTCTCTTATTAGGCCTCATGTGTAGAAAGCCCTTTTTTTAAGTATAAAAATTGAATTCTTAGTCAAATTCTAAAAACAAAAAAAGTTTTTAATTTTTTTTTATTTTTCAAAACGTAATCTAATTTTTGAAAACATTGGTAGAAATTAATAATAAAATAAGAGATTTAGAAGTAGGAAGAGCTAAAAATCAAAGGTCAAATGATTATCAATCGAAACCTAAATTATTTTAGTAGTGTTGTCATGGACATGGATTAAGATTTCATGAGTTTACTGAGGTTGTTTGGAACGTTGAGTTGAGATAAGATATCTGAAGGATATGTCTTTGTGGAATTCATATATTTGTGAAGTTTATATGTCTATGTTTAGGGTGCAAAGTTAAGTACATATGTATGGATATCTGATGCAGTTTTTTGAACTCTAAATAATATGCTTTTATGATTACTATTTTTTAAAAAACATTTTCATTCAATAATTTTATCAAACTTTGTTTGAATAAAATATGGATTGCAATTTTTTCTTTTAATTTTTAAAACTTTTCTCTTTCTTTCTTTTTTTGGGCAATAAACAACAATTAACCTATTAACTTTTCTTGTAGAAATGTGGTTAAATAAAATAAGAAACTAAAGCGAAATCAAAACTTTTGATTATACTAATTTTTCTCTATGAATTTCATTACCATCTTCTTCTTCTTTTTTTTTTTTCTATTGTTACTCTATATTTTTACTATGTCATGAATTTTTTTTAATTAAATCTCCTCCATCATTATAACAAAAATGTCACCACATTTCTTCAACAGTTTCACTTTCAGTTCCTTTAAATTCTAGAGGACATTAGAGAACAAATCTCTATTTTTCACTAATTCATGCTGGAAAATACCAATGGATCATCACATTTCTTCAATAATTTCACGTTCATTTTCTTTAAATTTAGAGGATATCAAAGAACAAATCTTTATTTTTCACTAATTCTTGCTGGAAAAATGTTCTAGGAATTTTTTTTTTTCATTTTATGAGGTTTTTTTTTTCATTTTTTTGTTATATGTTACATATTTTTCAACTACATACATACTTTTCGTTTAAATATTCTTAACATTCATTTGATATGTGAATTCATTATGTATAAATATTGCACTTACTGTAGAAAAAATAATATTTTTTATATAATCAACCCTACAACATACTTTAACAGTTATCAGTCTTATAGTAGTCGGAAGTGGTTGTCGAAGATGATTTTTGCTGGAGTTTGTAGTCGGAGGTGTTTGTCAGAGCCTAAAGTTGGTCGCATGAAGGTGTATTGGAGTTGGTTGTCGAAGTTTGGCATCGAAGGTGGTTTTCGAATCCCGAAGTTGGTCAGGCGAAAGTGGTCATCAAAGTTGATCATTGAAGATGATTTTCGGTGGAGATTGTAGTCGGGGGTGACTATCGGAGCCCAAAGTTAGTCGCATGAAGGTGGTATTAGAGTTGGTTGTCGGAGTTAAGCCCCGAGTTGGTCGTCAGAGTTGCTCGCTCAAAGGTGACCATCGAAGGTGATTTTCATCAAGTTTGTAGTCAAAGGTGGTTGTCAGAGCCTATGAAGGTGGTTGTTGGAGTTGGTCATCGAAGTTTGTTATTGAAGCAAATTGATCATTGGAGGTGGTTGTTGAAGGCCAAAATTGGTTGTTGGAGTTGTTATTAGAGGTGGTTATCGAAGCTCGGAGTTGGTCGTCGAAGTTGTCATCGGAGGTAATTATCAAAGCTCGGAGTTAGTTCTCGAAGTGTGATAGCGGTCGATGGGTGGAGTTATTTAAAACATGGGAAGAAGGTAAAGTTAGGGTGAGTTGGGATGAGTTGGTAAAATATACCAACTCAACTCCACCAATATTTAAAGTTGGTAGGCTAAACAATGAGTTGGTATATTATACCTACTCAACTCAACTCAACTCATGTTGATGAGTCAAACACTCTCTAAATGACAATCAACAACATAAGAACAAATGAAAACCAACCCTTTCAACTTATCATGTAAACCCCTTACTACTAAGGAAGTTTTTTAAGGAAGTTTTGAACGTTTGACTAACATTTAAAAAGAATTTTTTTACAAACCAATTAAGAGCATGTGTAGGAGTGATTTCACTGATACAAAAATTACATTTGTACAAACTTAAATATTAAATTAACTTTGAGTAATTAAAAGCATCTTTTAGAATAATTTTTTCCCAAACATGCACTAAATTGACAAGCAAACCAAGCCAATTGAAGATTTCAATAAATTCAACCCCTATACTCGTTATCATTGAGAAAGAGGGTAACCAAATTGAATTTAAGAAAATTTTCACAAATAGAAAAAATGTCAAATTATTTATAAAAATAGTAAAAAGAAAAATATACTGATAGACTTCTATCAACGTCTATCAATGATAGAAATTGATAGAAGTCTATCATTGACAGACTGGTAGAACTTTACCAGTGTCTATCAGTTATAGAAACTGATAGAAGTCTAAAATGATTAAATTTTGTTATTTTGTATAAATAATTTTCCTTATTTTTATATTTTTTGAAATTTCCCCCTGAATTTATCCCCAAACCCCCAGATATTGGCCCTTTCTACGGCGAATGCAAGTTATTTGATATATCAAATCTCATTAGGAGGGAAAAAAACAAAAACAAAAACAAAATCTCTACATATGAAATTGATGGGGCAAAAATTCTTCAGAAACAAATTCATGTGACAGAAAGGCCAACTAAAAATGCACAACATTCATATCATGGATTGAATAAAGAAGAGTCATTAAATCTTCTTTCAACAGGTTCTAGTGGCCGTATAGATCTTCCTCTCCTCACCTGTCACTACATATAAGAGAAATGGAAATTCTAACCATCCAATGAGTACTTGAAGAAGTTGACCTGAACCGACCGACTCCTCGAATATGACCTGAACCCGACCCTCTTATTTCATCCACATATCTCTACCCTGTAAAAGTTTTGGTATTACGAAATTCTTCAAGGGTTGTGTTTAACTAACCAATCAATCCCTTACATATTACATGGTATGGTCACACATCTTCCTATATCGTAGCAGCCATTTGCTTTAGTTTTGCTTGTAAGATCACCCCAGCTTCATCTGCTACTTTCTTCTTTTTAGTAGCAATCTGCATGTTGAAATGGTAAAATAATCAAAATATACATTTTTCCAAGGAAATAAATGTTTTTTTTTAATATCTATGAGGCATCTAGACCAACTTGCTTTCACCTCGGCCAATTTCATAAGAAAACCCACTTGACTCTACAATATTTGGATGCCAAGAAAATTCTAGGATATTAGATCTAGATAGGTAGCTACCATAGATTAAACTCATTGCTAAATACATGATCTGACCACTTATCCTATGATGGTTAGGAAATAAAACAAATTAAATGTATATTTACTCTTTTTTATCTGAAACTGAGGCCAGCACCAACTTGGTTCTCACCCGATGGTAGCCCACCCCTCTAGTTCCCAAAAAGACTTTATGTCCAAGGTTGGCTCTTCAAGGGACAAGGACATGTTTAGGGCTTTTTTTATTTATTATTATTATTATTTAAACGGAATCAGAACTTTCCATTGATATAATGAAAAGAGATTAATGCTCAAAATACAATGAAAAAAATAGCAAGAAAAATATGATACAATAAAAAAGAAAGAAAGGTCACTAGGTGCATCCGAATATCTCAACTAGGTGAACCCATTGTATCCTCTTCATATCCTTATACATGAGTTCCAAAGAGACTTAAGAACATGATTACACAGAAAATAAAAGCTTTCCAGTTAAGACATCCTGAATTGAGTATTCCACAAAATCCCGAAGCTTATGCTATAGCGTTGCTGAACAATTGAGAGATCCACCAAACAATATCCAAGTCAGAATATTGAATCTCTTTGGTTAGGACCATTACTACTAGGGAACTCAAGCTCGTAATTCACACTCACCTAAAATCTAGCAAATGCAAATGTAAACAGCAGAAACCTATGGAAGTGATCAAAGGCTCGAACTGTGCCAGACAAAGTGTTCAGTAGTTCAATTGGCAAAACAAAATTTCAAGTATACTTAAAATGTCAGTTAGTGAATGGGTAATTGGATCTACAATGATTGAGAGAATTAGCTTTGGAGTTTCAGTTGTCTGAACTACACTAAAAATGTCAGTGAATAGATAATTGGATATACGTTGTTCGTTGGAATTAGCTTTGACAAGTTCGTCAATTGTCTGAACTCAGGCCAAAATGATCGACTCGACTATACTTTTGAGTTTGGATTGCCTAGGGTGATGAAACATGGCCAGCCATACATGTGCTGAGGTGCACCTTAGCCTACATTCCCTGATAGCTATATGATGACAAAAGTGCCCTTTAACCACCTAGGTTCCCATGGAATTCTGTCATCTACTGGAACCGTCCTTTAGGATTCAAAACCCATCGTCAAGCCAAAGAAGTGTGGTTCATTCGATTAATTCCTAACTCTCAATCTATCTTTGAGATGTTTGGATTTTTCAAAACTTCATGGACATGCACGAGAGAAATATTATATCCCCGAGCTAGCAAGTTTCTTGCAGTGACTGCTTTATAATCAAGGGATTCAAGATTACGAGTTATACTTGAAGACTTGAATTTATACAATCTTTAGCTGAGTGGTCGCTAAAAATCTGGATCCTCCTTCCTCTCTCAGTTCCTTATCAATATTGATACGCTATGATGTGAGCTCGAACTCCATATTTCATCCCATGTTGAACCCACTTGGATTAACTACTCACCTTGACGAGTCAATCAAACTTGTGGGAACTATTCTACAAAGTAAAGATGATACGTGGTACATGTCAAATATCCTAGAAGTACAGCCTAAACTTACGGGTAGTGACCACTCACACAAGCACCTACTTCGAAATTTATGAGTTGAGTACCTTGCCTCAATGTCGAGGAGGCCTTTGCTAACAATACACGGGAAATAATTGGCCTTCGTTCACATGTCCCCGGGAAAGTTTCTGCTCATGTTCCTCGTTAACAAAGAATCTGCTAACAGCATAAGCTTACATACACTCCTGGATAAATTAAATAAAAATTCTCTCTCCATTCTTGGGTTTTTGATAGGAGAGGAAACAGTGAAGAGCATGGGTTTTTTTTAACTTAAGGTGCGCAATAAACAAATTCAAATGAAAATTCTACAAATAGAAAGTTATATATATTTTTTTTTATAAGAAACAGAGAAATGCATTAAGCCGTGAAAGAAAGGAACAACCTAAGGGCGGAGGTTGAGGAACAACACCCCCCCCCCCCCCAAAAAAAAAAAAACGAAATCAAACAAGCCCACCGTATTATAAGGAGGGAAGACCACTGCCACTTGACAAGATGAGAAGCCAGTTTAAAACTCCCACCATCCCACACAAAATCTCTAATAATCTTCTCCATCCTGTTGATATAACACTTAGGGGCCTTCGGCAAAGAAAAGAAATAACACAATAAACTGTTAATAACCGATTGTTCAAGAGTTAACCTCCCTTCTTTAGAAAGGACCAAACCGCACCATTTATCAATTTTCTTTTTGAACTTCTCTTCAAGAGCATTCCACCCCACCTTAGAAGCATTTCTTCCTCTGAGAGGGAAGCCCAAATAAATAAAAGGGAAGCAATCAACTTTGCAGCCCAAAAAATCCGCACTAGTAGCAAGCTTATCGGGGCTCAAATTAATCCCAATAGGGAAGTTTTGGAAACATTTAGGGAAAGACCTGAGCCCAGTAGGAACAAGTTGACAACCGACCAACAAGCCCTCAAATTCCCCACACTCCAAGAGCAAAAGATCAACATATCATCTGCATACTGAAGAAGAATAACCTCAACCGAACGCCTACCAAAGGAAAAACCTCTCACCATTCTTCTTTCACTACAGGGAAAGTTATAACATTGTGAATACCATATCATGAAAAACTAAGGAAATTACTAATGCGAATGTTTCAAGAGAATCTTTAAGGATATATCATGTGTTTCCAGAAGGGCTCTCGTCACATAGTGTCCCAAGGGAGCTTTGCACCTATGCATCCCTTTCAAAGAGCTAAATTGAGGTGATATGACATACAATTTGGGGGCTTTGGAGGCCTCACAAGTCACACTCATACAACCAAACTTGGCACTGGCCTTTTGATAAAAAAAAGGCTACCAACAATAGAAGGACTCAGAAATAAATCTACTCATGTGGCTATTCTTCCCTAGCCCTAGATTCCCTATTGACGGTCAGTTCTAGTACCTAAAGTGCCAGTGAGGACTGCTTCAAAATTAAGTGACAGAAATATGTTTACCTCCAATCATAGACATCGCATAAAGTCAAGACAGTAGAACCTAACTTCCTAAACGGAATATCATAGGGTATTTTTGCATTAAAAGGAAGATAAGATTGAAAAAGAAGTTGATAAAACACATTAGAAATAAAGAAAGACAATTGTATATGATAACTCAAATATTTAAGACCTCTTTTAACAACAATGTCACCTTTTCTTTCCTGTTTTAAAAAATATTATACTTGTTCAATCAATTTATGTTGTTTTTTTTTCATGTTTAAAACATTTTTAAAGAAACTGCTAGTTTTTTTAGTTTTAAAAATTTGTTATGATTGTACCAACTACCAACATGATGCTATATTTCATTCACAAATAAGGATGCAGAATTAACAAGAAGGAACTACAATACATGGTTCGGATATCAACACTTCTTTCACTGTTATTTTAAATTGAAAACTTGTTGTTCCATATTGAACTTCAAAGTAGTCACATTACCTCAATTAGTTGGTCAAAATTCGACTTCAGCAATTTGATCTTTCGATCACAGTAATCTTTTCCTTCAGCCATTGTTTTCTGATTCAACCATCAAATCATGAGAACACATTACCAACATCAATACATGATAAACTGATTATTTTTTACAAACATGAATCATGATTCTTTTACTCATTGAGTAATAAGTTCCTCATTGATGATAACAATTGCCATCAATCAATGCTAATTGATTAGAATAAATTCTGATAGGTAGGAAAGATTGATCTACATAAAGTGCCCTATTTAGAAGCTAAATCTACAAGTAAATCATTTGGATCCCGTTTGATAATCATTTGGATTTTAGTTTTTCACTTTTGTTTTCTGAAAAATTAAACTTATAAACACTACTTCCATGAGCTTCTTTATTTTGTTATCTACTTTCTAACAATGTTTTTAAAATTGAAGTCAAGTTTTGAAAACTAAAAAAAATAGTTTTTAAAATCTTGTTATTGGTTTTTAAATTTGGGTAAGACTTAAATGTTATCTTGAAAAAGATGGTGAGGAAACAAGATCAATTTTCAAAATCAAATGGTTATCAAATGGAGTATTGACAACAGAAAGCCAAAGAAAACCACCATGCATCACTCGACAAAAGGCACTACACTAAATTGTGAAAAATACGTAATTGATAACATTTTGTAATATAAGTACATTGCCTATATGTTGGAAAACGAAGTTAAATTTTCAGCAACACTAGTCTCGTTTGGTGAATGAAATCAAATAAACACCAAATAGAATTTCGACCTCTTTTTTTTTTTTTTTTTTTTTGTGAAAAATGCAAGAAAAAAGTAAATCAAGCATTGAAGAATGGAAACCAAACAATGAGGTTCAAAATTCAACGAAACTGACCTCAATGAAGTATCCCGTGCCTACATCTACCAAGACCTTATCGGCCTCATCAAGCGTCCCAGGAACGTAAAGCGACGCAGTAAGCGGCACCAACATCTTCTTGCCTAAAAAACAAGCATTATTGGAAGGGGGGCAAAAAAAAAAAAACCTAATCACCAAATAGTAAAAACAAAATGAAACAGATGAAGGAATTACAGATTAGATTCTGAAGCAGCAGCCATGAAAACAGAGAAAACGAACCTTGAGGACGGAGCGAGAGGTCGTGGAGAGCAGTGGAGGCAATGTCAAGGCGAGAAGTGGCTGTGCGAATGTTGTTAAGGCTGTCGTGAAGGAGATTGACTTCCATATCAGTTTGTTCCTTGAGAGCTTTGAGTTGCTCGACACTCATCTTCTCCAACTCCAACTCCAACGATCTCATCCCTTCGCCGGCGCTGCCTCCTTTTCTCGACGCCATTGATTCACTTTCCTCAATCTCACAACTCTCTACAATCTGCGAGTTCCACACCAGATTTCTTTCTTCTTGACCTTTCTTTGATGAACGGGTCTACCGGTTCGGTTCGAATCAAAAATTTGAAAAAAAAAAAAAAAAAAAAAACTTATATTTCATATTTTCACATATTTGTTTGGTAGAGGAATTCAAAAATTGAATTCAAATCTAAACCATTGTAAATCACTTATATTTGCTCACCAAATGTTAATCGACATTAAAATATTATTTATTTATTTATAAACATATTTTATATTAAAAAATACATAATTATTGTTTGAAAAATCCTCGTAGATGGAAAAAATGGCAAATTATTTACAGAATAGCAAAAAAAAAAATGCATTACATAAGAACTATAAACATTTTTAAAAATACCAAAACTATCCTTTTGTGCTCTTTTCATCGCTGATTTCTTTATCCTCAACATTCAATTGAACGATCGGCTCCTTCTTCTTCGAGTTCTACAATCGACTGCGTCTTCTTCTTCTTCGAGTTTTACAATCGACTACTTCTTCTTCTTCTTCGATTGTTGGTCGTCGCAATTCTCTCCCATCCCACGAACATCTTCGCCGTCATGCTTGCAGTTCGCATCAATTTCGCAAAAAATGCCTGAAACCAACCAACAACCATCACAGTTCACTAACTTTTCTTGTTTCTTCCATCAAAATCAAAGAAATCACCTAAATATCTGCAATGGAAACCATTCCAACTCTTTCGAATTTCCATTCCCATCCATGCACAGGTACATTTGTGTATTCAGCTGCATACCGCCTTCTTCCGTGAATATCAATTCTAGGGCATGCTGCCAGAAAAAGTTGTCCCTCAACCCATCCACCAATCCCTGTAGTCCCCTCTTCCACTTTCTCTACCCTGACACTCGACTCTGCCTCTCCGCTGCTTTTCTTGGCGTCTCGGTTTTATTCTGTGGAAAAAGCTTCATTGGCACTTGAGGAATCAACTCATCGGCCAACAATAAGGTGTTTGCCAGTAGCACTATTTGTTGATTAACTAGAGATAAACATCAAATTGAGTGATAGACACTAATAGACTACTATCATCGTCTATCAATGGTAGGTAGTGATAGAAATCAATCAGTGTCTATTATTGTATACCACTGATAGACAATGATAGTAATATGTCACTATCTATCCATATGGATAGAAAGTGATAGTTTATCATTATCTATCAATGATACAAAATAATAGTATTTTATCACTCAATATCAACAATAATTTCTATTAACCTTCTTGTAATTTCTATCAACCTTCATAGTTTTATCAACAAGAGCACTATCTATCAACAAGAACGATACCAATAAGAGCGTTGTCTATTAGCAAAAAGTTCTATCAACAAAAATTCATGCAAGCTTTATTTTATCATTGCCTACCACTGATAGAATGTGTAATCCGTGGACTGATTTGAGACTGATAGGCATTGATAGACTTCTAGGAACATGATCATGGATGAAAAAAATTGTACAAAACTCTAGATTATTCCACCAATGAACAAGCTACACCTAGGAACAAATTACACCAAGGAAAAAAACTGCATCATTAACAAACTCCATCAATGAATATAAAAAATCTCATGTGCCATAAAACTCCATCAGTGAACAAACTCCACATTAAACTGTACACCGATAAAAGTATATTAGTATCCATCATTATGGAAGTTTATCAGTGTCTATCAGTGATAGACACTAATAGAAGTCGATATGTATCTATCACTATAAAAGTCTATCAATGTCTATGTTGGAGTTTGCAAGCAATAAGTGGAAGCAAACAGAATCGTTGTTGGGATTGATACCCTAAACTCTCGTTGGGTCCTGTAGTTTGTAAACACCTGTATTGAAAAAACGCTTGTGATGTAATAATATGAGATATTTTCTTCACTGTTATCTATGAAACATGAGATGTTTTATTTGCATTTACCACAAACCAATAAAATAAGATCCTTAGTTGTCGTTGTAACTTAAACATGTATGTGGAGACATATAGGTGGATCATGTCTTAAGTGATAACCAAAATAGTCTGTAATATATGGATATAAGAGGGAAACCTTATCCTGGTGACACTGGATGCAACTCGTTTTGTAGATCGTTACAAGTGTTGTGACGTGCTATAGATGGTTTGATCATGATCATTCATGTGGAGACATGCGAGCGGGGGTGTCCTATACAAAAGAGTTTGTATAAGATCGAACCACAAAGTGTTTAATCTCGTTATATAACGTCGTTCATGACAGAGACTTCACTTCACTGGGATGACCATAGGTAACATGACCTTAATCCTGAGTGAGTTGGGAACTCCTGTCTTTGAGAGCGGTTCTTTGATTTTCATGGGTACGAGTGGCCAGATCACCGACTCAAACCTACCACTTTAGGAATTCGTCTGATTGGGGAGCTGGGAACTTAGCTACACAAGATGGAATTCGCTTCTTCTCCGAAGCATGGGTAAGTAGATAGATTGCTCCCTTAAGGGCTAATTCTGGGGCTTGAACGATGTGGCGCCACACACCTTCTCATGGCCCGAGAGGTGTTTACTCATAGTAGGACTATGATGTATTGTTCATTAAAGGGATCAGTGGTACTTAAGAAGTTAGATGTAACTACAGGGGAAAAACGGTGAATTGGCCCAGTTGTACTTACGAGCATCTGTGAAGGGTTATTGTACTGTTGACTGGTTATATCTGATTGGATACATAAATATATCTATAGTGAGAAGAGTGCAGCTATCGGTCTTTAATGGAGTGCCCGACAGTTAACTAATGGTGGATCTCGTGACTAAAGAGTTTAGTAAGCTATTCACGTACCATTGGAGCTTGAGCTACATGTCCATAAGGTCCCCTTTGGTAGCTCAATGGATTCAAGTTGAGAATCAGTTTTTGGATCAATTTGAAGTGTTCAAATTGACAAGAGGGAGTTTGATTATATATAATATGATTAAACTGGTTCAATTATATATGATATAGTTGACATAATGTATGAGATACATTAATTGGAGGAATTTGATCTAAATATGATTTATATCAAATAAAGGAGAAAATGACTATGATTTAAATGTTGCATATGATATGATATTAAAACTATAAGTTATAAATATAATATGATAAGTTAGTTATTATATTTATTTATAATTAAAACAATTATGAGATAATTGTTGGTGGTTTCTCCTTAACTGTGCGTGAAATTGGGAGGTTTTATTCAATTTTCATAACTGAAGGATAAAATGATTTTTTTTTTTCATTTTGTAAGTATCGCTGCATTCAAGTACACTGCCTATCGTTTAGCTCACGAGAGATTACACAATAGCTTCAAATGTTTATCCGATCATGTACACGCGCATTTGTCTAATCGAGTGTGTAATCTTTTACTAAACGATCGCGTACCTGAGCGATATTCTCGAAACGATCAAGTTATTTTTACTAAACGATCGTGTACCTGCTGTCTTTTACTAAACGATCAAGCACAAAGTCTATATGATAGACTCTATACTCTCCTATTTACTTGGTCGTTGTGTGTAATCGTTGTTTTCTCCTTCCCTCTACCAAATCCAACAGAGTCCATACCTCCTGGATTCTCACTCCGAGAATACCAAGCTCACTAAGTGGTGGTGTCCGAGAGACTGCTTGTTCGTGGAGAAGGTTGTTCGTGATTAGCCAGACAATACACTAGATGATTGGGTTGGTGTTCGTAGCGACAGCGAGAGGTGCTAGTCCAAGGCTTCACGAGAGCGAGAGAAAGTTAGAAGAAACGTTCTTCAAAGGTAAGTCTCTCGTTCCTTTGTATTTAATTTATGAAAGCATGTCGTAATTTGTTCTTAAATGCATAACTGGCTTGTATGTTTGTGAATGCTTATAATTCTGTCACAATGAATTTGGAACGATCTTGCTTCCGCTCATAGGTTATTTTTTATAAGAGTTCTTTCAATTAAGCACTCTAATTCATCAATTTTAGCAATTAAGAAAGCATGTTCAAAAGAATAGAAAAGAGGGTTTCTGATATACCTTTGTATAACTTCTTTAATCCACGAAATCTTACCAAAAGCTTGTAGACCGCCACTTGATCTTCTCTACTATTCTCTAGGACCTTAGATTGAATTGTGGGATTCAAAATGAGCTGAATTTTAGTAAAGATTTTGAAATAAAATGACTGGTTTTTATTCAAAAACTGAAGAATCCTTCTTCAATTCCAATTCCAGAAAAATTCATTTTGCATGGCTCCATTTCAGCTGAAGTGAAATGGTTTTATTCAAATCAAGCATGCAATCCCATTGTATTAAGGCTTGGCACCTCCTACTTAGAGAATTTTGGTGGAATTGTGACTTGAAAGTGAGAAAAACCCATTTCATGTAATTTTCTATTTAAAATCAATTTTCTTTTAAAAAATTAATTTTCAAATTTTAATTTAAAATTCTAAAACTTAAATTAAAAAAATTATTTTAATAATTGAATTTTCACAAATTCAATTTTAAATCAAATTAATTAATTTAATTAATTAACATAATTTAATATCTAATTTTAAATTAATAAAACACCAATTTCACAATCATGAATCTCTATTCATGTAATTAATATTTAAATCGAATTTAAATATTGTTCAATTCTCAAATTTCATTTAATTCAATAATTAAACATTTCATTATATAAAATATAATAATAATTCCCTCAATTCGAATTTGAACATTTCAAATTCTCTCATCACGTTGTTCTAATGTTTAATCTGTTTGTGAGTTAGTAGGGGACCTAATGGACCCACAGATCATGGGCTCCAACAATCCGAGATTAACTGGCTAAACTCTTTAACCTAATTAACAAACATTCGTTAACTATCGGGTCACTCCATTAAAACTCAATAGTTGCACTCCCCTCACTGTAGATATATTTGTGTCCACTCGAAATAACCATAATCGGTAAATCAATCCTTCACAAGTTGTTCGTAATAACACTGGATCAAAAGTTGTTTTATCCCCGAGATTATATCTTGTTCCTTAAGTTTCACTGATCCTCTAATGAACAATTTGTTTGTGATCCAATCACTAAACCAAGTCCCCCTCGAGCCAATGAGAGGGTAAGGTTCCTTATTCAAGACCCGGAGTTAGCACTTAAGGGAACAATCTCTCTACTATCCTTAAAAGCGGGTAAGAATGAATTTCATCTTACACCCCATGTTCCCAGCTATCTACCCGATCTTACCCCTGAAATGGAAGGCTTATTGAGCCAACGCTGTTGAGCCAATCTTCACTCATGAAAATCTAAGGATAATCCCAAATAAACAGGAGTTCATAGTTAGCTCAGGATTAAGATCAAGTTACCTAGGTCATTTCTTTGAAATAGTCAATCTTAAATAGTAAACAATGTTATAAAGTAAGAGTGACTAATTTATTGGTCTGATCTTATACAAACTCTTTGCATAGGACACCCCCATTCGCATGTCTCAATATGAACGAATTAGGACACTTCGTTTGTAGTACTTTATAACAATTGTAACATCTACAAAGGGGACAACATCCGATAGTATCCCCAGAATAAGGTACCCAGCCTTATCCGTATACTATAGATCATTTTGGCTATTTACTCGAACTTGATCCACTTTTATGTCTCCACATAAAGTTCAAGTACTCGTGTAATAGCCATGAATCTTAATTTATTAGATTTAGTTTATTTCTAATATGAAATGAACAATTCATGCATTCAATAACAACTTTATTGAATCAAACTTTAATAACATCAATATTAATTAACAGAATAAGTTTATTGTTTACAAACCACGAGTTCTAGGACATAAAACCCAAAAAACTCCCACTTGGACTAAAACTCCAGTGGTTACACATATATGTATACATAATGTTGAGTTTTTGAGTTTTTATAGAGAAATACAATAAACTAGGGCATTATATACCCATAGTTTATCTTTACTAGGTATCACATACCTATGGGTTTTGCTCTCACTTGCTCTAGATTATATAACCCATAGTCCTAGACTCACTAGTGACCCTTAAACACTTTAGCGAGAGGACCCCTATAAACATATCCATATACAGTAGACTTCCAATTAACAAATAGGGAATGCATCTTATACCCTTAACTTCTTGAATCTCATCGCTATCACCAAGTATTGGTGACTTGAGTTTCTACTAAACCCATGTTATGGTTAGGTTGTTATACAACTCTTCCACTACATCGAGGCACTTTCAACTCTTTGAGAAAGATGCATCTAACCAGTCTTAACAATTCTTGTTTCAGGGTCAACTTATTTGATAATCCTTGTTTTAACAATTCTTGTTTCAGGGTCAGCTTATTTGATAACTCTTGTTGATTTTTATAACTATTATGGAAACGTTGAGAAAGAGACAATAATTTATGATCTTTCATGTATACTCCTTCAAGTAAAGTAACATTTGTCGATACAAATACTTGATTTTCTTCTGCATTGAAGAAGTATACTACTTTTGGATAGCCTACAGATGGGCATACTATTTTGAATGATGTTTCAATTCCTTAGGGTTCGACACCAGCACATGTGTCGATCTTTCCCAAATGTAAACATCCTTTACCTATCATAAACAACTTTTATGACCTCTCCACATCTCATATGGAGTTTTAGAAAACCTTTTAAAGGAATGACGTTCAAAAAGTATATAACAATCACTACTGTGTATTCCCAAAACAATTTAGGCAACTGAGCATAGCTCATCTTTTAACCGAATGTCTAACATGGTTCTTGTTTTTCTTCCCGACACACCATCCTATTGAGGTGCCAGGTATAGAGAGTTGTGACTGGATTTCCATGACTATTGGATTTCAGTACTATCAAATAGCCATAGAAATCTTAGATTTTATGTGCTCTCCACCTTAATTTGATCGAAGTATCTAGTTTTCATACACCTTGAACTTTTCAAATGTTTTAGACTTATGATAAAGTTAGGTAAATATAATCATACTTTGAATAATCATCAATAAAACTGATGAAATATTCACACCCTCCTCGTGCCTTGACATTCGTCGGATCATATAAGTCTGAATGTGCAAGCTCTAAGGGTTCTTTGGTTCTAAGATCTTTTCTTATAAAAAATCTTTTGGTTATCTTATCTTCAAGATAAGACTTACATAATGTTAAAAGGTTGTCTTTCTAACTGATTTAGATGACCACTTTTAACCATTTTCAATAATATTAAGATTTATATGACCAAAACTTAATTGGCAAAGATAAGTACTTGAAGAAACCTTTGCCTTTTGCTTTTTCAGCCGTTTTAAATATCTGAATATTTGAAATGACTTTTTCTTTGGTCGGTTTTAACATAGAAGTTATTTTATAGTAGAACATAAAAAATACTTCTTTTGCTAATGAACACTTAATTTATGTCAAAAATACTTTTATACAAATGTTCTTACAAAAGATAGATACAAGATTTTTCATTACATTAACAAGAAGTACATTATCTAAGACAATGAATCTATCTTTTGAACACAACTTTTGGAACTCCCACTGATTTTTCTAAGATAGTCTTCCTTGTTCACAACTTTGAGGGTAATCTCTTCTTCTGCAAGCATTCTTCAGAAACTAATTTCCTTGTTTTGCTTTTTCCGCTTTCTTTTCCACAAAGTACTTCGGGCAGTTTCTCTTCCAGTGCCCGTCTTCGTTGCAGTAGAAACACTTCCTTTTGTCTGCAACTTTAAGACTTGCCTTTGCGATCAGTAGGAGCTTTCCTCTTCCCCTTACTTTTTTTCATCAGATATCCTTGGAAGAAGAGTCAAACTTTAACTTAAAAGACAGACCTCTTTTATCTGTAGTGGCAATATTTAACTCTACTTCATGTCCTTTAGTTTTCAAGAGGGACTGATAAATCTATAGCTCATTGAGGATAGTGGTCAAGTTATATTCTATCTTGTTCATCATCACATTTATGCGAAACTATAAGAAGCTCATATACGGCTCTATTTACTTCTGCCATATTGAAATGGACCATCATGTCCAGGACATGTTCTCTAACAGAGGTCCCTTCTTTCATACGGCAGTTATAAACGTACTTAATGGCATCATGTCTAAGGGAAAAGGACAGTTGTCCAAACATCCCCCACAAAGATTTCATAATCTCTTTAGCAGTACACATGCTATCATGTTTCTTAACCAAAATGTCAGATATACTAGTAAGAATATAGGCTCAGACTTTTTCATTTGCCCTTGTCCACTTGTCATATACTTCCCGAGCAGTTCGGTTTGCATTAGAGTCGGGGTTACGAGGACATTCCTCAGTTAAAACAAATCTCAAATCATTTATTACCAGTATTGTATTCAGGTTTGATTTCCAA
The DNA here is from genome assembly GCF_027475165.1 of Benincasa hispida. Lineage (NCBI taxonomy): Eukaryota > Viridiplantae > Streptophyta > Magnoliopsida > Cucurbitales > Cucurbitaceae > Benincasa > Benincasa hispida. The sequence continues at coordinate 36,517,710 of NC_143489.1, read as the reverse complement.
GTAGCGTAATTGTCCCTATTAAGTTTCTCAGAAGCCATTAACTGTATTAGTGAGCTAGTCATTTTGAAAAGTATAAACAAATTCTACTAGTGAATTGCTTTTAAAACCAGCCAAGTTTTAGCAAAGTAATAATGTACCCAAATTTCATTATTTTATTTGCAACAATACTTTAGTGAGTCAGAATAGATGCTACCGAGGGGCAGTCAGATACTCCTTCACTAAAGCAAGACATTCTTGACTAAATACCAATTCCAAAATAACTTATATTTCTATAGTCATTTAGTTACCATTTTCGATCAAGAACTTACTAACACTTAGTAATTTTTGTAAGTGTAACCCTTTATTTTTTTACCTTAGATATTGGCACCAACGATGCTACCGAATTGGAGAGTCAAAGTTGGGAATCGACCTAAGAAATCCTATTCATTTCTGGAGTTTGAGTTGTTCCAAATCTCATGTTACAACCCTCCAAGGGGATGGCCGCCATAAAATGACTAGCATAGGTCGCATAAAGTTGACAAGTAGGCACAATATAAGAATCTCACGGTCTAAACTAATGGAAAAGACTACAGGTAATGTTGACCCACATCCTTCACCCATTACTATGAACTACTTCCTCTATTCACCTTGCTATTGACCCATGCCAACAGTTTCTGAATGGAGGTCATTTCTAGGATACAAAACTGAGCATGAATCTCACGGTGTGAACTCTTACGGATGCGAGAGCTAAGAACAACATAATGTATATGTTATTAATCTCCTACTGAAGTGTTCTATTTGTTTTGGGTAAATATTTACTTAGTATATTCCGGCTAATAAAACAACCTAAGTTTAGGTGATTATCCAAGTATAACGTTTATATTTGGATTTTAGCCTATGATGTCTAGGTGATAAACCAGTTTTAAAACATCATATCACTCGCACATGCTCATAAAACCAGGCTAACAATGCTCAATTATTCGGTTATAATCCCCCCAAGTAGGAGGTGTTTTGTAAATCATCAACATGAATACCTTCAGCCTTTGATAGAATTATAGACCGATTGAGTTTGTAACCAAATTTTACAAAATAACGACCTATTTTAACTATTAAAACAAGTTGTTATTTATTGACCCAAGTGAGCATGCTTCTTATCTTTGTTATGGATTTTAGATGTCTAATCCGATTTTTATAACATAAAACAGTAGATATGCTAATCATCCATAACAATCACCAAGCATTTCGGGATTTAAAATAGCACTTTATATTAAATACTTGAAACTCTAAACATGCATACTATATATTATAACTCTTCATAACATACTTCTAATGCATGCTACATGCTTTCTATGGTGGGATTTTAAATCTACATGGCATACTATATGCACATACAAGATTTATTTAATTATAACATACATTCACAATGCATAAATAATTAAACACACACTGATATGGACCAATTTTGACATTTCAAAAAGTAAAAGGCCTAAATTATTACAATGATAATTAAAAACTCCTTAAAGTGCTTATGGTCTTCATGAACCAACCCAAACCAAACCTGACCGCCCGAACCGGATCTCCAATGCTCCAAAATAGGTTGAACTAGCCAAAATGAGGTTGAATCGAACTTCCTAGACTTGAACCGGTTGAATCGATTCACTTGAATCGCCGGTCGGGTCGCACACGTGCTTTCTGGGTTGGGATGAGCAACGTTGCAACGCTCCATCCCAGCGTTGCAACACCTCAGATTGATGAAGAATAACGTTGCGACGCTTTGTGGGCAGCGTTACAATGCTGCCTAGCAGTAGCATCATCTTTGAAAAACTCTAACTGACCTATCTTGCTTCTTTGTTCGATTACAGCCTAATTACAACTCTATCGACTCTTACAAATTTACAAATTCTTAATCACACATTAAATACTATAAACAAAGAATTAATTATAACAATTAACACTCAATTGAAGAGATTTTTAATGCCAAAACTGAAAATATCCATATCAGCAAACATTTTCATACAACCTATGAAAATCACCCATGAAGATAAAATTACCACGAATTGAATGCTTAAATTATGATCTGATACCAATTGTTGGAATTAACAACCAATAAGTGGAAGCAAACAGAATCAATAAGCATTCTAATTCATCAATTTTAGCAATTAAGAAAGCATGTTCATAAGAATAGAAAAGAGGGTTTCTGATATACCTTTGTAGAACTCCTTTAATCTACGAAATCAGCTTGAATTTCCACACCAAAAGCTTGTAGACCATCACTTGATTCACCTACTATTCTCTAGAATCTTAGATTGAATTGTGGGATTCAAAATGAGCTGAATTTTAGGGTAAATTTTGAAACAAAATGACTGGTTTTTTATTAAAAAATTAAAGAACCCATTTTCAATTCCAATTCTAGAAAAATTCATTTTGCATGGGTCCATTTCAGTTGAAGTGAAATGGTTTTATTCAGATCAAGCATGCAAATCCTATTGCATTAAGGCTTGACGCCTCCTACTTGGAGAATTTAGGTGGAATTGTGACTTGAAAGTGGGAAAAAACCCACTTCATGTAATTTTCTATTTAAAATCAATTTTCTTTTAAAAAATCCCTTTTCAAATTTCGCTTTAAATTTCTAAAACTTAAATTTGAAAAAAAAAATGGTTTTAATAATTGAATTTTTCACAAAATTCAATTTTAAATCAAATTAATTAATTTAAATAAAAATTTATTTAATTAAAATAATTTAATATCCAATATTAAATTAATAAAACAACTGTTCTACAATCATGAATCTCTATTTGTGTAATTAATATTTAAATCGAATTTAAATATTATTCAATTCTCCAATTTCATTTATTTTGATTATTAAATGTTTAATTATACCATATAAAATTAATGATTTCCTCAATTCGAATTTGAACGTTTCAAATTCTTTCATCACGTTATTCTAATGTTTAATTCGTTTGTGAGCTAGTAGGAGGACTCAATGGACCTACAGATCATGAACTCCAACGATTCGAGATTAACTGGCTAACCTCTCTAACCTAATTAACCAACATTCGTTAACTACCGGGCCACTCCACTAAAACCCAGTAGTTGCACTCCCCTCACTGTAGATATATTTGTGTCCACTCGATATAACCATAATCAGTAAGTCAACCCTTCACAGGTTATTTGTAATAACAGTTGGGTCAAAAGCTATTTTACCCCCGAGATTACATCTTATTCCTTAAGTTCCATTGATTCTCTAATGAACAATTAGTTTGTGATCCAATCACTAAACTGAGTTCCTCTCGGGCCAATGAAAGGGCAGGGCCCATTGTTCATGACCCGAAGTCAGCATTTAAAGGAACAACCTCTCTATTATCCCTAAAAGCGGGTAGGAGTGAATTCCATCTTGCACCCTACGTACCCAGCTATCTACCCGATCTTACCCTTGAAATGAGAGGTTTATTGAATCGGCATTATTGAGCTAACCCTCACCCATGCAAATCTAAGAATAATCTTGAATAGGCAGGAGCTCATAGTTAGCTCATGATTCAGGTCAAGTTACCTAGGTCATCGCTTTGAAATAGTCGGTCTTAAACAGTAAACATTGTTATAAAGTAAGAGGGACTAATTTCTTAGTCCGATCTTATACAAACTTTTTACATAGGACGCCTCCACTCGCATGTCTCTACATGAACGAATTATGATCACTTCGTTTGTATCACTTTACAATAACTATAACATCTACAAAGTGGGTCGCATCCGATAGTGTCTTCAGAATAAGGTGCCCAGTCTTATTCGTATACTACCATTTTAGCTATTTACTCGAACTTAATCCACTCTTATGTCTCCACTTAAAGTTCAAGTACTCGTGTAATAGTCATGGATCTAAGTTTATTGGATTTAGTTTATTTCCAAAACGAAATGAGAAATTCATGTATTCAATAACAACTTTATTGAATCAAACTTTAATAACATCTATATTGATTAGCAGAATAAGTTTATTGTTTACAAATCATAAGTTTTAGGACATATATCTAACAGTCTATCAGTAATAGACATTGGTAGAAGTCTATCTATGTATATCAGCAAGAACACTGACCTATCATTCATATTCACTTCAAATTCAAATGGATAGAACAAAATACTATTGGAATAAATACCAACAATTTTATAAATTTCAAGAATTCTTTCTAAACTTTTGAAAAAGAAAATTTACAACAATGAGTTCGAACAAGTGAACAAGTACCTTTCTATATTCAATTAACAACAAGTAATACAAGTTGTCCTAAACCAAAGAAAAGTAATTCTACAGTCAAGATTCAGTTTGTCCCTTTCTCTTCTTCGATTTTCTTCTTCATCATTTTCATAAACATCAATTTTCACATTCGTTTCTCCTCTTTCTATAAGTTTCTTCAATTCATACATCCATATCAATTTCTTCAATTTGAACTTCAATATCCTACAATAAATTATTTTATATCTAAGATAAACAATGATAGAATTCTATCAGTGTCTATTACTAATAGACATTAATTGAATTCTATCATTATCTATCACTAATAGATAGTGATAGATTTCTATCTGTGTTTATCAACTCTAATATTGAAAAGAAAAAGTAGAAAGGAAAAATATTAGAAAATAATAAAAAAGAATCAAACCTTCTCATGTTCTTTAGATAGAAAGTGATAGAAAGTGACTATCACTTTCTATCACTGATAGATAGTGATAGTGTTCTATCATTGTCTATTAGTGATAAACAATGATAGACTGCTATCACTCTCTATCATTGATATCAACAACAACTATATAGCAAGAAAATTATTTATCATTACATCAACAACAATGGCAACTATCTATCATGATATCAATAACAACCATGTAGCAACAACTATATAGAAAAAAATGAAAAGCAACAAAACTGTACAAAAGGGCTTCCTAGACAGAACTTTGACTCTTGTGTTAGCAAGTTGGGCCTTACTGATATCTATGCCCTAACTTGAGGGGGAGTGTTGAAAGTAGGATTTTGTACCCTAGGGGCATTTTTGTCTTTTTATAGTGATATAGGGTTCTCTACTTTTCCTATTTATATGTGCAGCCTTCTTGTATCCTGTGTATCAGTTCTAATAAAGAATCCTCTATTTCGTGGTTTTTCCTCCCTGTTATAGGGTTTTCCACGTAAACCTTGTGTGTGCCCTTTTTCTCTTCTCTTTCTCTTTTCATCAAATAATAATAATAAAAAAAAAAAAAAACAAACAAATATTCGCCAACAAGCACTACCAAGTGTCGACAATAGCGTTGACAAAATTCCCCACAATTTGATCGGGGATGGGGTTAAATTGGGGATCCTTTAGGGTCCCCGTCCCCGATCCTATCCCGATTAGGATATATTGGGTATTTAATTTTTTTACATTTAGCCTAGTTTTTAATTTAGCCCAATCTAAGCCTAACTAAAGTGTCCAAGTCCAAACCAAATAGAATTTTAGGAAAAAAAAATTAAAAAATAAATAAATAAGTGCCCATAGGAAACAAAAGGAAAAATGGGGAATGGATTCCCACGTGAACTCATTTCCCCGACGGGGAATCCTCGCCTCCGTCCCCGCCTTCAAATGGCGGGAACAGGGGTAGGGGTGGGGTAAAATCCCCCAACGGAGATGGGGATAGGGAATCCTCCCTTGCCCCGTCCCGACCCTATTGCCAACACTAGTCGACAAACCATTGGTTTAACAACTTATTATTGCTTGTTATTTGGACACTTTTTTCTGGATATATGTCATAGTAAATTTCATCAAATCAAATGTCATATTCTCAATCTTTAGAATGAGACTAATTTCATAAATTTTATGGATTTTTTTTAAAAATAAAATTGCTAAAAATATTTTTAAATACAGCAAAATGTCACGGTTTATCTCTATGAGGAACTATCAGTGTCTATCCGTGATAGATGATAGTAATTTATAAGTTTATATTATTAATAGACAATGACAATTTGTTATATATTTAAAAACAACACCTAAATTTTAAAGCAAGCAATTAAAATTAAACATAATAACTAAAATGTGTAAGTAACAGCCTAAAACATAGTAATATTTGATATTATTTTTATGCGTTTATATTTACTGGAGTCTAAATATATATGTTTTTTTTATTAATTTACTTTTAAAGTAATTTTGTTTAATTAAAAAAGTGCAAAAATAAAGAGAGTAATTCAAAATATTTCAAAAAAAAAAAAAACAAACAAAACAAAACAAAAGTTCAGGAAATTTCGAACCAGACCTTTTTCAAATAACAAATGAAAAAATCAAACAAAACTATAATTTTGTATTTGTTATTATTTTATCTTTTTCAAACCGTTAGTGATGAAATTTTTTCAAAGACATATATAACTTATAATTTAAAGAGAAATTTTTAATTAACATATCTAAACTAGTTTATATGTATCAATTTCTCAAAACAAAAAAAATAATTAAAAAAAAAATCCGCCACTTCATCTAATAATTCCAAATTAAAAAAGAAATTATAGAAAATTTAGCTGAAGTTAATATAAATATAATATTAACTAAGAGTTGAATTTAAAATGAAATTTTAATGGTTTGATTTTAGACTTTGTGTCAAAGAAGTGGACAAAATGTACCATTTCTTTATTCTTTTCGCCTTTTTGTAAGATTGTAGAGAAAGGAATGTTCCACTATGCTTATCCTCTCTTTTGCAAAAAAGGTTTATTTGTCCGCGTTTGTACAACCGCACATAAATATTAGCCTATTACTACTCTTCTTTTAATTTACTTAAAGAAACTGTTTGGGACATTGAGATGATATAGGAAGTGAGAGTTTTGATATCTGGAGAGTTCTGATCGAGTATAAACGATTAAATATGATCGAGTATGTTCAAACACTGAGATGATATACGATACACGGACGGAAAATGGTGGTGTGATACAAAACACGTTCCGAAAATGGACCCACAAACAATTAAAATCGGTGAGATAGGATGATGGGCCTCCAAACACTGAGATGATATAAGATGTAGGGATATACCTTAAGGATCTCATATCTAAGAGTTCCATGAGCGCGTTCGGATCGTTCCTATCTCACCGTGACCGAAATACAACAATATACATTCAATATACAGTTACGCAAACAAAACTTAATTAATAGCATATTAGGAATAACATAAATAACAAAGGAGAGAGTTTCATACCAGTTGAAGACGTTCTTCACACTTTGGAACTCCAACGCAGTGGAAACCTCCACGCGATCTACCAATGCCCAACAACAGCGTCAACAATAGCAGCACGAACAACGCACGAACATGAACACCGCGGGGACGACACCACCACTAAAGAGCCCCGAGTATTCTCAGAGTGAAAACCCAAAGGGTGGTTTTTGGTGAATTTGGTAGAGGAAGGAGGAAACACGAATCATGTAGGCGATAAGCAAGTGGGAGGGAGAATGACGCTATCGCATAGCAAAAATGCTTATCGTTTAGGAGGAGCTACACGATCGTATAGGATTTACTGAACGATCGTTTAGGAAAAGGTATAGAATCGTTTAGTAAAATCGACACACTATACGATCGTGTAGGAAATAGCGTGCGATCATTTAGGCGTGAGGTAGACGATCGTTTAGGTAGAGAGGACTATCGTATAGGCTCTCTATTCTTTAAGCGATTGTTTACAATTATCCAACGTGCGCTTCACGAATTCTTTTGGGCGATCGAACTAAATGGAAACTATTTTCATTTTAACTCATCAGTTACAATAACCGACATTGCCCCACTAGCCCACGTCCAAACGTGAATTTTGGATTAATTATCATATAATTAACCAACTAATTAATTCATAAATATAATCATATTATATTTTTATCCTATAGATTGATATCACATATCTACTATAGTATTTTTTCCTCTATTTGATATAAATCATATTTATATCTAATTTTCTCCAAAATAATGTATCTCATACATTTGCCAATTATATCATATATAATTAACCAGTCCAATTATATCATATATAATTGAACTTCCTCTTGTCAATTTGAAGATTTCAAATTAACCCAAATATTGGTTCTCGACTTTATCCAAGCTACCCAGGGGACCTAATGGACCTGTGGCTCGAAGCTCCAACGGTCCGTGAATAGCTGACTAAACTCTTTAGCACGAGATCCACCATCCGTTAACTGTCAGGAATTCCACTAAAGATCAACAGCTGAACTCTTCTTACCACAGATATATTTTTGTGTCCATCGGATATATCCAATCATGAGTACGATGACCCTTCACAAATGTTCATAAGTACAGCTAGGCCAAATTACCGTTATACCACTGTAGTTACATCTCACTCTTTAAGTACCACTGATTTCTCTAATGAATAATACAACATAATCCAACTATGTGTGAATACCTCTTGGACCAAAAGAATGTGTGTGGCGCCACATCATTCAAGCCCCGAAACCAGTCTTTAAGGGAGCTAGTTATCTACTTACCCCTGCCTCGGGGAAGGAGAGAATTCCATCTTATGTAGCTGAGTTCCTAGCTCCCAAATCAGACGAATCCCCAAAATGGTAGGTTTGAATCGACAAACTAACCACTCACACCCATACAAATCAAAGGACCGCCCTCAATGGCAAGAGTTCCCAACTCACTCAGGATTGAGGTCATGTTACCTATAGTCATCTTAGTGAAGTGAATTCTCTGCCATGAACGGTGTTATATAACGAGACGTTAACACTTCATGGTTAGGTCTTATACAAACTCTTTATATAGGACGCCCCCGCTCACATGTCCCCAACACGAATGATCAGGATCAGACCATTTATGACAAGTCACAACACTTGTGACCATTCCACAAAGCGAGCCGCATCCGTAGCGTTACCAGGATAGGTTTCCCTCCTATATCCATATACTACAGACCATTTTGGTTATCACTCAAGACATGGTCCACTTGTATGTCACCACATACATGCTTGAGTCACATATAGATAACCAGGGATTTTATGTTTTATTGGTTTGTGGTAAAGCAAATAAAACAAGTAACTGAGCAAAATATAAGATGTGAAGTAAATATCATATATTAACAACACAAGTGTACGTACAAACTGTTTACAAATTACAGGACACGAGACTTTAGGGCATCAATCCCAACAATCTCCCACTTGTCCTAAAGCAAAGTGGGGTGTATAATAAACTAGTACAAAACAATAAACTAGGGCATAAAAGCCAAGTACAAAAAAATCTCCCACTTGCCCTAGTCCAACCGCGAGCGATTCTGTAGACCCATGCTCTGTAGGTGACCCTCAAACACTGTAGCCGTGAGAGCCTTCATAAATGGGTCAGCAACATTAAAATGGCCTGGGTTAGACTGATCCGTCTCATCTCCTCAACCTCTTGAGGCGTCTTAGGACACATTTCCTTAGACAAAGTGACTCCATGCCTGAACAGCAGTAGGCCCCTCCTGGAGTCTTGCATCGAGTACTTGAGCAACAACTTGTCAATATATGATGCCTGAGGCAGTACTAGCACTTTGTTCTTACGATCCGGAAAGATCTGCATACCTAAAACAAACTGAGCCACTCTCAAATCTTTCATTTGGAATTGGGTCGCTAGCCAGTTCTTAATTGCAGTCAGTAGACCTACATCATTTCCAATGAGTAGAATATCGTCTACATACAACACTAAGAAGAATACTGAAGCGTTGATGATCTTCTTGTAGACACAAGACGTATCAATATTTTTGTTCAAAGCCATACGACTTGATCGCAGTATCAAACCATATGTTCCAAGATCGAGACGCCTGTTTCAGTTCATAAATGGACCGATTCAGTTTGCAAACCTTTTGCTCTTGACCTTGGGCTATGAATCCCTTGGGCTGCACCATATAAATGGTCTCCTCAAGATTCATGGCCTCGACCCATTCATCCCGGTCAACATCCTCCATTGCCTTCTTATAAGACAACGGATCCTCAACGTCACCATCTACTACCATAGCAAGGATTTTCGTGAAACCCAGATAGCGTACGAGTGGGTTCACAACTCTCCCACTATGTCAAGGTTTTCTCAACTCTTGAAGTGGAACTGACCTACTGGATGAACTCCCATCAACAACTCTTGCTGATGTAGCAGGCTCTTCAACAACTCTTGTTGAAGTTTCAGTAGTTTCATTGGAAAGCTCACGCACACGACTTTGCTTCGTGGACTGTGCTCCCTTATATAATCTTCCTCCAAGAAAGTAGCATTTGTTGAAACAAACACCCTATTTTCCGTCGGATCATAAAAATAACCCCCTTGTGTACCTTTGGGATAGCCTACAAAGAGGCATAACCTCAACCATGGTTCCAACTTCTTGGGATTAGCCTCAAGCACATGTGCAGAGAAACCCCAATTGTGGAAGTGACGTAAACTAGCTTTATGCCCGTTCCACAACTCTAAAGGTGTTCTTGCAACACTCTTGGAGGGAACAAAGTTGAGTATATATACCGCAGTCTCCACTGCGAAACCCCAAAACGAGTTCGGTAAGGAAGCGTAACTCATCAAAGCGAATCATGTCTAACAAGGTCTTATTTCTCCTGAGGTGTACCCAGCGCTGAGAGTTGGGAAACGATTCCATGTTCTATCAAATAATCCTGGAATACCGAGTCCAAAAACTCTCCACCTTGATCCGATCAAAGTGTTTTAATCCGTCTATCCAATGCGTTTTCAATTTCAGCCTTGAACTCTTTAAACTTTTCAAAGGATTCAGACTTCCGTTGCATAAGATAAACATACTCGTACCTGGAGTAATCATCAGTGAAACTGATAAAATACTCATAGCCACCTCGGGCTCGCACATTCATAGGACCACAAAGGTCATAATGTACTAACTCAAAAGGCTCCTTGACTCTATAATCTTTTCCAGTAAAAGGTCGTTTAGTCATCTTACTCTTAAGGCAAGAATCCCACACTGGCAAAGAATTTTCTTCTAACTCACTTAGAAGTCCATTCTTCACCAATCTCTCAATCCTATTGAGATTGATGTGCCCTAAACGAAGATGCCAAAGTTGGGCATTTTCTTTTGGAGAAATTCGTTGACTTTTTTATTAAGTTACGACAGTTCTGAACAATTCAGTATTATGGAGGGAATTAATGGCTAATGACCTTAGCACATATAAATTTGATTCCAGATTTGATGTGCAAATAAAAACACTATCTTTATGAATAAACGCTTTATCCACATTAAATGAGATAGTATATTTACATTGCAATAAACACTTTGCAAAAATAAGGTTCCTTTTTAATTCAGGAACAATATATACATTATGTAAAACAAGAAACCTATTCTGTAAAACTAACTGAAGTTCTCCCACTGCCACAGCTGAGACGATGTACCCGGTGCCTACTCGCATTGTCATCTCACCAGCCTCCAGCTGTCACCAAGATCTAAGCATCTGAAAAGAAGAACAAACATGGTTAGTGGCACCTAAATCAATTATCAAGGCAGAATCATCATTCTCCATTAAACAAGTTTCAAGCACAAGTAAATCACATTTACCTTTATCGGTCTTGGCCTTAGTCTTGGCTGCTTTCTTCTCTTTCAGATACCGAGGAAAGTTCTTCTTCCAGTGTCCATCTTGGTTGCAGTGGAAACACTTTCCCTTAACAACCTGTGGACGCCTCCTTGGGGCGACAAACGGTGGGTTAGCAAGTGCCTTCCCTTTATCCTTACCACTTTTCTTCTTCTTCCCCTTTGCAGAGTTAGAAGTAGAAGGTGCAGACTTTGTTCATGAGGTCGAACCTCTATGGAATGTCCTGGAGGATGAAGCAACATTTGCCTCACCCCTCTGCCTCTCCTTACTTTTCACTAAAGATTGGTATATCTGCAACTCGTCGAGGAGAGTTGTAAGGTTATATTTCGCTTTGTTAAGAATTACATTGCTAACAAAGTGCAGGAAGCTCTCTAGTAAAGAATGCAGAATTATGCAGGATTATGCTACCCTGGCTGCCATCATCGATGGTAGACCCATTCAACTCCGCTACATTAAAGTGGACCGTCATGTTAAGCACATGTTCATGAACAGAGGTGCCTTCTTCCATTTCGGAGTTGAATATGTATTTAAGAGCCTCATACATAAGTTGTTCAGATGGTTGTCCAAACATCCCCTGCAGGGACTCCATGATCTTACACGCTGAGACCATAGGCTCATGTTTCTTGGCCAAAACTTCAGAAAGACTTGCCAAGATGTAGGCTCGGGCCTTCTCATTCACCCTTGTCCATCGCTCGTATGCCTCCCGAACATTTCGAGCGGCATTCAGAGCTGGAATAGGAGGACAAGCCTCCGTGAGAGCGAACATGAGATCCTCGATAATCAGGATCGTCATGATCATGCATTTCCATGTTGCAAAATTATCGCCAGTAAATTTTTCGGCGCTTAGCAATGCTAATGTGGCTGTTGCCATTTTGAAAATGTTGCTGAAAATACGAACAAAACTTTATTAGTTTTTGCTAAACCACTTTTAAACCAATCAGTTTTGCAAAACAGATTCAAGTACTCTAAGTTATAGACTTCTATTTTGCAATGATGCTCCAGTGAGGCAGGACAAACGCCACCGGTGGGGTGATCAGTTGCCCCTTCGCTAGGATGAGAGATTCTCAACCATTAGGCAGAACCAACTCTTGGAACTGAATCTAACAGCCACCATTTTTTGGTCTAGAATTGTTAACCTTTAACTATTCCGCGTAAGTGTAACCCCTCGTTTTCGGTGCCAGAGTCTCGCTCTAATGAGCCCACCGTAGGGAAGAAGTAGATTAGGACAAGAGACTAAGTTACCTTATCCTCTTTACAGGAGATCAAATAAAGAAATGCGCAAAACTGCCATCCTTTAGGGGGACACTTCCAGGGTGCCTCGAGACGATGCGCAGTAACTTTATTCAACTTAACGAGGGAGACCGAGGGATATGCTGTCGCACTTCTCGCTCCCACTTACTATGAACACTCTCTCCATCCACCTTGATATTGACCTATCCAAACACCATCCGTTGGGGGGACACGCCAAAGGTGCCGCGAGGTCGAGGATAGATCTCACGGTGTGGACTATTTAAGAGAAACGTGAAAGGTTTAAGTGAAGCATCTTATACCACAAGTACCTCCCACTGAATGTTCTACCTAGGGATTCATTAACCTAGACAATGTTTGTCTATGAAATATGAACAAGTTTAAGTAATCACATTTAAACACTTTAATGGATTGTCCTTAACTTGCATGCATGCATCAAATATCTAATTCACCTTTCCAGGTAAGTTCCCAGGTAGGGGTGTTACGTTTCCGTCAACTTAAATGCCCCAGTCTAGACAGAACCCGCCTCAGACACAAGGTCCCTTATAGATAGATTTACTACACTTTAACCTTTTATTAGCCAATTTAATCCTATTAAACTGATTAAAAGATTAAAGCATTAGGGTTGTTAATCGTATTAGAACCGTGATCTTAGGTCTATCCAAGTTTTAAACACTTTAAAACCATGAATTAAACCTAAGTGAGCATGCATGTCTTTCTTATTTCTTTTAGTTCTAATTTCTCTTTAACTTTTAAAAAGAAACAACTAAAAACATTGCACACAACGACGTGTTTATAACATTTATAAAGTAACCTATGTGTCATGCTTCATGCAATGTCCGGTCATTACTATATATACTTTTATATAACGCGTAACAACCAAGCAAACATGTTATCATTCACCCTTATATTATAACATTTATAATATAAAGATGATGCATGTCAATGCTTTTTATGCATGCATAAATATAACTTTTATTTTATATGATGCATAAACATGCTCTTACATAATTAAATCATGCTTCTCTAAATTATAACAATTACAATAAAGAGATGATGCATGACCATTGCATAACCTAAGGTGGGATTTACTATATGTGCATACCATATGACATATAAAAAACATACATCACATGTAATAAATAAAGGATTAATGGACCGGGATGAGACTTTACAAAAAAGGGGAATGAAATAACCCTGTCTATTACATTTTTCATCGAGCTAACCGGTTCACAAATGAACCAAGTCTTGAACCGCCAGGAGGTCTTCATCGTGTAGCAAACGCCGCAAGTAGACGATCTTTCAGCGCGTACTAGATGATAAGAGCATTAGTAAACGATCGCGTAGATGATGACGAGGCTGCGAAGCTTGATCGTCTATATGATCGTGTAGCGCGACGACAGGTAAACGATTTACCTTGCGTTACTAAGCGATCGTTTAGTCAGTTACTAAGCGATGAAGCTTGCTGACCTAAATGATCGTCTAGCGCGCGCGCTTTAAACGATACGCGAGCATCTCATCGTCTACATGATGCGTGCAACCAGGTAAACGATTTACCTTGTGATGCTAAGCGATCGTTTAGTCGGTTACTAAGCGATAAAGCTTGCTGACCTAAACGATCCTCTAGCACGCCCGCGCGTTAAGCGATCCGCGAGCATGTTGGTAACAATAAAAATAAGTTTTACTAATTAATGTCATGCTTCAGTTGATAACAAATAAAGAAACATGTTTGAACTGTTTTGTTTTAGTTGTAACAATTTTTTGTTTTAAGAATGTGTTGTCCTACTCCTACCTAACAACTATTCCTATGAAATTCTTACTCAAAATTGAAAAAAACTATACCATAAAAGTCTAATCAAATAAAACAATAAACTTTATTAAAAGTAAAAAAAATAGTTAAATATTGGAATATTTTTGGCACATTTGATAACCATTTGACTTCTAAAAATTAAGTTAATAAACATAAAATAGGTTTTTTGTTTTGTTGTTTACTTTTTAAAATCAGAGCCAAATTTTAAAAGAAAAAAATATCTTTATTTTTAATAATTAACTAAAAGTTCAAATGTTTAAATAAAAAATACGATACTATGATGCAACAAAGAGCATGGATGGAAAATGAACGTCATGCGCTACTTTTCAAAATGATCCCAAATGCCCATTAAATTTACAAATTTACCATATGGTTGAAAACTTAAAAGTTTAATTAAAAGTTAAAACTATAAACTTCAACTAAAAGTTATATGAATTTTATACATTAATAAACTATGAGACAAAATTGAAATACAACCAACAATCTATAAGTTTGAGTTGTTATGCCTAATCTGATTTAAAAAAACATGACAATAAAGTAGAATATTAATTTTGAAATTGATCACTTTTTATTACTAAATATTTTGGTTCGATAACACAGAATTTGATGATCTCATCTCTTGATCAATGGTATGTGTTGACCAATCAAAGAATGCTCAAATTAGGCATATGATATTTTACTAAAGAATAGCATATTAAATTTAGAAAGATATTTTAAAATCCTAACCAAAATTGATTTTTTTAATGTTAAAAAAATATTTTAAAGTAGTTAGTTATTGTTGTTTTGAAAATTCTAACTGAAATCTTCATCACGTCATACTAAATTAATTTAGCTAATTATTAAAACATGAAAATATTTCATCAAGAAATAAAATAAACGCATAAGGACATAATAAGATTGATTTTATTTAAATTTTTAACTAATTGTATGGGATACTATTTCACCAAAAAAAAAATATATAAAATAGTTATTATGCTTCGTCCGAATTACTTAAAAAAATTGTGCTAATTTTAAATTAAGTCGTTTTCAAATATATATATATATAAATTAACGTATTCACAAAATATAGCAAATTTTTAGACTATTAATGATAAAAGTCTATCAGTTTATATCAGCGTTTACCATTTATAGTTCTAAAATTTTGCTATATCTTGTAAATATTTTCAACAGTTTTACCATTTGAAATAATTTCTCTTTAAATTATGCTAAAAAAAATAAATTCCAAATAAAATATACACTTGCACGCAGCAATTAACTTCATATTTTACCTTTTCTAGATGAAACATCACTATTCAGATGTAATTATTTGTCGAGTCTATAGGTACAATTTTACCTATTAATATCAATAAGATGTGATAAATATAGTAGAATGTCACAATGGAGTGTTGAAAGATGCATGAGAACTACCAATCATGAAGGTATTAGAGTATATCCGCGAGTGTCTACAAGGCTGGTTCTATATCCGATGTACACATGTAATGGCATGCACAAACATTGTAACGGATTACACAATGAGTATTTTTAAGGAACCAGAATTGATGTCTAGAACATACCGTGTTTCTCTAGCAGACATGCATATAATTAATGTGGACGATGGATATTGGGGAGTTGGTTGATCTTCGTTCACGGTGAAGTTTAATTACATCGAGATCTCGTGCTCTCATGCAATATCTGCAGCAACCGTTGGAAACATTAATGTTCAAACATTATGTGCAAAATGGTTTACAGTTTAGTGCGTGCTTGCTGCTTACGTCGAACCAATCTTCCCAATTGGAGATAGACAAGAATGAAGTCAAAGACTAGATTTTAAAAACTTTGAAATTCTACCACCACGAAAGGTAGCAAGTGTCGGTCAACGTCAAACTATCAAGATACCTTCAACTGGAGAGGAGCCACAACAAATACACAGGTGTACAATTTTGGCCTTTTGGCTCTTAACCTCAAATTATTTTATTTTAATTAATTAATTAATTAATATTTTGATGATAATAAGCCTGCTTTTATTTATTAACAATTTGAGTGTTTGAAGTATCCATTGTGTAGAGCTTGGAACGACAGATCCAACGTAATTTGAATCACTAAAATCGAAGTTCAAATGAAGAAGATATGACCGAAACAAACTTAACAGAAAAATCTCGAGCTGATGACACGACATAAGTTTTCTCATCAAAATGAACCAATTGAAAGGTCCACTTGGAGCAATGGAGGAGCAACACATGATGGGCTTGTGGATTGGTTTTAAAAAGAAAATTAATTTAATATTATTTTATGTTTATGTCTAACGGGTAGTTTTGCCATATGATAGGTTTTTTTTTTGCTTTCGATTGGGTTTTTAAAAAGAAAAATAATTTAATATTATATTTTGTTTGTGTCTAACTACTAATTTAGTTTAAAATCTCCACCATTGATTTTTCTTTTCCAAGATCCCATGGTCCAAATTAAATGTGGTTTTCAACAATTTTTCCTCTCTATTTAAAGTCATCTTCTCCTCCAAATCATAACAACAATTTTTATTATTTTCAATCCTCCATAACTCATTAAGTCACCATTGTTGCTCTATCTACAACATCACGTATAGCAACAAAAATAGATTCTACTGCAAGAAGGGGAAACATGAGATCCCAAGTTGCAGGATCCTCTTCAGGTCAGAAGAGGAAGGCAGATCAGAGGCCTCCAGTGCCTCTACAAAAGAGTCAGAACACAGACAGAGTTCCACGGCAATGGGGGTAGCAGGGTTCCCAACCTGTAGTTATTAAAAAGAATAAGTCGTTCACCTCCTCCCTCTGGTCCTGTTTCCGGGTTTCCTCTTCAATCCTTAGTCGGGTGATAAGACTCTCCAAGGAAATCTCTCCAAGGAAAATTCTTCAATCCTTAGTCCGGTGATAAGACTCTCTAAGGAAAAATCCTTAGTCTTATGCCTCAAAGTGTTCTTAAAATCCTTCCACAATGGGGTAGTTTATTAATAATAATAACACTCGGAATTGTTCGTCTAGAGGCATACATTCAATAATTATCTAATGGTCTATCTTCTGCAGTTCATGGGACTGGACCTCCACAGATTTGTCATCTGGAACTTGAGATAACGACTGACAGCATATTTCTTCAACTCGACCTCCTCAGTGTCGTACTTTTTTTTGCAGAGCGTCCCAGACCTCCTTCGTTGTCTTCATATGTTGTAGTAGTCACACAGATCATCAGTCAAACCATTTAATATAAAGTTCTTACATCTTTTATCTATTGTTCAGTTGGTTCTTCTAATGGGACGATCGGCTTATCTCTTGAACATATGTCGACAACTTTCTTAACGGTAAGAAAGAACATCTTTTGCTTCCACCGTTTGAAGTTCGCTCCTTCGAACCGGAATGGACAATTAAGGTCGGATGTCATAATGTCGTTGTTGCTAGTGAGAGTCATTAGTGATATGGCAAAAAATGTCTTAAAATTGTTGTAAACGGGAAACCCTCAAATGACGAACAAGACAACTACAAACAGTCAGGAAATGGTGGTCGGGCAAAGAATGGAACCTACAAAACAAAAGCTCGTTATAGACTGAATCGCATAGCTCACTCTCTTTAAGACGTTTCGTGGCTCTGCCCAAGTGTGCAAGCAGGTCAGGAATGTTGCCACATTGTCCCTAGGATAAAACAACCCAAAAAAGAAAATCTGATTGGAAATGCACCGTTACCGACCGGAACACACACTCTTCTGACTGAATGCTCGAAAAACATGAGCAGGGAAAGAAAATAGAGACCGTGATAGGAATGAAAGGAAGTGTTTGGGAAAAAATGTTTCGTCTCGAAGGACACATCTTATATAGGCCTTCAAAGTTGAACTACCGCGAGAGAGGCGCGGGCAGCCTTTGAACGTGCAAAGGCGGGTCAGAAGATGCGGCTGGAAGATGCACGCGCAAAAGATCGGAAGACACGACCAATTGGGAATTTTAAAAAAATAATAATGAGATAAATAACAGCAAAAAAATATAATATTTTTATTAATAAAAAATAATCACACACGCACCTCGCCCGTCCGAATGGACAGCGGCGAGCGTGGGACGTCCACCAAACCCACATTAGTAGCCCAAAGTTGAAGTACAAAAGGGAGACTGTCTTTTCAAAATTCTTCAATGTGAAATTCTCCAACCAAAGGTGGTTCCCTCTAATTTTAAAAAAATAAATTTTCACCTAACACAAACCATAGTACAAATAAATTTATCCGATATGACATAAAAGAAAGTTATTAGTATATTTTCTTTTTGAGTTCAAACTATGTATAGATTGAATAGATTCAAACCTCTAACTTCTTGATCGAAAGCACATACTTTAACCAGTTGCGTAGGTTTAGGTTAACAAGTTAATTTGGTTATTACCGCAATGAGCATTTGATATATCTTTCCTAAGCTACAAAAAGACCTAATGGACTTGAGATAAGTTAAGCAAAGGAGAGAAGAAATTCATAATCTTACTCAACTCTAAATGTTGCAGAAGCATCCAATGCTACGTAAAATATTGGATGTTGAATGTAATCAAAGAACTTCATATGCTCTAATTCCAGGACATACCTGAACCAGATTAAGGATAAAAAATAAAAAGGAAGAAGGAGAAGAAGACATGATAATCAGCTAGAGCTATTCAGTAATAGGAATGCCATGGTTCATACAGCACTAAATAGTTTTGGCTGTTATTCAAGGTTTCAGACACAAGCACAGAAATGTCAGAATGATACTTCTAAATAGACTCAACTTCTGCATTGAAATTCATTGCATAATCTCTTTGAGAAAGATGTTTACATTTGCAAGAAACAAGTTAACTGGTTCATACCTAGCAACACATTGGTGTCGGATGCATTCTCTCGCAAATGAGCCATAAGTTATAGCAATGTCGCCGTCTTCCTACCTAATCAAGCCAATCATTAACCAACAATGGAGATCTTGTAATGTTAGCAATTTGATAGTTCAATCTTAAGACAATACCAATTTCTTACCCTGATATAAGAATGTCCATAATATCCATGTTGTTCTCCAAGTACTTGGAGGCAAATGGCAATTATCCGCTAATTAACCTGCTGCCGCTGCAGAATGGCGAGAACATGAGATGCACATTGTAGCAGCTGCAGGTAAGGGAAACACTGGTCAAGCTACACAACTTCAGAACTTGCAGGATTATGAAATGAATCAAGGTACTTATCAAAAACAACATTTTAAATGAAAATATGATGATCATCGTATGATTTCAAGTACAAGCTCATTAGTTCACCCCTGAGTTCAGCTTTGGAATGCTAGCGATAAAGAGGCGAAATGTATTCTCCTTGAATAACTCTTGAGTCAACTGAGAACAAGCATCTGGACTTGGTTCTGCTTCGACATTTCCATAAAGAACCGTTCTCATTTGAGAAATGATTTCGTTCAGTTCAGACATCTGCATAAATTCAAATCCAAACACAAAGTCATTTTCAACATCAAGAATCAAATATTCAATTTCTTCCAAATAAGCTAACCCCATTTTTCTCCATTTGCTAAATACATTACACAACTTCAAGATTTATATGAGCAACTGCAACAATATCGCATTCTCTAGCTTAAATGGAAGCAATGGTGAAGAAACCAACAGGCAAAATCGGAGTAATCGATAACCATATAACAAAGACAGAGTGACCCAGACGAAATTTTCAACAAAATCATGGATAAGAACATTAATAATACCCTCTCTGCCTGTTCTAAACTCCGTTTTATAAATTTATTTTCAATTTTAGGAATGATTTCGAAAACTCAATTCTTACCTGTTTCACTAATTTTTTTTATTTCTAATTTTATTTTACTATTAAAGTTTTGTCTCTCCAAAGCTTTTGTTCTATTTTCTCTAACTTAATTGTATGAAATCATTTTTAAGACGACAAATAAATACTTTTTTTTATTATACATGCATCTCACTTATAAGTGAAAAAAAATACATTAATTCGATGTGTAATTAAAACTACTTGAAAAATTACATCTTATTGATATCAATTGTATCAATTAAACTCGACGAATAGTTACATCCGAATAGTTCTGTTCATCTTAAAAAGGTAAATATGAAGTTATTAAAAAAAATTGGGATAAAAGAGAACAAAAGTTTCTCCTACATTACTCCATCTAGTGCATTGCCACGTGCAAGTATATATTTTATTTGGAATTAAATTTTTTAACATAATTTAAAATTAGGACAACTTTGAAGTAACTTGGATGAAGCATAATAATTATGAGTCCTTTTTAAATATAGAAAAATATATCAAAATATTTATAAAATATATCAAAATTTTATAACTATCAATGATAGACGCTGATAGAAGTTTATCAATGTCTATCATTGATAGTTCTAAAATTTTACTATATCTTGTAAATACTTTCAAGAGTTTTACCATTTGAAATAATTTCCCAATAACTATTCTATATAAAATTTTGGTGAAATAGTATCCCATACAATTATTTTAAAATTAAAATAAAATCAATCTTAAAATGTCCTTATGCTTTTATTTTATTTCTTGATGAAATATTTTTGTGTTTTAATAATTTGCTCAATTAATTTAATCACATGACGATGACTTGAGTTAGAATTTTCGAAACAACCCTCACTAACTATTTTAAAATATTCCTTTCTTAAAACATTAAAAAAATCAATTTTGGTTAGGGTTTTAAAACATTTTTCTAAATTTAATTTGATGTTTTTTTTAAGTAAAATATCATATTTTTGAACTTGAGTATTCTTTGATTGGTCAACAAATACCGTTGTAGAATGGCGTATGAGTCTTCTGGAGAACCTTTAGCAAAGAGCATAGGCAGTTTCCCTTTCACGCGTGCTTTACTATAACTGATATTTATGTTGTATTGTCTCCTCGTATCCTCAATGATATGATAAGATTTATAAACACAACCGACACTCGTGAACTAAAACATGTGTCCGTACGTAGATATTTTGTGAGCTTGAACATATGACACCCCGAACAACTTCACTGCACAAGGGCTCCACTTTCAAGTATCTCCAAGAAATTTGACAATAAACAAAGATTTGATTGATTTCTTCACCTTATATTCAAAATTATTTTTGGTGGACAACACATAAATTCTCATTTTCAAGTCTTTTTCACTAAAGAAGAGTTTACTTACTTCAATATTTGTTCTATATGAAGTATTTTCGTGTATAATCAATTCTCTCCTACGATTGGTTCGTACCAATGATGGAACCATTGAATAACCATGCTCATCTAACGAACCAACTCTCGATGCATTCACTTCTTGTCGTGCTTCATTATCGACCATTGTTCAGTTAACTTGCTGACTTGTCTCAGTCTCCAAATTAACATGTATATTTATATTACACCTAGTTGTTATTTTTAGGTCACATGAGTCATTTCGATCCCGTTAATGATCCATATTTGAATTACACTGAGTTGCTCTTTGTGAGTCCCATGGATTGGTGTTGTCGTTGTCTAGTGTAACAATAATAGTACAGTACTGTCATACAATGGAATATCATCATCTTATCGATGAATCTCAAATGATTCATCATATTGTCTGACTACGGTCATATGATCACATGTCACATTATTGAACTTTGTATTCACATTTTCTACATGCTTCGATTTTAACGTTACAAATAACTGAACTCTACAAAGATTGTCTCGGAAAAGAAGAAAACAAACATCACCATGTAATGTTGAACTTTGAGGAACTGACACTTGTAATCCTGTAGTTCTTCATACTTCAATGTAATAAGCACACTGATTCCTATCAACTTGCCTCCAATATATGATCTTTGATTCTCATCCCAATCACCTCCATATCGAATGACTAGGCATTTATATGTCATCCTACGAGCTATATCAATCAAAAAGTTGTACAATCTCGATCTCGATCTCGCTCTTGCCCTCACAGTCTCACCCCTCTCGCCCACCCTCACTCTTTGTTTAGAATGCAATAAGTATTTAATGGTAATGTTCTTTATATTCCTGTTTGAAAAAACAACATTCAAAGAAACATTGTCCAAGAAAACACCATTCAGAGAAATCCCATCCGAGAAAACATCATTCAAGGAAACCCCGTCCAAGAAAATACTGTTGAAGAATGAAAACGACATTCAAATGGATCACATTGGGTTTTAGAGTTTGAAGAAAAGATTTGCTTAAATGTATGTAGCGGGTACTGTTGAGTTAAGGGTTGAGATAGATGATTTCATGAAATTATCAAATGGGTCTTATGTACACTGACAAATAATCATTTCACGAGAACGATCATAATCGAGAGTGAGGGCAAGAAGGGCATCCTCTTGTAATCTACCATGGGTATGACGTCAGCAGAATGTCATTTAACATTGTTTTTAAAAATTGAGTCAATTGGCATTTTGGACACAAAAATCGAATTATCCGTACAAATTTTCCATCATTGTATAAAATCTTAAATGGATAAGGTTGATTAGTTTCTTTAACTAACATCATCTAATCTGGCAACTTGCTCCACTAGTTGGTTGACATTTTGAGGTTTGTTTTTTCAAAATACATAAATCAATCAAACAATCAAACATGATTGTTTAATTCAAGCAATTGACAAAAGAAATAAATATGGGATAGTTGAATCTTTGTGCTGTAAAAAGAAAGTTATCTAATCAATCTTAGAATCATAGTTTAAAATTGAAATCCCGAAATTGCCTTAAAATTTTGATTGGGAGAAATTTCATTTTTCTCCCCATTTTCGAGCAATTGACAAAGGAAATAAATATGGGATAGTTGAATCGCTTTGTTGTAAAAAGAAAGTTATCTTATCAATCTTAGAAGCATGATTTAAAATTTCCATCCATCGAAATTTCGAAATTGCCTCGAAATTTTGATATGGGAGAAATTTCGTTTTTTCCCAATTTTGACAAAATTTCAAGTTTTTTTTTGAAATTTCGCGAATATTTTGATTCTCCATTTCGACAAAATTTCAAGATTTCGTGAAAATTTTGAACTTTCTAAAAAATTTCGAGAAATCTAGAGATTTCTAAAAAATTACGAAAAATTTTGACATTAAAAAAAAATCGATTTCTTTAGTAAATTACATTAGCTCAATTCAAGTTTTTCAATTATATACTTCTCACACAATTCTATGGTTCACATGTCAATATCATTTTCGACAAAAGATTAAATATTTTTTATGTATTACTTTTTCTAATTTCCAACTTTTTTCAATTTTTAGTTTTATTTTCAACTCAATACTTTTATTTCTAAAGAAATTGAATTTGATAAAACCACGAGAAAAAAACATATATTTATTGTTAACCTCATTCAGACTTTTTTCATTAAATTTTCACCTCATCTCGCCTCAAAATTGAATTGATGTGAGTTTTTTTTAACTGCCCAAAATTTTCTTAATTTTTACATCATTTCACCTCAAAATATTCTTAAACTTTATATTATTTTGTAACTATTTTTCATTTTTTTTTAAATTTCTACTCTCGCATCAAAATTTACACATTTACGATGTACATATAAATATAGTCTTATTTTATAGAAATTATGGTTAAAATGGTCAATTGTAGTCTAATTAAACCACAATCAAAATTTCATTAACTAATTATAACAATGTCGATCAATTTTCATTAATTTTCATAATTTTTCTGAAAATTTTCATAGGTATTGATATTTACATAAAATCGGGACCTTGATAATTCTCTCGACAGTGATATTTCGAGCTTTTCTTAGAAATCAAGAATTGAATTAAAGTAAATATTGAGAAACAAACACAAATAATTAAGTAGATTCAAGTCATTTGTGATATTTATTGTATTTTTTTATATCAACTACCGACGTGATAGATATTCTTTGGAATTGTTCTCTTAAGATACAATAACTCAACTGATATATTGTGTAGCTCAAACCACATTACACTTAAAAGTTGGGTTCAAAGTTTCAAAACTAAGAATGAATGATATTGCGTATTTGTAAACTTGACAAATAGTAAGATAGGTATTTAGAGAAACTTTAGATGTAGCTAAATTTAATACACAAATTTTAGCATCTCTACAAATACGTTTTTACATCTCTCATATGATATTGTGATCTTATTAAGAAAGTTTGTTTTGGGAGAAAAAAGTGATATTTTATAAGACGCTTACTTTTTTTGGTTCAACGATTAAGAGGTGGTGGAGATTGAAATATTTATGACTTTTAGAACTTATCCATTTAATTATATTCGAATAGATTTCTTTTTGGAAAAAATATTCTAATAGACTTTTTGGAAAAAATATTCTAATAGACTTTTAACTAGCATTGTGAAATTTTTTTAATGTTGGTTTGGCCCAAAGAGTTTTTAAACCTCCAATAGATCTAAGACTAAAAAGAGTCTATTTCATGACTTGTTGACTCGTTAGTCTGGGAGTTTTATGACTAAATTTTTTTCAAACTAAACAATTTCACTCATTGTCTCAAATACTTCTTAGGAAAGAGTTTTGGGATATAAATAAGGGTAAGGACAACATGAAGAGAGGACTCTTGATTCATCTTTCACTAAAAAAACTATAAAAATACTAAGATTTAAAAGTTTTCTCCAACATTTGTTTCACCTAAATTTTCATAATTAAAATGCTATGTGTTCACACGAGACTTATGAAGAAACTTGTTTCGTGGAGTTGAACTTGAGTTGGTGTTGATGTTGATTTGATGCGATGTGGTTCGATCTCTAGTACTTGATCCTCTGATTCTCTCTCAGTTGGGTGAATGTGTTTGACCTGAAGAAGAAAAGCATCGAACGTTCTTGAAGTAGAAGTCTTCGAAGAGTCTTTGTGTCTTCAAGGGTCTTTTGTCTTCTAGAGGTGCAGCTTCAGGAGTCTTTGGATGAATTCTCTTTTTCAGAATGCTCGAGTCTTTGTGTCTTCAATGTCTTCTAGGGGTGCAGCTTCAGGAGTCTTTGGATGAATTCTCATATCTTCAAAGGACAGGACTTCAGTAATTCCCTCTAAGTTCTGAAATGCAGAATTGTTGACCTCTCCAAATGAGGGGAGCTTCTCTATTTATAGAGTTCAGGTGGGTTTGGGCTTGGTTGATCTATGGGCCTAGTCGTTGGGTCCAATTAGTTGGACTTGGGCTTGGTTGGTTGGTAATTAATCGGATTTAGGCCTATTTGGGTCAAATTCAATTTTTTTTTTTTTTGGCTTAGTTGGACTTTGACCCAAATAATAATATCAAATTGGCCAAATTAATCTTACCTGATTCAACCGTCATGATAAAACCACGTGCCATCATCGAAATTTGTCTTCAACTTCAATTCAAGACATATATCAACTTCTAATTGAATCCAAATTTAATGATTTGGAATTTGATTTAGTAAATGACATGTCAACTTGTGATTGGTCCAAAATTTCTCATTCAACAAATGCCCCTCTCGAGATTTATGGTGGATGAATATCGAAAAATATAAAGTTGGAATCAAAATCCAAATATATTTGTTTTTTAATTTGACCTCAATTGATGTGTCCGTCAAATTATGAATTTAGTACGTAAGTTTAACTTGAATTTAAGATAAAATTTGGAATATCGCCAAATTTAAGAAAAATTTTGAGCTTTATCCCAATTTAATTTAATTTGGATTTAAGATAAAATTTGGGATACGCCCAAATTTTAATAAAAGATCAATTGAGAATTTTTTTTCTTTATTTTGATTGAAGATAAAAACTCAATAGATACTTTAATTTTGAATATAACCAAATTTTAATTTGTTATTGAATTTTAGATCTTTCCCACAACTTAATTTGGAAATAGAAATAAGAACCTAAATTTAGATGAATTTCATATAAAATTTGGAAGATGCCCAAATTTTAATTTGAGATTTTATCCTTAATAATTTGACTTGAGGATAAAAGTCTAGTGATTTAGTGATTTGGATTTGTGATAAAATTTGGAAATAAAATTTGGAATATGCCCAAATTTTAATTTGAGATTTTATTTACAATTTAATCTGAACCATTTGATTTTGAATAAAATTTGGAATATGACCAAATTTTAATTTTTGATTTCATCCACAATTTAAATTTGATTTTGAATAAAATTTAGAATATGTCCAAATCTTAGTTGAAGATAAATTTGAGTGCAAAATCTAATAAAATAAAATTAGATAGGGAATTTGTTTAACTTTTTTTTATTTTAATTTGAAATTAGGATAGAATCAAATTAGGAAATCTAATAAAAAATCTAATATTTTAAAGCAAATCTTTTATTTGATTTAGATTTCCTAATTTGTTATGAACCTAGGAAACTTTATAAATAGGACCCAAACCCCTCTATTATCCTCATCCCCTCATCTTCTTCTAAATCTTTCCCTTCTCTCCTTTTCCTCTTCTTCTTTCATTTTTTTTAAAGAAAATTTCGTATTTTTTTCTTTTCTTTTTCTTCTTTTCTTCTTTTCTTTCTTTTCTTTATTTTACTTGCCCCCTTATTTTTTTTTTATAGGTTTACTAATTTGTCCCTCCTACTCTTTTGTAGGAGCTAAAGCGCAACTCAAAAGAGTACAACCGCATTTTTTGTAGGATGCCTGTTCATGCTTCCTAATCGTCATGGGAGGGGCCCTAGGGAGAATCTCGATAAGGTCTACCTTGTAGCATCATTCGCATATCTTGAACATCATGGGAGGGGCCTTGCAAGGCTTACAACTCTCTCATGCTTTCACCCTAGGAAGGATCCCAATAAGGTCTATCTTGTAGCACACTCTCCCATGTTTTCACCCTAGGGAGGATCCCGATAAGGTCTACCTTGTAGCACCATTCGCATATCCTGGTCGTCATGGGAGGGGCTCTGCAAGGCTTACAACTCTCCCATGTTTTCACCCTAGGGAGGATCCTGATAAGATCTTGTAACACCGTTCGCATACCTGATCATCATGGGAAGGGCCCTGCAAGGCTTACAACTCTCCCATGTTTTCACCCTAGGGAGGATCTTGATAAGGTCTACCTTGTAGCACCATTCGCATATCCTGATCGTCATGGGAGGGGCTCTGCAAGGCTTACAACTCTCCCATGTTTTCATCCTAGGGAGGATCCTGATAAAGTCTACCTTGTAACACCGTTCGCATATCCTGAACGTTATGGGAGGGGCCTTGCAAGGCTTACAACTCTCCCATACTTTCACCCTAAGGACGATCCCGATAATCTACCTTGTAACACCGTTCGCATATCCTGAACGTTATGGGAGGGGCCTTGCAAGGCTTACAACTCTCCCATGCTTTCAACTTAGAGAGGATCCCAATAAGGTCTACCTTGTAGCACTGTTCGCATATCCTGAACATCATGGGAGGGGCCTTGCAAGGCTTACAACTCTCCCATGCTTTCAACATAGAGAGGATCCCGATAAGGTCTACCTTGTACCACCGTTCGTATATCCTGAATGTCATGGGAGGGAGTTAGGTTGGCTACAGTCGATCTCGCGTACAAGGTAAAGTCGGACGGACTAGAGTTGTCCTCGCATATGAGGTGGAATCGGATGGGCTGGAGTTTTCCTCGCATATAAGGTAGAGCTTGGCAAACCAAACTTGATCTCACATATGAGGTGGAACCACACCCACATTTTTTTAGAGGAAGCGAAGCTACACCAATTTTGGAGAATGGGTGAAGTTGTACCAATATTTTAGAGAGGAAACGAAACTGCACCATGACTTTGAAGATAGAGTGAAGCCGCGTCAACAATTTGGAGATGAAGTGAAACCCTGCCATTAGTTCGGAGATGAAACGAAGTCGCGCCAACATTTTGGAGAGGAAACGAAACCGCACCCCGACTTTAGAGATAAAGTGAAACTACGCCAACATTTTGGAGATGAAGTGAAGCCGTGCTATCAGTTTGGAGATGAAACAAAGCCACGCCACGACTTTGAAGATGAAGTGAAGTCGCGTCATCAGTTTGGAGATGAAGCGAAGCTGCATCATGATTTTGTAGACCGAGACATTAAAGATGGAGCCGAGCCATGCACACCGACCTTGAACTTGAAGATGGAGAAGCATCGACGGGACCTTCGCGTTTGAGTTTGACAAAGCATCGGCAAATCCTCCGCATTTGAGTTTGACGAAACATCGATGAATCTTCACATTGAGCTCGACTTCACGACTTTGAGCGTGAAGATGGCATCGCAAAACCCCCAGACTTGAGCATGAAGATGGATGAGCATCGATGAAGCCTCTAAACTTGAAGATGGATGAGCATCGATGAAGCCCCTGAACTTGAAGATTGAAGAGCATCGAAGTTTGATTTTAAAGAGGAAGCAAAGCACATTCCAAGTGTGTGCTTTTTATTTACTGTGCTGACTCCTTATGAGGGATGAACATCTTCAATCCATTGTGTTGCCCCCAATAGGGATGGACATTTTCAATTTGGAGTGTCATTCTTTAATGGGGATGATCAACGTCAATCTTGTAGTATCATACTTAGGTGGTTGTGGTAACTTTTCTGATGGACTAAACTTAAATTTCTTTAAGTTTCCTTTGTACCTATAAAGAAAGGGATCAAATCATGACGTCGTCCAGTTTTTTTTTTTTTTTTTTTTTTTTTTTTTTTTTTTTTAACATTTGTTAAGTGTAAAACTTCTTGAGAAACTTGTCATTGATTGGGCCAATTATTAGCCTATATTGACCAACTATCTTATACGCTCCGTTTGTGTAGACTTCTTTGACGACGTAGGGCCCATCCCATTTAGGTGTAAACTTATTCCCCGTATGTCTTGTCGTGATAATTGGCCTCCTTACGGTGAGCACTAGATCACCGACTTGAAAGAACCAAGGCTTTACATGCTTATCAAAGGCTTTAGACATTCGCGCCTGGTAATATTCCAACGCTTGTTGAGCTTTTAATCATTTTTCATCCAGTGCTTCCAACTCTTGGAGCCGCAGTTTGACATTGTCCTCTATAGTGAGCCCTTCTTGCACCGCCATTCTGAGCGATGGAATTTCTCTTTCCAAAGGAAGGACAGCTTCTACCACATAAACGAGAGAGTATGAGGTGACTCCTGTAGGGGTACGGGGAGTGGTGCGATAAGCCCACAACGCTTCACCGATCTTCTCTTGCCAATCTCTCTTTGACTTGGAAACAATTTTCTTCAGCAGGTTGTACAATATCTTGTTAAATTCCTCAGCCAACCCATTTGCGGCGGCGTTATATATGGATGACTTGTATTGCATGAATTTGAATTTTTCACACAACCTGTCCATCAAACTGTTGAAGAATTGTCTTCTGTTATCCGTCATGATCCGATGGGGAATATCGTACTGATAAATGATATGAGTGTGGATAAAATACACCACGTTTTCTTTCTTAGCTTCCCTTAGCTCGATAGCCTCAGCCCATCTTGAGAAGTAATCAGTGGCTGCGAGAATGTAGGAGTGCCCTGCTGATGACTTAGGTGTTATAAGGCCGACCAGATCAAGCCCCCATGCTTTGAAAGGCCACGAGGCTATGGTCGGATGTAGAGGCTCGGGCGATTGATGAATGAAATTCGCGTGATATTGACAAGCTTCACATTTCTTTGCATAATCCATTGAGTCCTGGATCATTCCCGATCAATACTAACCCATTTTTTTCAGCTGGAATTGTAGCTTTGGTCCAGCTTGATGCGCACTGTATACGCCTGAATGTGCTTCCTCCAAAGCCTTCGCTGACTCTTCTTTACTGAGGCATCGAAGGAAAATTCCTTCAAAGTATCGACGGTATAGGTCCCCTTTGTAGTAAATGAAATGTGCAGCCATCCTGCGAACCTCAGTTTTACGACGGGGTCATCCGGGAGCCTTCCATGCTTAAGGTAATTTATGATGGGTTGTCGCCAGTCTTCCTTGTCAGTTAGGTAGACTAATATCACATTCGTTTCCCCGTAGTCCCAAATGGAGGTACAACCCATCTCCGTCAAAGTGATATATTAAAGGGCACATTATCCAGGTCCGTTAAGGCAGTGGCTAGGTTTGCCAAGGCATCCGCTTTCTTGTTCTCTGTCCTCGGGACATGTTCCAACGCCATGCTGTCAAACTTCTCCATCAGCTGGTGAGCGTAAGTGAAGTAGGGTTTCAAGTCGTCATGCTTTACCTCGTATTGGCATAAGAGTTGATTGATTATCAACATTGA
Source organism: Benincasa hispida (assembly GCF_027475165.1). Lineage (NCBI taxonomy): Eukaryota > Viridiplantae > Streptophyta > Magnoliopsida > Cucurbitales > Cucurbitaceae > Benincasa > Benincasa hispida. The sequence continues at coordinate 36,487,032 of NC_143489.1, read as the reverse complement.
GTCACCGAAGATTTCTATACAAGCTACTCTAATCTCTAAGGCCATTTGGAGACCAATTATGAAGGCTTGGTATTCAGCGACGTTGTTTGAGCATAACTCGGCATGTGCGAAGCTATAAGGCAGCATGTGCTTTTCTGGCGAAATGAGAACGATACCTGCCCCCGCACCACTTTTTCGTGCCACACCGTCAAAGAACATGACCCACAACCCTGAGGTTTCTGTGAAAAGAATTTCGTCATCGGGCAAGTCTTCACTTAACTCCCAATCCGATGGAACTGGGTGATCTACCAGGAAGTCAGGCAATGTTTGTCCTTTAACTGCCCTTTGGGTACATAAACAATGTTGTACTGTTTAAGCATGATTGCCCACTTGGCTAAACGTCTCGAGATAATCGGCCTGGATAAGACGTACTTGATGGGATCGACTTTCGCAATTAAGTGGACTGTGAAGGCCTGTATGTAGTGCCTCAACTTATCTATTGCGAAGAAGAGCGCAAGGCACGTCTTCTCTATAGGGGAATAATTGCTCTCGGCTCCATTCACGGTCCTACTTAAGTAATAAAGAGCGCGTTCTTTTCCCTTTTCTCTTTCTTGTGCCAATAGTGCCCCTAGTGATCTCTCTTGTGCTGCAATGTACAGTATCAACGGCTTGCCCGCTACTGGAGCTCCTAAGACAAGAAGGTTAATCAGGTACCTCTTTATGCTATCGAAAGCATTCTGGCATGCCTCATCCCATTCGAATTTCTCTCCCTTTCTCATCAGTCTTTGAAAGGGTTGACACCTCCTTGCCAGGTTAGAAATAAACCTCCGGATGTAGGCCAGACGTCCCTGCAAACTTCTCAACTCATGTAAATTCCTTGTCCTTGGCATCTTCTAGATGGCATCGATCTTGGATTGGTCTATCTCTATCCCTCGATGTTTCATAACAAAGCCCAGAAACTTTCCTGAAGTTACGCCGAACGCGCATTTGATTGGGTTCATCTTTAACTGGTACTTTCACAGGTGATCGAACACGATTCTTAGATCTTTCAAATGGTCATGTCGTCGCTTGGTCTTAACCACAAGGTCATCCACATAGCATTCCACGTGTTTGTGCAACATATTGTCAAACACCTTCTGCATGGCACGTTGATAAGTAGCGTCGGCGTTCTTCAACCCGCAGGGCATTACCTTGTAACAATATATCCCTTTTGGGGTTCGAAATGCCGTCATTTCCTCGTCTGCGAGGGCCATTCGTATCTAGTTATACCCAAAAAATACGTCCATGAAGGATAAGACCTCATGTCCTATTGTCGCATCAACCATGATCTCTGTGATGGGCAATGGAAAATCGTCTTTCGGGCATGCGCTATTTAGGTCGCGAAAGTCTACGCAAACACGAAGTTGTCCATTCTTTTTTCTAACCGGGACAATGTTGGGTATCCATGTTAGATATTTAACTTCACGAATGAACCTGACCTCAATCAACTTATTGACCTCAACCTCAATCTGGGGGATAAGTTCTGACCGAAAGCGTCGTTGAGCCTACTTAACGGGTCGACACCCATGTTTGATCGCGAGATGGTGGACTGCTACTTTTAGATCTAGTCCCGGCATCTCTTTTTATGACCAGGCGAAAACATCCATGTGTTCGGTCAGCAGACTCATGTACTCGTCCTTTTCCTCTTCTGAGAGGGACACACTGATGAAAGTCGGACACGGTTCTTCTACAATGCCCAGATTTACCTCTTTTAGCTCGTCCACTGTAGATTGACCACCGTCTTCTAGACCTTGCGAAGCGTCCTCCACTTCCTCTTCGATCATACCCTCTTCGGATTCTTCGGTGATTGTGATGTGGTGGCACAAAGTTTCGCCTTCTTCCTACTCTAAATTTTCATTCTAAGGGTTGGTGAAAACGATGTCGTGCCTTTTTACTTTGAACGTGCCCTCACTTGTGTTTAGAGTAACGAAGGTCTCCCTCTTCATGCGTGAGGGGACGATACTACGAATTTCTTCATCACTTCTTGCATCTCCTGATGGCTTCTGGTTCGATGATGCTTCAGCATTTTTAAGGTCAATTCGTCACCAGATGGATGCTCGGAATATCGGCCCCTTCTTTCTTATGGTCATTTCAGGGGCATCAGTGCAGGCTTTTCCCTTCTCCTTTATCTTACTAAGGACATATTGGTCAAAGGGATCTTCTGCCCTCTTGTTCCTCAGGCGATCAAAACAAGGAGCGCGGGGTTTTCCTTCGTTCTCAGTCGAAACTGCGCCTAGTCTCCCAAAGGCCGACAGTCGCTCTACCACCGGCAATTGACAGATGATTTCCTCATTTCCTTCATTTGGCAGAGTCGACCTTCAAAAAACTAAACGTCGAGTAACTTTGGGAATAGTATAAGGGCTTTCCCTTTCTGCTTCTGTCATGTTTAACCTCTCGAAGACCAAGGCGCATGCAGCAGACGGTCTAATACGGTCGAAGGCTGGGGCTCTTTTATCTTTGCTCTCCTTTTCTCCTGTATCATTGACTTCTTCTGCAGTGATATGATTGTTGTTGGCCACTTTCCTTTTCGCCTTTCTGATTATGTGGACTGGCTCTGATGGCTCATATTAAAGTCCCGCCCTCGATGTGGGTACAACGTTCCTTCTTGCAAAAGCTTCTTTTTGGTTGGCGAGAGTCGGGGTTGCTCATTAATCTTCAAACTCTTGAACTCAGTGTGAGTTGTGAAGTCGTAGCCCGCCTTCGCCAACAACTTGTAAGCCTTGGGATCGAATCTGTCTTTAGTTCGCCTCTCGGGCAACTTTAACCTTGTCACTTCCGCCTCTGACTTGTGGACTTTCTACTTCGATATCAGCGTGAGGGGTGTGACGAAACTCTCCTTTATAATTTCTATGTCTCCGACCTGCAAACCTTTTGAGCATTCTGTAAAAGGTGACTCACCCTTTTTTGGTCTTGACGAAGGGACATAGCGCAGAATCAGAGGTTTTGAGGCTTTTTTGCCCCTCACTACAGATGTTTCTCCAACGCCGAGGGATATTCTACTCTCTTTAGGGTTGGAAGCTTGTACCTTGCTGCCCGCCCTTTTCTCTGTGTTTATTGGCAACCTCGACCGGGAACCATCTGCTTTCTTTGCCAGCAAGTTCTCTACCGGCATAGTCTCACCAGAATTCTCACTCTTTAGGTAAAACTTTGTATCTGCGAAGTGAGACTCGACCTCAAAAAACGGATTAGAATCTGCTTCAATCTTATTAATCCCATCTTGGTAAGACTTGAAACACTGATGTAGTGTCGATGTAATCACACCATTCCCATGAATTCAAAGGCGTCCCAATAGCAGCTTGTAGGTGGTCTTTGAGTCTATCACATGAAACAGCGCATCGGCCTTCAAATCGCCAATGAGGAGCTCCAAGCATATCATGTCTATCGCCCTTTGGTTGCCTTGATTGGAACCCTAAATTACTAATTTGTTGTTTGATAGCTCTTCTATGAGTATGCCCAACTGTTTCATAGTCATCTTAGGCATTATATTGACGACGAATCCGTTGTCAATGAGGATTCGACCCACTCTTTGTTCTCGAATGTATCTAGAGACGTACAAAGGCCTATTATGCAATTTAGATCCCAGTAGCAAATCTTCATCTGAGAAGCCTATGGATGTGCAACACAAGGCATAAGCACATACTGCGAAGGTCGATGCACCAGAGGCGTTGGATTCTAACAGTGCCTCAATGAGGGTCATCTTAGCTTCTCGCGGGAGTGAAAGTAGATCATCTATGTTGAATGGTGACGAACCCTTTGGTTGTCCTGTCGACTTTAATGGGCCTGGAACGGTATCTTCGTCCTCCCTGATACTGACAGCATAACATGCAACAACCTTTGGTGTCTCCTCTGAACCCCAATTGCAGAAGTTCTTCGGGAGATGTCGTCTGGGACGAGGAACATCCTCGTCTCTCTCGTCAATAGCTTTAGGCCTCCAAGCCTTCTTTCTACGCTTCCTTTTTGTGTCTTGCTCCCTCTCTTGTAGCTTCTATGAGAGCGTAGCTATTTTTGGGTAGAGTTTAGTCTTTCCTTCTTACAGCATGCCACAAGAATCCAGCCTTCGTTATTGTCATCGCCAACGGGCTCTCCTCCGTTTTGAGGATCTGTAGCTTGGACCTCCTGCTGAAACCGCACTACCTTAGGTTTGAAGGTCCCAAACTGGACCGAGCTCTCCCTTTCTTCATAATATATGATTAATGCTGCCACGCTTGGAGCTACCGTCACCGCAACATGATTCGTTTGGACCACCTCGTCTAGATCCAAATCTATTTTCCTCTCACGGGTCAATTTGAGGATCAATTCCTTCAGTACAAAACATTTTTCAACGGGTGGCTAACGACCCTGTGATACTTGCAGTAGTTGGGATCATCCACTTTGTCGGCCTATTCCGGTCGTTTACATCCTGGTAGCTGGATAAGGTGGTTCTCTAGTAGTTTCTTAAGCATATCTGTAACATCAGAGTCGGGGAACAGGTAGACTTTTTCCTGTCGTTCCTTTAGAGTTAGGTGATGTCTTTCGCCTCCTTCATCTTTCTTTTCTATCTTCTTCTCTTTCTCTTTCGAGGAAAACTTCAACGGGGTCGTATTAACGACCATTGATTCCTTTGTGGCACCTTTCACAATTTTCTTGGTGCCCTTCACCTCCTTCTTGTCTTTCTTCAGTTCGTGGCTTAGGAAGTCCTTCGTTCCTCTGTTGGCGATACTTAGCTCCATGTCATGGGCACGGGTCGCCAATTCTTCAAAGGTACAGGGCTTTATTCCTTGCAGGATGTAGAGGAGTTCCCAGTGCATACCCTGTGTGCACATTTCTACAGTAGATAATTCGGTGAGTCGATCTTTGCAATCCAGACTCAGAGCTTTCCATCGATTGATATAGTCGACGACTGTCTCCCCTTTCCATTGTTTGGCATTTGTCAACTCCATCATGCTGACAGTGCACCTAGTGCTGTAAAAGCGATTCAAGAATTCTCTTCAAGTTACTCCCAGCTGTCAATCACCTCAGGCTCTAAGTCTGTGTACCAGTAAAAAATGTTTCCTTTGAGGGCTCTGACGAACTATTTGATTAGTAGATCTCCCATTGTTCCCGCATTCTCGCATGTTTCTACGAAGTGGGCGATATGTTGCTTTGGGTTGCCCTTTCCGTCAAATTGTTGGAATTTTGGGGGTTGGTACCCTGCAGACATTTTTAGATTGTCGATCCTCTAGGTGTATGGCTTGGAATACATGAAGGAAGTTTGAGCCGACCTTCCATATTGAGCTCTTATGGAGGTCATGATCATGTCTTGCAGTTGTTAGACCGACAGAGAGGCCACCGAGTCTGACTTAGTTTTCTTGCAGTACGGTCTTACCCTTGTCAGTTGCTTTGACCGTAAGTGCTTGGCTGGATTCAGCAGCCTCTCGAGACTACATTTGTTCTCTCAAGGCAGCGATCTCATGGTCTCACTCCTCAACGACTTTCATCAGAAAATTAATCTTCCTTTCCATTTCTGCCATGGCCGCTTCTGTCGTCACATCTGCCATCATGACAGAGATCACATCTGGTGGTGAATCTCTTTTCGGCTTGCTGAAGGCAGAAATAAAGTTGTCAAACAGGGGGTTTTCCTTGATGACAACCCTGCCTTGTGGGGATTCCGTCATTTGCCTCAAGATGTTATAGGCAATGAGGAAGCTCTGTTCTTGCTGTTGCATGACTTGTCTTGAGCGGCTGCAGGTGACAGGTCCCATGTATGAGTCGTTTGTGGAGGAAGCCTTGGATGTCATCTTCTTAGGTGTCATTTGCCTTGTTTGGATGCTGAGAGAGAGATGAGAGGTAAAGAGGTCTCACTGGGCGTGCCAATTTGTTCACACGAGGCTTCCAGAGAAACTTGTTTCGTGGAGTTGAACTTGAGTTGGTGTTGATGTTGATGTTGATTTGATGCAATGTGGTTCAATCTCTAGTACTTGATCCTCTGATTCTCTCTTAGTTGGATGAATGTGTTTGATTTGAAGAAGAAAAGCACCTAACGTTCTTGAAGTAGAAGTCTTGGAAGAGTCTTTCTGTCTTCAAGGGTCTTCTGTCTTCTAGGAGTGCAACTTTAGGAGTCTTTTCCCTCTAAGCTCTCTGGAATACAAAATTGCTTACCTCTCCAAATGAGGGGAGTTCTCTATTTATAGAGTTCACAGGTAGACTTGGGCTTGGTTGATCAATGGGCTCAGCCTTTGGGTCCAATTAGTTGGACTTGAGCTTGGTTGGTCAATGGGTCTGGCTTTTGAGCCTAATTAATCGGATTTAGGCCTGATTTGACATTTGGGTCAAATTCGGCTTTTTTTTTTTTGCTTAGTTGGACTTTGACCCAAATAATAATATCAAATTGGGCCAAATTAATCTTACCTGATTCAACGGTCATGATAAAACCGCGTGACATCATCAAAATTTGTTTTCAACTTCAATTCAAGACATATGTCAGCTCCTAATTGAGTCCAAATTTAATGATTTGGAATTTCGTCATTGATTTAGTAAATGACGTATCAACTTGTGATTGATCCAAAATTTCTCATTCAACACTATGTCTTAGCAATATTATTATTTCTACAAAGACAAAGTATTGCTTAGTGATATTACCAATGTAACAACATTTTTTTGGCTTTATTTTATTTTTAAAAAATCAATATTAGGTATGTCCTAACATTATGATCGATTTACTTAATTGATTTAACACAAATTAGGAAATGTACATTTTATAATTAACTAAGATAAGCAGTTAACCTTGGTGGTGAATGCTATAAAGAACAATAATTTAACACTCCAAGATCAAGTTAAGTATCAATCATCTCAATTTATTATTAGTTACATTTGCAATTATTCTAATTTTGGCTAACTATTGTTAAATTCACATTTTATAGTCTTTCTTTGTTTTGTTTAGTTCAACGTGTGGATAGAAGATTCAAACTTTCCACCTCTGGATCGAAAATAACCCTAACCAAATATCAAATCCAGAATCATATTTGAATAAGCAACAAAATTACACACACTTGTTCTAGGCTTCTAGCCCACTTTTTCAGAACCCTATACTTCAAAAGATAAATATAACATTGAATAATAATTGATAATTTTTTATCCAGGAAAAATAAATTAGTAACAAATAACAATATGATAATTCTATACCAAGGACACCAAACTTAATAAATATTTGCAACCAAATTAAATAAATGTCTATGATCTAAGGTGTGAAATCATTGTTATCTTAGACAAGATGAGGGTTTTATATTCTACAAAAAGAGGATACAATATGGGCAAGCCATGGCTGAAGAAGATTAAACCAGTTCTGACCACCATGTTAGAGCTCTCCTCAAAGTTGTTGCCTAGGACTTCAAACTCTGTATCCTGATCCCATGTTGCAAAAAACTCGGTTTTCTTCTACTGCTAACCTAACAACTATTCTACAATTCCTGCAACAGCAACAAAGTATCATGAGATATCGAGGCTGGTCTTGTCTGAAGAAGTTTGATAGATAAAGGGACGTGTTCATACTTGAACGAACTTAACGAAACTCGTCGTGGAAATCATAATCATCCTCGTCGTCTTCGTTGAAAATGGCACTGTAAAATACGTAAGGATGATCGATCATTTCTGTCAAGGTGAGGCGTCCATCTTTATCTGCATCCGCCTGCAAAATAAAGATACAAAGACGTTGTTGATCAACAGATTTACTTGATCCCTCGGAAAGAAGAAAATATTTTCCAGGCCTAGTCTAGATCTTGTGGTAATGTTTTCTCATCGAGATGACGAACATTTTGCAAGAAAATTCTTCAACGTAAAATGATAAGATAAAATGATGTCATACTATATCTTAATGTTCTGAGGCTGGGAGAACAACTTGGTCTATCTGATTAAAAACAATGAGGAACAAAATAACATAAACAATTATGCTATAGTTTATTGAGTTGAATGTCGGATGCAATACAATAAAGAAATCAGAAAACGATCAATTACCGATCTGAATTTTTTTTCTTTTTGGCCAAAGTTGACCACGCAAATCCCATTTGATGAAGGAATTTACAAATAGAATGATAAGGATTGCAATCCAGCCCACAAAGTGCAAACAGGAAACAATTGGTAATGCTTGTGTTTTAATGACCGATTTTACTAGTTCGAAAATGATTTTTAGACAATATCTTATATATGGTGGGAGGTCAGTCTAGTAAAAATTAAAATAACAGTCCAAGAGGATAAAATAATCCGTTTATAACCTCCTCATTGATGGGGAAATGGAAGAGTAAAACGTTTCTACAACCATTTATAAGTATTACGAGTTTTTTAAATTATGAAAACAATTTTCATTGAGAAAAAAAAAATGAAAGAATACACGAGCATACAAAAAAACAAGCCGAACAAAAAGGGAAGACACCCTCTACAAGAATGGACTCCAACCATGAAAGATCATGCCTATAGAATAATTACAAAAGGTCTTCAATATCGAAGCCCACATAGGTCTTATGAGATGTTTGTTGATGTCATTAATATGTGCCATATCCAAGCAATTCCAAGCAATATCTCAATCATAAAGCTAAAAGATTCATCAGCTTTCATATGGGTTTTAAGATTCCGTCATGCATGACTACCTACCTGCTGTATGATATATTCTGCTTGTTGTTTTGCGTAGTAATGCTCTGATGGGTGGATTTTTCCAATTATAGGTAACAGCTCTTCATCAGACAGGTGACTATGAAAAACAAAATATAACACAGAAACAAATCACTAAAGTTGCCAAGAAACTCTGCAGATAACAAATAAGTTGTCCACATTATAAATTTTGGTTACCCGTCATTATCTTTATCTAGCACCGCAAACAAGTTTCTAGCAAGGCCGTCTCTGGATTCTTCAGAATGATGTGAAGAATTGTGATTCTCATCATAATTTCTCACCATGTCAAAAAGTCCATGGAAAAACTCGTTGAAGTTAATCTTTCCATCCTTGTCTGAATCTCTCTCCCTAAAGACCACGCCCCAATTGACTAGTTAGCAAAGCTGATGAAATGCAAAACCCCAAAAATAAAATAATAATAATAATAATAAAAGGTAACATCCTTCCAAATACACTAATTCTGGTTTGGTTCTCAGATAAGCACAAATAGATGCTATACATACATGTAAAAGCTCCTTCGTTTTTTTTTTTATTTATAAGAAACATTCCATTGAAGCAATAAAATGATGTAAATGAAAGGGAACAACAGATTTGGGAGTACAGATAATATGACAACAAATAATTTTTTAGAATGGTAATAGATTTATTTACAATAACAAAAAATACTTATCACACGTTATAAGGCAATTACATTTATTTACATATGATGTATATTTATTATTTTTATGTAGTAAGTGAAACGTAACATTGCCTGTGCCCTAAAATATTTGACTAAGGCTTCTTTCACTGTGGGCTCAAGATTACCACAAACATTTCCAGAGAACTGCATGAGAGGTATCTCTGCCCTTTCGTCACTTCTCGAGATTGAATATTTTAGCTAGTCAGCCAGCACTCAGTTTCAAAAACTTGTATACTTGATACCAAACCAACGACTAAGAGTTCCAAGTTTGGGGAAGGCTCAATTACGATGAAGTTGTTGAATGGGATGTCCTCTCCTAGTGATGAAAGATTTTAGATCCAGTGATAAAGAGTATACCTTACTGTACGACTCAAATTCTTCTTCAAATTTACTACAAAGTCAAGTCGCAACTTCCTAGAACTGACAGATGTCCCTAGAAGAGCTACCAAGTCGGTTCAAAGGGAAAAATAAAAATACTCTTCAGTAAAGGACGTTAATATAGAGCAAACTAAGCTCCCATTATGCTCGTATGCCTCCCAATTCATATGCTTCCGAGTATGGAAATCTAGAAATCCTTTCTCCAGTCTGCTTTCTTTTTATTTTCTCTTAAGACGAAGGACAACCAAAAATAAACAAAAAAGAAATTGAAAAACAATCCACAAAAGTAATTGATACAATCGAACACTTCATCTCCTTGCTTCTCTCATGTTACCATCTTCTTCCAGCCAAGCCTGTTTTCTCCTTGATCAGCTGCAACTGAGGGGATTGATGCAAACAGTTCATCACTAAGAAACAATGGAAGGAAACATAAGTTATCTGTCCCCTTTGAAGTGGATTTGACAGAATATTTATTTTTATAAGGAACGAAGATAGGTGCACAACGGCGTAATATTGTCCAATTTAGACATAAATCCCCATAACTTTGCTTCTAGAACCACCCAAGAGACCTTGAGATAATTGCTCTCATTTACACACCATGGATCCCTTTCATAATCAATGTGGGACTTTGTTTCCACCTTATGTATATTCAGAATTTCATAAAAGAGAAAAGACAACAACCTAAGGGCCAGAAGCCCAACCTAAAAGCTACAAACGGAGGTAATAGAAGAACCTACATGAACAGAGCCTTCCAAATAGAAATGTCAAACGATGATAAGAGAGACAATCATTCAAGCCTTCAGAAAAATTTTAATGGAAAGACTATAAAGTAGGGATAAAATCAAGAAGGAAGATTAGATCCTTTCCAATGAAATAACCAACTAAAAAGAACGAGCAGAATGAAGCCACAAAACATAAGAAATCAGAATGAATAAGAACAGTTCAAATCAAATGGTGCAAATAGGTTTGGAAACACAGGGAGTTGTTTTGAGTAGATGCTTCCATGACAACAGGCTAAAAATTCCTAAGAAATCCACAGATCCATTAGAAGAAGATCTGTGTTAATTCCTTTGCACCAAACAAAGCACTGTTTAGATGTGAGAATGCTGAGTATATACAGAGAATAGAGAATAGTTTTCACCAAAATTCAGAAAATGGAGAAAAGAAACATGTGAAAGGTGGTTGGCATTCCCTCACGTGATCAATGGCTAACAATTAGAAATCTTCCATCAAATATTTGAAGCAATACAAACAAAGTTTGGCAGTTTTATTGAATGTACAAAAAATAACTAACTCAGCTAGGTGAAATAGAAGGTTACATTATAGTAAAAGAGTACTCTTAGATTTGTACCAGCTGAAGTCAAAATGCAAAGGACTAATCGAGAACCCTTCACAGTTCAAATAACAACCTAATAGGAAGAATAATGCTTATGTATATTCAGGAATTCGCGGAAGTTAATATTCGCGAGAATGGAGAAACAGACTTGTGTCTGGTAGACGAGATTAATTAAATCCCAACTGTTTTCAAATTTCCCTAGTAACCCAAGTACTCGACCTCGAAACGAGGCAAATTATGGTTTCACTCCAGATTTGGGTAAGACAAATATTGTCTGATGGAAAAATCATCCTCAATCTCATCAGACAAGATGCCCAAGCGAACAATGAGTTGAATTGGTTCACAAAGAAAGAAAAGTGCACTAGCAAGGCACGTGAAACTTCAATGCAACCTGCAGATAAAAATTAGAGAACCACGCTTTGCAACAAAAACTTCTTTAGACCTCTTTCCGAAATTAGAAAATGAGGCTAAAAGTAAAAAAAAACCTGCCATCAAAGATCACCGGAGCATCATCTCCAATGCTTGGAATCCTGATTTCAGAAGGCCTCTCTGTAATAGGGAGATAAATGAAATGATTGCCCTCACACAAATCACAAAAAATCACTATGATAAGCGGCGGTGGACTCTATAGAAGAGCAGCATTTTCTCATGTGCCATTATATTCTTGGGGTTTGAGGAATAAAGAATCCTTCCTTACTTGAACACTTCTAGAATCTATTGGGCACAGAGGCACCGCCAACACCAAGAGTTTAACATTTTTCTTGCAGATTTTAATACAGAGCTGGGAGGGGTAAATCTAGCTTGGGTAATTCAAAGAATGAAAATCATTATTGGGCTTTATCACTTAGTTGTGGTAGTATGTGCTGGAAGAACAAAAACCTACATTGCTATATAGCCCAAATCTTTGGAACTTTAGTAGATAGTTCTGGTATCTGTTGAAGTTTCTGCTCTACCTTCACGCAATCTCCACACCAACTGCTTTTTGACAACTTTTTGAAAAGGAAGCCAAGATTCTTCAGGAGAAAAATTCAGAGTTTTTATTTGTGAAGACATGGCTTGAAAACCATACAATTTTCTCAAAAATGCTAGGGAAGAGAGAAGTAAGTTCCAGAAGCCATTCACTATATAGCTTCCTTTTGGAAAGCAAGAGCAGTTTGTCTGTAATAATGATTCTTTTTATGTCAAAGCCAATTGGAAAGCTTGTTGTAATCCCTCTTGACTTATGAAAGGATTTCCTATCAACCTATTTTGTAGTTTTATCCCCTTAATGATATCTTATTTGTCTGTAATAAAAGAAAATGGCAGCAAAGTAAATCTTGGGAACAAGTAGGGATTGAGGAGATAATTCTCTGAAAAGAGTGTCCCTATATTATACCAAGTGGCTGGTTTGAAGATGTACAATCTTAGAGATAGTTGGTGAGAAGAACAATAGTAGGTTCCTTAATTTTTGAAGAGCCTTGAACCAAAGAAAATTCGAAGAGTGACTGCAACTGATTTAGTGCTTCGGAGATTTCCACTTCCTATCCCTATTCCTTAGACTCCTAACAAGCAAACTCTAAAATCAGGGAAGGAGATTCATCGGGCAACTTTTCCACCGACCTCATAGTCATCCACTTCTATATCTAAATGCAACTCCCTTTATTTAGGACAGTCTTCCCAGTTCCCAAAATGGATGAAAAAAATTATAATAAACATATTTGCAAAACAATATTCAAAGTAAAAGACTCCTAGATTCAATGAAATGGTTCTCTATTCTAAAAAGGTTAAAGACTCCTAGAACTAGAAGGATCCCAAACTGAAGATTACAAGAAAGAAGAGATGAACCCCACAAATTTTTCATTCATATATTGTTACAATTAATTCGAATGTAGTCATCAACAGCAGAAGTTTTCCTGCATGATAGATGCTGAAATACAAGTCCTAGAAAAATGGAACATAATGTAGACAAAAACATATTGCAAAAGGAATTCAGGTAACAAAAACTCATAAAAAACAGAAATACCAAAACCAAACATCATATATATTTATCATATTTTCAATGACATAAATCATGGACTGAACGGTTATTAACATGAAACTAATTAATTCCAAAATTCCATGGGAAGTTCAAGAATAGCCAAAATGAGATGATACATTATGAAATTAGGAAACAGCAGTTATTCTAGAGTTTATAGATAACCACATGTCTCTAATTCATTTTAAAAAATATGTTAATGCCCTCAGTAGGAATCTCCATAGACTAAAGCATTTTTAACACTAATAGAAGTTTCAGCAGAGATGAAGAACAAGTGACTATGCCAACAAAAGTGCAGTAGAAATTAAGACATCGAAACCAATGGAAATGGATCTAAAGTATCGATAAAAGTTTTGAGATCTTATCATAAAGTTTCATTACCGTATTTCTTCCTCACATAGCCAATGAAGTAGCTTTGGATTTTTGCTGTCAGCTGGGTGCAGAAAGCTAAAAGTCCAGAGATAAAGAAAAATTAAAACCATCTCAATTAACATATCCAATAAGCTTTCCATTCTCGCCATTGAAATAACCTCTTCAAGTACTAAAACTTACTCGTTGAACTCGGTCAAATTCAAAAGGCCATCTCCATCCACATCTGACGCGTTAAAATGTTCAAATTTCCACCAACCCATATCGTAGCCAAAGGAATTATTATCTGGCAAGCAGTTTAGTAATGAGTAACACACAAAAGAACTGCCTAAAAAGGATCTACAAGTAAAAGAAAACATAAGACAAATGAAAAAAAAAAAAAAAAAAACCTGCCATGAATCTACATCATAAGTGCGGCAGTTACATTTGTTTTTGTCAAAATACTTCTCGATTAAGAAATTGATCTAAACGTTTTCCAAACTCTTAGTCCTAGAGATTGGACATTACAAATCATAACAAGTTTCTGAACCCCAAATAATTCGCAATGAGCAAGATTTTGAGCGCGACAAGAACTAAGAGTCCAATCCAAAAGCATTTCAACAAAAACCTACCTGAATTGCGAACCCAACTGGGAGGCTCGTACTCTGAAAACGAAACAACCCCATCATGATTCTTATCATGTGTCTCCAACTCCCTTTGAGTCCTATGCAAAGTTTCCCTCTGAGCCTGCTGCAAATTCCATTCAGTCAATTCATCCACAGTGACAAATCCATCAACTGGGTGAACATCAATCTTCGGGAACAGCAACGTGAGCCGATCAGTCACATTAAACCTATTATCATCATTAAGATAATCCTCAGCATCCGCGAAATCCTCCCACTCGGGTTGCGATTCTTCGCCAGGTGCCGGTTCCATCAAACGCGCCGCCATCTTCGGATAATGTTGTTCTACATATTGCTTCTCCCATTGCCGGTCTTCACGGCGGCGCTCAATGTCAGCGACAAGAGGGTCAAACGGCACAGGTTCGTGATGGTGGTGGGAAGGGGCAAAAGTGAAATTGGAGCGAAGCTTGAGGCGGCGATGGCGGTGATTAGGGGTTTTATTAGGGGAGTGAGAAACGAGAAGGAGAAGAAGAATGGATACTGTAATGTAAATGAGAATGGAAACTTTGCTCATTTTGTAAAGTTAAACAATCAATGGATGACAATGGAGAATGTGGGGGATTGAAGAAACAGTTGTTGAAGATGGAACTGAAAGGGATTGAGAATTTGAGAGAAAGATCTATGGAGGTAGATTGTTTGAGTGAAGAGGAAAATCAATCAATGAAGTTGCAGAGAGAAGATGAGTTGACGATTTAGACTAAGCTGAGTTCGTTTTGTTGTTCATTCATGACTTTTGTAGACGTGGTTTCGTAGATCTGCTGAATTTCCGCTGTTTTCCTCTGGCTAAATTATTTTTAAAAAAAATAAAAATAAAAAATATTAAATTACTAACTTTTGATTACGTCTCGAGTAAATTTATGAATTTTAGATTGGGTTGGATTCGGGTTACCTTTTTTAAAATTTTGATTGACCAAATTCAATCCAAAATTTTAATATATATATATATAATGATGTTTATTTGAAGTTTATAATAGATATTTTGAGTTTTGATATTTAACATTTGAATTTTATAAAAATTTAGGCCATTTTTTATAACAATTTTGTTCTTTGTTTTTGTTTTTTAAAAATAAGTCTATGAACACTACTTTCATTATTTCACTAGTGATTTAAAAAATCAAGCCAAATTTTGAGAACTAAAAAAAGTAGTTTTTTTTTTTTTTTCTTGAATTTGGTTAAGAATTCAACCATTATACTTAATAAGGATGCAAAATCGTGGTAAGAAATGTGAATGAAATAGACTTAATTTTCAAAATCAAGAACAAAACACCAAATGGTTACCAAACGGGACCTTATTAGTACATATTATAGACAGATTTAAGTATTTTAAGTTAATAAAAAATGCATTAGAAAAAGAAAAAGCAAATAAAATTCGGGTTGGGTTCGAGACACAATTTGGGTCATTCGAGCTGTCAACTCAACCAATCCGAAATTTCGAGTTTGTCCATAAAAATCTTCCCAATCCAATCCATATACACCCCTAAGTTTACCTAATAAATCTTTAAACTTTCAATTTTATATCAATTAAATTATTAAATCTTAAAATATATCAAATGGATCAACTTTTCAATTTTTTAATAAATTTTAAAATTTTTAATTTAAGATTTCATTACTATAAAATTCTATTTTATTTATGAATTATCAATTCACTCTTTTAGAAAAATAATAGATATAAAGGACATAATAAATATAAAATTAGAATTTTATGGACGTAAAGCCGAAATAAAAATACATACTTATTAGACAAAAATTTTAAAGTTTAGGAATGAGTAAGACATTTTCAAAAGGTTTCAAGACTAAATATAAACAAATTTTTAAGTTCAATGATTAAATTTATAATTAATCGATGTAAAAATATTAAATTATAACTTCAGTCCTATACATATGACCTAAAACTTGTATGAAAGGATGAAATTTGACCAGTTTTTCAAGATTTATACATTTTGCTAGCATCACTAAACCCTTATTTATTTATTTTTTTTCTTTTTTTGCTCTTGCTCACCTTTTCACTCTTACCTTCGCATTTGTTCATTATGGCATCTAGAAAAACTTTGAATATTATTGTTAGTTGTCGCATATTATCAGCTGAAGAATATAGAACTTTGTTCGTTGTCGATGCTAGATGTAGAATATAGGGAAGAGAGTGTTTTTGTCGTTGACACAATAAAGGAAGTTTTATAGAGGGAAATAGAATAGAGAAAAAATAATTATTAAAAAAAATAAAAGGTTATAGAATTGTTGTTTTGAAAAAACCATGTGAAATGACCTTTCTTAGGCATTCATCATATTATCTTTTAAAAAGTGCCCAATAGATTTGTCAACTTTTAATTTTGTATCTTATAGGTCTCTAAATTTTAAGATGTTTAGTAGATGTCTAAATTTTCAATTTTATGTTGAATAGATACTAGTATACTTGAAAAAATTTAAAATTAATTGATCTATTAAATATAAACATATATGTTTTAGAACTCTAAACTTTCAATTTTATATTGAATAGATTAGTGAACTTAATATATATATATATATAATCAAATGTACAAATACCTCGAATTTTATTTCATAGATAGTAGTATTTTAATCCAAAGTTTTTTATTTGAAATTCAATTTTAATCATTTTTTCCTTTTGAATTAATTAAAATTCAACCTTATGTATCAAATTTTACCTTGTAATCAACTTTCAAAAGAACATCAAGGAATTTGTTGGAATACATAGTATTTTAATATGAGTTCAAGAAATCTATATTTAGGTGCATTATATTTTAGTTTTGGTTCATGAAATATTGTGTTTGAGACACTAATTTGTATATATGAAGTATGTGTTTAGGCTGACTATCTTTTTCTCGGTATCGTAGGATTAATTGTATGTTAAATATTAAATTTTGTGAATAGAAAAAGAATGTTTAACATGTTATTTGATCTTCTTTTTAATATTTAAGAAAAAAACTTGAATTATGGTACATTTGAATTGCCTAGAAAAAAAATAAAATTTCAAACTATCATTTTTAATTAAACATGTGTTTGGTTACGAACAATTTTGTTTAGTTTGCTTTGCACATAAAGTGTTCCTATTAGTGTCAAACTATTATGTCTATTAGACACAAATAACAATTCCAAATTTGTGTTTAAAAACATTTTCACTTGGTGAGTTTTTATTTCTATTGTTCTATTATATATATAATTAGTTGAGTGGGTAGAGTTAGTCATCGGAGATCTTCGTCATGATGAAGTTGGCTACCAAAGGTAGTAAATGAAACTAGTCGTCGTGGTTGGGTGTTGAAGGTGATTGTTGGAGTTGGCGGCCGAAGTAGTCATTGGATTTAGTCACCACAACATGTTGTCACAGTAATTTTTGTCAGAGTGAGGCAGACAAGGACGGAGCTACATAAGGGCCAGAGGGGTACGTACCCCCCTCAATTTATCCGTCTTTTGTATTTTTAATATAAAGTATAAAGTAATATGCATTAATATATAGAAAAGTTCAACTTAAACAATAAAATTGGTGCTAGATTGTTGGTGTGCGATGATGTTTGTTTAGTAAGGTACGAGGGTTCAAATCCTACAACAAATAGGTCAAACAATGTATCCTTTAAAATATATCATGTGTCATTTTTAATAAACAAATAATCAAACAATACATCTTTTTTTTTTTTTTATCGATAATGGAAGTTTAGAAATTTTACATTCATTGTTTTTCTCATCAACTTCAATTAGCTCCTATAGCTATTGCAAAAAACAGATTGGAAATTTTTTAAGCTTTAAATAATGGTGAAATATCAAGTGGTCAAGGATTAAAACAGGAGACAATGATTAAACGACTAGGAGATATTTGATGTGGATCACATTACTATACTTTAATGAGTTTTATTACAATGTTCTCTTCGGTAGTTGATATACTTGAGACAATTGTACAAGATGGGTTGAATTCAAAATAAAAATATGAAGCAAAGATTCTAATAAGTTTGATCCTATCTTTTTACTTTGTTTTTCATATACATTTTATGAAAATTATCTTGGGAATCACAAAATAACTTGTCCCACGCATCACAAAGAAAAGATCAAGATATTGTGAGTGCAATGGATTTAGTCAAAATTTGTAAAGAAAGACTGCAGAAAAACAAGAGCAACTGATTAGGATTTATTGTGAGTATGATTTTTTATTTCTGTCATAGTCATGATATTGAAGTCCATAAAATAGATGACATATTTCTAATTTGAGGATGACAAAGGCAAAAATCTCAACCAGTTACAAATTTACATCGTCATCGTGTTGAAGTTTTCTATGTCGTCATTGATATGCAACTTCAAAAGTTAAATAATCGTTTTACTTAAACAAAAACTAAATTGCTTCTCTATGTGACATGTTTAAATCCGAAATTGCTTCTCTATGTGACATGTTTAAATCCGAGTAATTCATTTGTTTCTTTTGATAGAACAAAAACTTAGTCAACTTGCTCAAGTTTACCCAAGAGACTTTTCAGTTATTCAACTCTCTATGTTTGAGAATTAACTTCAGAATTATATTATTGATATGCATTTAAAGATTGATTTTATTGAGCTAAAAAAACATATGTGATCTTGCAGCAAAAATGGTCTAAGCGAATAAAGATAATGTTTATCCATTAGTTTATATATATATATATATATATATATATATATTATAAAGACTCGATCGCGTAATCGAATGGGAGATCAATGGATGAATGATTATCTTATAACCTATATTGAAAAGGATTTATTTGATAGGTTAGATACTAAAGTTATCATGGATCGATTTCAGAACATGAAAACTCATATAGGACAATTATAATGTATTAAATTAGTTAATTTATGAAGTTATGAATACTTTTTTCACATTTATTTATAGATATCTTTTTTTGTTAGACTTATACATATTGTGCCTTTGGTATATAAAATTCCTGACTTCACTATTGGAAGTAGAGGTAGTCATCAATGGTGATTGTTGTTGGAGTTGGTTATCACAACATATCATCGCCACACCAAGTGAAAGTATCGGAGACGGAGACTTGATTAATAAGTAGGGTATGAAATTTAAACATATAGTTTGGAGTAAATGACAGAGTTAAAGGGGGTTTAAAAACAACATTCCCATTATACATAATGAAATTAATGGGGTTTGACAGGAATATGATAGAAGTCATATTTCATTTGAATATATTTAGTAGGGAATCTAAAAATATAAATGCAAAAACAAGAGATTTAATGAAAATGAAAAACGTAACAAACTTGTATGTTAGGTTTTTATATATATGTTTGGTAGTAAATTCAAGTATTAGATTTTGATTTAAACAATTGTTTAAAATGTATTTGATATCATGTTTATAAATCATAAAACTATAGTTACCCACAAAATATTAGTTTACAATAAACTGTTATTAATTTATTTATGAACATGTTTTATGTTAAAAAAATGAAAAATTAACTTAAATGACAAAACTGCTAAATATATTTACAAATAATAGCAAAATATCACAATTTATGACTGCGTACTATCTGTGTCTATTTGTATCATGATAGACACATATAGTAGTCTATTGTTGTCTATCTCGATCTATCACAGATAGATTGTGATATTTTGTTATTATTTATAAATATTTTTATTCATTTTCCTATATTTGAAAACAGCCCTAAATGTGTAATTATTATTTTGTAATATTATATAATTTATAAAACATTACCTAATACATATTTTATTTTTACAAAATGAATTATGTTTATAACATAACATACTATATTTTTAAACGTTGTTATCTCATTGTAAAATGAAAACATAAAAATTTATTTGTTTTCAAAATTTATATTATTGTTTGGATTTCAGAATTCAAAAAGACGTTTTCATAAACAAAATATCTATATTATTTGACAAATATATATTTTAAAAGTTGAATATGGAAACATAAAAGAGAAAATCAAACATACCCTCAAATATAGTTTACAGTATATGTAAGAGGGCATACTATTTTATATAGGGGTGTAATTTATAGGAATGTAAAAACTCGAACCGAATCGATGGATCGAATCAGATCGAGTCGGTTTGGTTTTTCTCCTTTTCACATTTTCTTCTATTTTCTTTTCCTCTAATCTCCATTTTCCACTTCCATTTGGTTTCAATTGATATTTTGCTTTTTCCACTCCAAGGTTTGGCTTGGTCTCTGGTTCCAATACCACCATCTCGCAAACCAAAGTTTTAGGTTAAGCTTCATGGGGTTCAATGAGATTTTTTTTTATATTTTTTTTTTCCAAATTGGGTGCTAAAGAATGAATGTTGAAATGGAAGAAGAAGAACGCTGTTGAAACGTGAAACTCCTTCCCTTTTTTAAGAATGAAATTGAGATTTATCTGACCCAACTCAATCCGCTTCAAGATCGAAAAAACTCAATAGGGTCAAGTCGGTTTTAGAGAAAATTCGACCCAACCCAACCTGTTTTCACCCTAGTGATTTAGATCATAAATATGAAATACCATACCTCATTACAACTATTTGAGTCGAACTGGTATATCTTTGTGTATGGATATGATGTAGCTATTTAATATGAAAAATTATGATATAAAGTGGACAATCATGTCATTTTCTATTGCGACTATTTGAGTCCAAGTTATATCTTGTGATGTAGATCATAGATATGAAAAATTATGATACAATGATGGAGACACATCTTTTGCTATGATGTGACTATTCAAGTTGAGGTGGTAATAAAAGTATTGTTCTCATCTCCATTCTTCATCACACTTTGACACAAAAATATCAATGTGAAAATATTTGGCACATGGAGCCGTGGTCTGATATATAATCTATTTTTTTTATAGAGATAAAAAATATTGATCTTATTAGATAGAAATTGATCTTATCCTCTATTATTTTCTGTATTGGAATCAAAGAAAGATATTTTAAAATGGCTCTCATATATGGATGTGACTTAGATTATAAATATGAAATATCAATTTCTAACGGTAAAAATATATTTAAACAAACAACCAGACATTTGTTTTTAAAAATTTCACAAATTCCCATTTTATCTTACATATTCATCACAAACAATGTAATAAAAAAATTATATATTAATTATAATATTTTTAAAAGTTTTTTTCTCCATGTACTAAAATAAACTATAAATTTCACAATTATATGATATATTATGAATATGTTCCTAAATTTATGAATCAAATACCCATATTTTTCATAATTGAAGACTAAAAGTATTTTCATCATTAAGCATTGAGATGGTAACATAGCACACTCATTGCAAAATAAATAAATAAAAATCAATTTCCATTTTATTTCAACCAAATCATATTATTAGTCATTAGTTATTGCATCAATAATCAATTACCATTTTATTTAACAAAAACATATTTCAATTTATCTTATTTCAACCAAAAAAAAAAACCCTCCAATAATATGTCTCTCTTCTTTTTATTCTCTTCTTTTTTTAATGAACCAAAAATGTTATTAATCAATAATTTAGTTTACGAGTTGCAAAAAGAGACAGGCAGCAGGGAGATGAATATGACCTTGTAATCGATTGAGTGAAGAACAGTGAAGAACAGTGAAGAATCGATTGAGTGACGGAAAAGCTACAGAAATGTAATTTGAAGATTCAGAGTTTCCGAGCGGCGGAAACGGCGATCAGATGCCGCGCCGGTGAGGATTTAGTTCAACCAAAATCCAGACTGTATGCAATGTGCGAATCAAAATCAGTTAATCGAATGCACTAACAGTAGTTTCAACGCTCATCCGGCCTTTTTTTCCGACGCTCTTTTCTCCGATCGTCGACATCTTCATCGGAACTAGTGAAATCCTCTTCCTCATCGTCTTCGTCTTCCTCAGATGGAGGCGAAGGATCGAGTCGAGCAGCATCCTTAGCCCATTGAATCAGCTTCTCAACCTCATCCTCTTCGTCCTCGCTATCAACATCGTTCGGTATCGACGACGGAGGCGGTCTGGTCGAGGAAGGCAAAGACGCCTTTAGAGCAGCGAATCTAGCAGCGAGATCGTCACCGAGAATCGACTGAGATTCGCCATCGACGACAAGATTTTCGATCGATAGCGGCCGGGACGAGGAATCGGATTGAATATGCGGCTGAGGAGGGCGAGGATTGCGCGGAACGGCGGCGGTGGAGGAAGGTCGCGATCTTAGGGCTTGGAAACGGCGATTGAGATCGGAATCGAGATAGTTCGGGGATACACGGGACATGTGTGAATCGACGCTCAATTTCAGCATCAGATCGTCCTGAGCTGCTTGTAGCAATTGCTCGACTTGTTCATCGTTGTTGCCACTTCCCATCTGATCTCGAATCCATTCTTCTCCTTCCAATCTTCCGTCTATTTTAGCAATTTTGTTAAAATACCTTTTTTTAAAAAAAGAAAAAGAAAAAAGAGAGAGAGAGAGAGATAATTGTATTAAAGCCCCGATCTCAAAGTCCCAAATGGTTTTTGGCCCACACTCTGAAATTTTGAATTTTCTCGTATCATCAACTTTACGAAATTATCCTTTCGGATATTCAAAAAATTCGATGACCATCCAATCAATTCAATTCAATCTATACTATTTGAATCGGGTTACTAATTCATTTGAATTGGATTGAATTCAATTAAATGAAAATTTTATGAGTTCGGTTAATTTATGATCATTTAATTTATGGATTCACAAAAAATAATCCGAACAAACAATATCTATTATTAATATTAAAAAATATGTTTTTTTTTTCAATACAATTATATATACATATATTTATTTAAATTTTACTTACTTTCATGATTTTGTTTTAGATTATTTATAATCCACCAATTATTTAAAAGAATGTTTTAAAACTATGGAAATAAATGTTTCATAGTATGATTAAAATTGATTTGCTAATCTTATTTCAATATGTGAAAATGATTGAATAAAATCTTTTACATATTGACATATTACTTATTTTTAAAACAGAAATTTTAATGATGTCCTAATTAATTCGAACCAATCCAACCCAAATATTTCATACTTTGGGTTGAGTTGGGTTCATTATTCTATAAGGATTGTTTGGGTGGAATAAATTAACAACTCGAACATTAAGTTGGGTTCATTATTCTATAAGAATTGTTTGTGTTGAAGAAATTAACAACACGAACATTGAATTTGGTCTAAAAAATTCGTCAACCCAATCTAAACCATGAATACCCCGATCTCCTTCTCTATTCTCTCTTCCTTCTTTCTCTTTTCGATTTCTCATTTCTCTATTTTTTCCATCGTAAACGTGCATCGTCGACCGTCAAAACATTGCAATGTGGGGTCGTCGGAGTGGGATCGAAACGTTGTATGTGTGGACAACCAGAAGCGAGAGAGAAAGAAAGAAAAATAGAGATGTTGGAAAGTGGGAGATTGAGAAGAGATCGAAGAGCGTTATAGAGACGAAAGGACATCGAGATGGGGTGTCGTCGAAGGGAGAGCGAGAGGAGAGACCACGAGTGAGAGGAGAGCAAGAGAAATGAAAACGAGATAGAAGAGAAAGAAAGAGAGAACGAGATGCCTAATGTGCATGTATGAGATTCCATTTTGGTAATTTCACTCGAATACGACATAAGCAAAAGGTATAAAAGAAAAATGTTCAACTTAAAATAGAATGTCATATTATCTCATTTTCACTTAAATTTTGGATCATGCATCGAACGAACACTTTTTAAAACATCTGATGGGGTCCTATATTTTCACTTTTGTTCTCTTAGAATTGGTCATCCAAAAATTAATCTTTATCCAAATTGGTTAACTAAGGGAAAAAAATACCTTTTTAGTCGGGTTTATTTATAAAATCTAAAATGTTACCCATTTAATTTTTTTCCTCCTTTTCTAATGCACTTCTTAAGCTTTGAGTTTGATTTCAATTTAGTGCATGAATTACATAATATTACAATTTTATCGTTAAGGTTTGAGTTTTGTTTCAATTTGGTCATTTGATTTCAAAATTTACACTTTTAACGTCTATTTTTCACTAAATGTTCATTTCCATCCTTAGCAATATTATCTATTAATTAACTTAAGAGAATTGTAATTATAATTAATTAAGTTTCATTATTGTTTCATCCCTATTAAATTAATTATAATTTTTACTTTATAATTATTTTTAATTAATCAGTAGATAGTAACGTAAAAAACTGAAAGTGAATATTTAGTGAAAAATTGAGGTAAAAAATATAAATCTTGAAACCTAAATATCAGATTAACAAAACTCATATCTCAATGGTAAAATTATATTATTTTGAAACCTAGGGACTAAATTGAAATCAATCTCAAAACTTAAAAACTAAGGTCTTGTTCGATAACCATTTCATTTCTCTTAAAATTAAGCCTATTTTCCCCATTTCTCGTAATGATTTACATCTTTCTTAAGTACAATGGTTAAATTCTTGGCCAAATTCCAGAAACAAGAACAAGTTTCTAAAAGTTACATATTTTAGTTTTCAAAATTTGGTTAGATTTAAACAATTGGTAAAAAGTAGATAACAAATGAATAAATTTAGAGGTGAAAGTAGTCCACAAGTTTTCAAAACCAAAAGATCGAAAATATATTTTTCTATAATAATAAGGGCAAGATACACGTTTGTTCCCAAAGTTTGAGAATAATATTTATTTGGTCCACAAGATTTTAAAATGAACGTTTAAGTCTCTCACGTTTAGAAAAATAGTTTTAAATTGTCTAACTTAAATCGATAGCATGCCATGATTGGATCGACATTTTTAAAGGAGTCATAATATTTATTAATTTTATATTATTGTTATCTTGGTTGTCCTTTTTTTCCTCGTACCTCTATCTTCCCTTTCCTTTTTCCATCCAACAACAACTATAGCCCAAGAATAAGGAGCTCAACTCGCTCTCAAACTCAAAGATTAAGTTTTAAGTTATCAAAGCGAGCATAAGTCAGTTGATATACGAGTGTGATAATAATTACAAGTTATGTGATAAAATCCCCTTATACTTAATTGTACTGGAGGAAAGAAAATATCTATATAAATATACATAAAATATAAAATTAATGAATATTGCCCCATATTTTAAAATTTGTTTATTCAACTATGCCACATCAGGATTTCGTTAGTCAACTACTGGTTAACTTAATATTTGGAACCATTCAAAACTCGTTTCCAAACTCTAGGAATAAAATGTCTATTTTGAAACTGTGTATTTTACCTCAATAATAATTTTCATGAAAGAAAATATACAAAAAAAAGACCACTTTTTTAACTAATGCAACCATTTGAAGCTTTTTAGGTTTAATTTTAATATATTACGAATAAATAGAGATGGATTAAATAGAACCTAATAATGTATAGTATGTAATTTTATTATTTTATTAGTTTAGAGGATAATTAATCTAGTTGAAAGGTTAATAGTTCTATTTAACACGACATTGCATATTAAAAGTGGACTGTACTAATTAATTGAGATTGTTATAGGATGATATGGACTAGGGTGTACATCAATTTGGTTCTGGGAGAATTGATTTGGAAATTTGGTTTAGCAGTGGACCAGCGGACAGACAGTTGATTTTTTTCCCTTCTATCAGAGTCGTGGCATAGACTCAAGTTGAATGAAAGGAAAGATAAATTAATGAAGGGTTAATGTTAGGTTAACATGATTTTTCAATTTTATTTTTTTAATAAATTAATCATGATAGCAGGCTTGGAAAATACTTTTTAAAAAAATACTAATATGCCTATGTCGGTCGGTCGGTTTCTTAAATTTTTGGATGGAAAAATCGACAATCGACATTAATTTGGTCAGACCAGTTTTCGATGCCTTTATGTACACTTATAATAAGAAAGTTGTTAACTATTTGGAGTTGGTGTGAACATGAGTACATGACTCAATTGTATTGTACTTAAAAAAAAAGAAAGAAAACACTATGAGTACCAACGGATTCATTTGAATGGTAATATACTTAAAAGAACAAGAAAATTTTAAAGTATGTGGTAGAGATGTCCATGGGCAGAGTGGAGCCGAGAATGGCTTCCCCACTCCCTGTTTCATCCCCATTTCCGTCAAATTCTCCACGGAGATCGGGATGGGAATTCCCTGTGGGGATCGAGTTTCCGACGAGAAATTTTTTTTCCGTTTGATTTTTTTTTTTTAAAAAATCAATTAACATAAATGGCTATTATGAAATGTTTTCATTAAATGGTTAACTTTTATATGATTAGTTCCACATGGACAGTTAGACTTTAAAAAGAAATTAATCAATTTTTTCAAGTTGAAGGAAATAATTATCTGTCAAAATATTGATATACATAATCTAAAATGATTAGAATTCAATTCTATCATTTTTTTTATATTAATTCAAACATATTCATTATTTTGACCATTAAACAATAAATTTTAAAAGTTAAATATAATATTTATATAATAAAAATAAATAACATGACGTTAAATTATTATAATAAATATAAGAGAAATGCCTAATGGGGCGGGGACAAGTCGGAAAAGTGGACATCTCTATTTACATATAAATTTATCCTAGACAAACTAAAAGCATGTTTTGGAGTAAGTATGACATGATTAAAGTCACTTTTGACATTTCCTAATTTATTTTAAAATATGCTTTTATGGTGTATTTGAGAGGGATTCTCAAATGGTTAAAGTCACTTTTGTTATTTTTAAAATCACTTCGAAAATGGTTTTAATCATTCGAAACCAATTTTGATCATATGAAAGTTGTATTTAGTGTAAAATTATATATTAAATACTTTGAGTAATTAAAGGTCTATTTAGATTGACTAGAAAAAAAAATGTTTATAAAAAAAATCATTTTTATTTAAACTCTTTTGATAAAATTTTTTTAAATACACTTTGATAATATTTCAAAAGTTATTTTGAGTGGTTGTCAAACACTTCGATATTTTTTAAAATGACATATTTTCAAAATTAAATACCCGAAAAGTTAAACCAAATACACTATAAAATATGTTTCAAAGTGATTTTAAAAATTTGATAATTTTAAATGCAATCTCAAATATGCACTAACTTTCATAAACTTAAATTTATTCAAATTAGACACCGTTCATTACCATAGGGTAAGCTTTTAATTTTTACTAACTACTGAAAATCAATGGAAGTTGAGTAGAGGCCTAACAAGAATGTTGTGACTTTAGAGCAAAGCAAACATTCTAGCTTAATGTTGGATAAGATAAATGAGTTGTGGGGAATTCAACCTTGATTTTGTATATTGATTTTTATTTGTTAATGATTGGTTGAGTTTAATACAACATTTAAAAATTAACACAACAATCACGAATCTTTAATCTTTTGGTTGATGATATGTATTGATCAGTTGACATATATATTGACTTGTACGAATCTAAATTTTCCTATTTATTTATTAATGTTTGATTTGCATTAAAAACGAGTTTCTAACACATGAATGTAATAAAAAGATGAAAAGGGTAAAAAAAAAAAAAAAGTGCAACAATAATAAAGACCTAACTATTAATGAAATAAAATTGAATATCTTGGTTATAAAAAAAGTTTGGAACCAAAAGTAAAAATTTGGAAGTGGATCAAGTGACTGTTTCTCTTAGTATCGTCAATGTGAAGGTAAAAATTTGAACATTAAATCTCAAAATTGCTAAGCCATGCTCATATTGGTGCTTATTCAAACAAATGATTTTTAGTATAGGTTTCTTGTACTTATACTTCGACCTACCTCATCTTGGTGAATATTTGGGCTTAGGCAAATTTTTTTCAAGAGGTCCAGTTCATTCGTGTTTCTCATAAGTTGAATATGTCAAGTCCAGTTCAATCTTTGGTACTTATCGATTTAAGCTAGACGAAGATCAAACAATTGTAGAAGCCTAAAATCTTTAGCATACGATGTAATTCGAGGGTAGATGTGTCAATCCGAAACATACATGAAGAAGTTTAAATAGATTCGAAGAGGCATAATTACGATATAAAATTTATACAAAATTATCCTCAAAGAAATTACATAGGGTCTACTCCCAAGAACAAGAAAAGAACTATTTATCTCAACATCTCCATAGACAAAGAAAAAAGAGAGAAGGCGCTCCAATTCATAATTACAATAAAAAAAAAAAATCTAAAATCCCAAGCTACAGTGTGAAAAAGAAAGAAAAATCGAGTTGGGGGTTGTCTTCCTTGTTCTTTTCTCCATCCATTTGCCATAAAAAAAATCGAGGAAATATATAGAAAACTTCCAAGCGCTACTGGCGAGTATAGTTGCGCTCTGGCCTTGGTTTTCATAGCGTCTGCCGAACGCGAAGCATTACACTGTGCCTAATGTATGGAGTGCCACTGCGCCATTGGAGAGCATCGTGGCGCTCTCGCCAAATGAACGCTTCTGCCTTTGCGCGCAGTGTCGAGCGCCGAGCAGGAAACCGTTATGCTCCTTCTAAGGGGAAAATGGTAAATTTGCTCCTTTTTCTGATACTTGCTCCGTTTTGATCTGAAATGCACCCAAATCATCCCAATTGTCTCATTTGCTTGTTTATCTATCAAAAATATTAATCCCCTAAGAACTAATATGATTTAGGTGGGAATAAATAACTCTTTTAGAGAGCTATCAAACCACCTCAACCTAAACCTTGCTAGTACTCAAGCAAGAGAAAACACACAAGCACAAAATAAACAATACAAAAATTTGCATTCAAGTTTGACTCGGGCCTCAATTCTCAAACATGCTACAAAACTTAAAAAATGTGAAACTTGCAACTTAATGAACAATTTAAAACTTTTCCTATTATTTCTTACATGTGTGTGTTGATGAAACCAACCTAAGTGAACTCTAGAGAATCGGGACAACCTTATGGCATTCTCCATCCATCTTCCCCCTACTTCTAACTTGGGCACCGGTCTTTAAGCAACCTAAACTAATCAAGAAAGTAATACTTCGACTAAGGTGCCTGAAAAGTGCACACACAAAAATAAAGGGCATTTATTTTGCCTAGGGGCTAGTTTTCACACAACCAACCGTAGGGACTCATACTCACTATTTTCTTGCGAGCATCCTAACTGATCATAGAGGAGGTAGCTATTTTCATCCCTATCCACACACTCACACAACACTTTTTTGTCTACCTTTTTTAATGTTTTTTTTTCTCTCTCTCTCTTTTTTTTTGGCACACTTTTTAATATCACATTCTTTTTGCTTTTTTTTTTTTTTTAAAAAAAAAAAAAAACTCTACAGACAAATACTCTTTTATTTCTCCTTAGACTCATACTACATCATATCAAGTAAGGTCGCTCTCTAACCAATAGGGTATTTCTAGGTGACAACGAACTTATAGACACCATAAATCCATCCTAAGTCCTAAGAAGAAAAAACTAAGGTAGCTTCTGCAAAAGAAGGCAAACAATGCAAGAAAAAATTTTAAGTGTGGCTCATTAAATGCTCATTTCACAAAATTAAGTAAAGAAGCATGCAAGCATATCCTAGGTCATCCTAATAAAAAAAAATGCAAAAAATTTTGTAAGATTTTGTGCAAAAAAAAAAAGGATAAACAATATGCAAAAATAGGACAAACAAGATGCACATAAGAGAATCAAAGGGTGCAAACAACATGCAACTCACCCACCCCCAACCTAAACAATGCGTTGTCCCTAATGCATGCAAGCAAGCAAAGAAGGAGAAAATGAGGGGGGAGGGGGGGAGGGGGAGGTTGCTTGGGTACTTCCTGGATACCTTCCATACCTTCACTTCCTGGATAACTTTCATACCTTCAGTATCCGACTAAAACGATCCATTTATGGGTTGAAACAAGCATTTAGATCCTGGAATATAAGATTTGACACTACGATCAAATCTTATGGCTTTGAACAGATTGTTGACGAACCTTGTGTCTACAAGAAGATTCTCACCAAAACTATAGCATTCTTAATATTATATGTTAATGACATTCTACTCATTGAGAATGATGTAGGATACTTGATTGATGTTAAGCAATGGCTAGCAAGGCAATTCCCAATGAAAAATATGGGAGAAGTTCAGTTTGTTCATGGAATCCAAATTGTTCGGAATCGCAAGAACAAAATGTTAGCCCATAGGAAGCATAAATACGTCTAATTGTGCAGAGAATTGGTATCAGATACAGATACGATATGGATACGTCCAGATACATGGTAGATACGTGTCTAATACGTGATTTCAAGTATCTAATTTTTTTAAAAAAAAAATAATTTTTAGATATGTGTATTGTTGGGAATGACCTAAACTCGCAGTTCGTAAATGTTGTTGATTTTTTCATTGATGTTGCATCCTTCTATGAAAATCTAGTAAACAAATTCATGGCTATAACATGAATACTTCAACCTTATGTGACGACATAAAAATGGATCAAGTTAGTATATAGCCAAAATGGTCTATAAGTATAGAGATGAGATTGGGTATCTCATCCTGGTGACACTATTGGATGCGACCCATTTTGTATACTGATACAAATGACGTGATCCAAAACTCATTCATGTAGAGACATGTGAGTGGAGGAATCCTATGCAATGAGTTTGCATAAGACCGGACCTCGAAATAATCACTTTTCTTTATAACAACCGTTCACTGTTAAAAGTGACTATCTCAAACTCAATGACTTAGGGTAACTCGATCTTAATCTTGAGCTGACTATGAACTCCTGTTTATTCAGGATTATCTTTTGATCTGTATAAGTGAGAGTGGTCCAACAACACTGTTTAATAAGCCTCCCATTTTGGGGATAAGACCGGATATATAGCCGGGGACATTGCTCTGCAATATGGAATTCACTCATACCCGTTTTAGGATTAGCAGATGGGTTGTTTTTTTAAGCGTTGATGCCTTGCTTGAATAACGGGGTCCCACCTTTTCATGGTAAAGAGGGTTATGATATATAAGTTAGACTATAAATCAATTGTTTAATGGATGATCAGTGGGAGCTTAAAGAGCAAGATGTATTTACAGGGGTAAAACGGTAATCTTTAACCCAACTATAAATACGAACGACCTGTGAAGGATTGACTTACTGATTAGGGTTAAAATGGACAGAAATATATCTACAATGAGAAGAGTGCAACTATCGAGCTATAGTGGAATGTCTTGGTAGTTAACGAATAGTGATTAATTCAGTTTAAAAAGTTTAACCAATTAATTACAAGTCGTTGAAGCTCATGATCTGTAGGTTCATAAGGTCCCTCTATTAGCTCATAATTTGGATTAATAAATTGAGTAATCTTGATAAGATTTGAAATTAGGATTTGGAATTTGAAATGTTCAAATTCAATCAGGGTTTCTATTTATTGTATTCGATACAATTAAAATGTTTAATTTTATCGAAACTAAACGAAATTGGAGAAATGATTAATGTTTAAATATGATTTAAATATTATTGAATAATATTAATTTCATTTCGATGGAATTGGTTTTTATTAATTTAACATTAGATATTAAATTATTATTTTCTAATTAAAAAGTTTAATTATTTAGTTTTATTTAAAAAGTAATTAATTAAATTAAATTTATAAAAAATTAAATAAGTTTAATTTACAAAATATGATTTTAGAAATGAATTTTGGAAAACAAAATTTGAAAATTGTTTTTCAAAGTGGAGATTTCCAAATGCAAAGAACTTCCTTATTCACTTCTCCATTTTCTCCACGAAGTAGGAGTTGCCCTTTATGCAAGCCATGATTTTGCATGGTGAAAGTTCTATAAATTGGAGTGCTCAACTGAATTATGATTCATGCTTACAAGAACATCAAAAGAAACTCTGCAGAAAATTACCAAACCCTCTTCATATCTTATATACTTCCAGCTCAATTTAGTGTTTCCACCACACAATCCTTGCAAGAGAATAGTAGAGAAGATCTTGGTGGTTGTCTACTTGAAGGTTGAAGCTCTTTCACGTGGAAACTCAGCTGGATTTGAAGAGGATACTTCAAAGGTATTGTGTTATGCAAACCTTCTTCTGTAAAAGTTATCTTGAAGCATGTTTTAAACTCAAATTAAGTATGATTAGAGTGCTTATTGATTCATTTTTTCCTCTATTACATGTTAATATACTCTAACACGTATCTGCTTCCAGATACGTGAAGGGGGTACGTGGGTCAATTTTTTTTTTCAAATTTAAGCCCAACCACTTACAAAGCCCAACCCTCAACCCATTTTATTTTAGTGCATGTTTAGGAGTGATTTTAAAATCGTCAAAAAATACTTTTTTCATTTTTAAAAGAGAAATTCTTATAAATAAAAAAAGTCCTAAAAATATTTACACTACATAGCAAAAGATTAAGCACTTTTAGAATTTTTTGCTATGAAGTGTAAATATTTTTTTATATTTAAAAATGCCTCTTTTTAAAATCACTCGAAAACACACTTTTAATTACTCAAAATTAATTTAGTTTTCAAATTTACACTTTTAATGCAATTTTCATATCATCAAAACTAGTTTTGAAGTATTAAACATTTTCACGATGATTTTGAAAATGACAAAAGTGATTTCAACCATTTAAAAATCACTTCCAAACATAAAAGTCCACTTAAATTGAGCAATCCAAAACACAATAAATTAAAAATGATAAAAACATAAAAAAAATTTTAAAAAATGAAACGTAATTAAATCTTCATTCTTCCCTTATCTCTCACTATTTAAATCATGATTCACACATAATTCATCCTCAACTTCATTCTTCAATCTTCATCTTCTATTTCTTTCGTACCGTCTACTCTAGACGCTCAACAATCACTCGACGTTACTAAATTTTTTTCCAAGTTTTCACTCTCTTCTTGAATCTATTTTAATCTAACTTAAAAAAGTATTATAGTAATTAATTAGACTTTCTATATGTGTGTGTGTATGTGTGTCATGTGTGTGTGTGTATGTATGTATGTATATAACGTATCTGTATCTTAGTTTTTTAGAAATTAACGTATCGTATCCGTATCATGTATCCGTATCTGTGTTTATGCTTCTTAGGACTTAGCCCTGTCTCAAGTATCATATATAGACAATATGTTGTCTTGATATAAGATGCATAATTTCAATAAGGGTTTATTACCTTCCAGACATGAAATTCATCTGTCGAAGGAACGATGTCTTAAGACACCTCGAGATGTTAAGGACATGAAATGTATTTGAAGAATCTCTTAACAAAGAGCATCCATGAGCGCATTCAGATATTTTCGATTTCACCGTGACCGAAATACAACATATACATTCTAACATACAGTTGTGCAAATAAACAATAATTAACGACATGCTTTGAACACTAAAGAATAAAGAAAAGAGTTATCATACCAGTTGAAGACGTTCTTCAAGCTTTAGAACTCAACGCAGCAGAAGACCTCTATGCGATCTCTATCGCCCAACAAATGCGTCGGCTGCAGCAGCACGATCAATCACGAACAAGTGAACTCGGGGGAAGACACCACCAAAATGGATCCCTTAGTATTCTCGGAGTGAGAATCCAAAGTGTGGTTTTTTATGAGTTTGGTAGAGGTAGGAGGAAGAATTAATCGTGTAGACGATAAGCAAGTGGGAGAGAAAAGGAAGCTATCGTATAGCTAAATGCTTATCGTTTAGAAAAAGGTAGACGATCGTTTAGAAAACACGACACACTATACGATCGTTTAGGAAAGCTATCTGATCGTTCAGGAATTAGCGTGTGATCGTTTACGCGCTGAGCGACTATCGTATAGGTTCTCGACTTATGCGATCGTTTACGTTTCCACACCGACGCCAAAAAATTTCCTGAACTTTTTCGAACTTTGCAAAAGAAAACAAAATTTTATTTGTATTCTTCGGTTACAATAACCGACGCGGTTTTTCCCATTAACACACGTCCGAGAGAAATTTTATACTAATTATCATATAATTAACCAATTTAAATATTTAATAAATATAATCATATTATATTCTTACCCTATAGTTTGATATCACATATCTACTATAGTAATTTTCCCTCTACTTGATATAAATAATATTTATATCTAATTTCCTCCAAAATAATGTATCTCATACATTTAGTCGATTATATCATATATAAGTAACCAATCCAATTATATCATATATAATCAAACTCCCTCTTGTCAATTTGAACATTTCAAATTAATCCAAACATTGATTCTTGACTTTATCCAAGCTACCCAGGGGACCTGATGGACTTGTGGCTCGAAGCTCCAACGGTACGTGAATAGTCGATTAAACTATTTAGCCATGAAATCCACCATCTGTTAACTGTCAGACATTCCACTGAAGACCAACATTTGAACTCTTCTTACCACAGATATATTTCTGTGTCCATCGGATATAACCAATAATGAGTACGATGACCCTTCACATATGCTCGTAAGTACAGTTGGGCCAATTTATCGTTTTTCCCCTGTAGTTACATCTCACTTCTTAAGTACCACTGATTCCTCTGATGAACAATACAACATAGTCCAACTATGTATAAACATCTCTCGGGCCAAGAGAAGGTGTGTGACGCCACATTGTTCAACCCTGGAATCAGCCCTTAAGGGAGCTATCTATCTACTTACCCAGCCTCGGGAAATGAGTGAATTCCATCTTATGTAGTTGAGTTCCCAACTCCCAAATCATACGAATCCTCAAAATGGTAGGTTTGAATCAGCGACCTGGCCATTTGCACCCATACAGATCAAAGGACCGCCCTCAATGGCAGGAGTTCCCAACTCACTCAGGATTGAGGTCATGTTACCTATGGTCATCCCAGTGAAATGAAGTCTCTGTCATGAACGGTGTTATATAACGAGACGTTAACACTTCGTGGTCAGGTCTTTTACAAACTCTTTGTATAGGACGCCCCCGCTCGCATGTCCATAATACGAATGATCAGAATCAGACCATCTGTGACAAGTCACAACACTTGTGATCATTCCACAAAGCGGGTCGCATCCGTAGCGTTACCAGGATAAGGTTTCCCTCCTATATCCATATACTATAGACTATTTTGGTTATCACTCAAGACATGATCCACTTGTATGTCACCACATACATGTTTAAGTTACATACAGATAACCATAGATTTTAAATTGATTGGTTTGTGGTAAAGCAAATAAAACATACAACTAAGCAAAAAACAAAATGTGAAGTAAATATAATATATTATACAACACAAGCGTTCGTACAAACTGTTTACAAACTACAGGACACGAGACTTTAGGGCATCAACCCCAACAGTATTTCCTATGCATCAACAATTGGTAGTCTGATGTATGCTATGTCGTGTACACCACTTGGCATAAGCTATGCAGTAGGAATCGTTAACAGGTTTTAGTCCAATATAGGATATGATCATTGGACTGACCGTTAAAAATATCCTCAAGCATCTTAGAAGAACGAGAAAATATATGCTCGTGTATGGTGCTAAGAATCTGATCCTTATAGGATATACTGATTCTGATTTTCAGACCAATATAGATTTGAGGAAATCAGCTTCGGGATCAGTGTTCACTCTAACCAGAGGAGCTATAGTTTAAAGGAGTATAAAACAAAGTTGTATTGCTGACTCTACCATAGAAGCGGAGTACGTGGCTACATGCGAAGTGACTAAGGAGGCAGTATAACTTAAAAAGTTTTTAATCGATTTGGAAGTGGTTCAAATTATGCATCTGCCTATCACATTCTACTGTGATAACAATGTAACAATTGTAAATTCTAAAGAACCTAAAAGTCATAAGCGTGGGAAGCACATTAAGCGAAAATACCATCTCATCAAGGAGATAATGCATTAAGGAGACGTGATTGTAGGAGTATTTCAACATGTAGTGGAAGCAACAAGGATCAATAAGCATTCAAATTTATTAATTTTGGCTGTAAATAAAACATGCTCATACAATAATAAGAATGTTTCAAGCAATACCTTGTATAACTTCTTTAATCTTGAAATCAGCTGCAAATCTTCTCCAAATCTCGTTGTGAACCACCTCAAGATCTTCCTCACTATTCTTTTAGAGCTTTAGATTGAGTTGTGGGACTCAAAATAAGCTTGAATGAAGGGAACTTGGAAAAGAACTCACTGCACCACCCGCTTGAAGAACAGTTTCTTCCATTCGAAATTTTTAGCAAAAATTCAATTGATGCATGCCTCAATTCCACTTCCAACTTCGCTATTTATTGCAAGACTTTCATGCAAATAAGATGGTTGCATGAGATCCAGCTCATGCTTGGATTATTGAAGCTAGAGTCAAGTGGATGTTGTAAAAGCAAGTTGATGAATGTGAGTGGAGAAATCCCACATTTCCCATGTTTTTGTTTTTCCAATTATGATTTTCAAAATGATTTCTATAATCAAATTTGTTTTTCAAAACTAAAAACATGTATTGATTTTACAAAACTAATTTTCTAATAAAATTAATAATAAATAAATAATTAAACAATTTAATTAATTCTAATTAATTTAATATCAAATGTTAAATTAATTTTACACAAATTCTGCCTTCATGAATTTAATATTTAAATCATATTTAAATATTAATAAATTCTCCAATTCTGTTTAGTTATGAATTAAACGCGCAATTATATCTCATATAATTACTAATCACTTAATTCTAATTTGAACGTTTCAAGTTAACTTATCACACTACTCTAAAGCTAATACATTTACGAGTTAGTAGGGGGATCTCGCGGACTTACAAATCATGTGCTCCAACGATCTGAGATTAATCGGCTAAACTATTTACACCGAATTAACCCCCATTTGTTAACTAATGGATCACTTCACTAAAGCCCATAGTTACACTCCCCTCACTGTAGATATATTATGTCCACTCGATGTAACCATGATCAATAAGTTAACCTTTCACAGGTTGTTCGTAATAACACCTAGGTCAAATATATGTTTTACCCCCGAGATTGCCTCTTGTTCCTTAAATCCCACTAATCCTCTAATGAACAATTGATTTGTGATCCAATCAACAAACCGAGTCTCTCTCGAGCCAATGAGAGGGAGGGGACCCTTGTTCAAGACCCGGAGTCAGCATTTAAGGGAACAATCCCTCTATTATCCCTGAAAGCGAGTAGAAGTGAATTCCATTTTGCATCCTATGTCCCCAACTATTGACCCGGTCTTACCCTTGAAATGGAGGTTTATTGAGTCGGCATTGTTGAGCCAACCTTCACCTATACAAATCTAAGGATAATCCCGAATAAATAGGAGGTCATAGTTAGCTCAGGATTAAGGTCAAGTTACTTAGGTCATCGCTTTGAAATAGTCAGTCTTAAATAGTAAACAACGTTATAAAGTAAGAGTGACCAATTTCGTGGTCCTATCTTGTACGAACTCCTTGCATAGGATGCCCCACTCCTCATGTCATGACATGTATAAATTAGGATCACATCATCTTAGCACTTTACAACTCTTTGTAACAACTACAGAGTGGGTCGCATCCGATAATGTTACCAGAATAAGACACCCAACCTTATTCATATACTATAGATCATTTTGACTATTTACTTGAACCTGATCCACTTTTATGTCTCCACATAAAGTTTAAGTACTCATATAATAGTCTTGGGCTTTTTAGTTTATTGGATTTCTAAAACGAAATAGGCAATACACATATTCAATAACAACTTACTGGTTTTTTAGAATAAGTTTTATTGTTTACAAACCACGAGTTTTAGGACATAAAACCCAACAGTGAATGTCACACAGATAGCCTCAAAAGACAATATTGCCGATCCGTTTACTAAAAGACCTTCACGGCTAAAGTGTTTAAGAGTCATCTAGTGAGCCTAGGACTACAAGTTGTATAAATCTAGGGCAAGTGGGAGAACTCATGGTTATGTGATGCTCTAGTTTATTATATTTATGTTTTTCTTTCACACTCAACATTGTATATGTGTAACCTCGCTGGAGTTTTAGTCCAAGTGAGGAGTTTGTTGGGTTGTATGTCCTAAAACTCGTGGTTTGTAAACATTAAACATATTCTATTTTACAATAAAATTGTTATTGAGATTATTCAGTAAAGTTGTGATTGAATATGTGAATTGAACCTTTTAACCCTAAATCCAATAAACTAAGAACCCTTGGCTATAGCACAAATACTTGAACTTTATGTAGAGATATAAAAGTGAATCAAGTTTGAGTAATAGCCAAAACCATCTATAGTATAGGGATAAGGCTAGGTACCTTAACCTGGGGACACTATGGATGCAGTCCACTTTGTATTTAATACAAACGATGTGATCCTGAATTGTTCATGTGGAGGCATGTGAGTGAAAGAGTCATATGCAATGAGTTTGCATAAGACCGAACCACGAAATAGTCGCTTTTATTTTATAACACCGTTTACTGTCAAAACTGATTATTTCAATTCGATGACCTAGGTAATTCGATCTTAATCTTGAGCTAACTATGAACTTCTGTTTATTCGGGATTATTATTTAATCTGCATGGGTGAGAGTGACTCAACATCGTCGACTCAATAAGCTTCCCACTTTAGGGGTAAGATCGGGTAGATAGTTGGGGACATAGTCCTGCAAGATGGAATCCACTCATACCCGATTTTAGATATAGTAGATAGGTTATTCTCTTAAGTGCTGACTCCGAGTCTTGAACAAGGGGCCCACCTGGTGTTAGGCCACAAACCAATTGTTCATTAGAGGATCGATGGGACTTTATAAGCAAGATGTAATTACAGGGGTAAAAACAGTAATTTTGACCCAACTGTAATTACGAACAACCTGTGAAAGATCGACTTATTGATCATGGTTAAATCAAGTGGATAGAAATATATCATCAGTGAGGAGAGTGCAGCTATTGGGCTTTAATAGAGTATCCCGGTAGTTAACGAATGTAGGTTAAGTAGGTTAAAAAGTTTAGTCGATTAATCTCGGATCGTTGAAGCCCATGATCTGTAGGTCCACTAGGTCTCTCTGCTAGCTCATATCATACTAAAGCTTATGATAGTGTGATGAGAGAATTTGAAATGTTCAAATTCAGTTTAAGAAATAACCATTAATTATATATGATATAATTGACGTAGTTATATAGTTTAATTGTTGAATTAAACAAATTGAAGAGTTTGAAAGATTTAAACACGATTTAAATATTATTTACATGAATAGTGATTCATATTCGGAATTGGTATTTTAATTAATTTAATATTTGATATTAAATTAATTCAAATTAGTCAAATTCTTTAATTAATTATTAGAATTAATTGTATTTGAAATTGGTTTTAAAGAAATTTTATTTAGAAATAAAATTTCATTTCAAAATTGAATTTTGGAAATTGAATTTTGAATGCAATTGGAGTTAGTGGAAAGTTCTCACCTTCTCCATTTAATTAACACCTATAACCCCACTAAATTAAAAATTAATTTGGTGTTAATATTTGATGTTTTTAATTTGCATTTTTTTTCTTTAAATAGAGAAAAAAATTAGCTAATTAAAGGTTCCATGCATTTTGCTTTTGAAGCAAAATTTTCTCCTCTCAAAATCCTTCACCAAAAGTTATCTCTCAATCTAAAATTCTCTTTAATTAACCACACAATTAGATCCCACAATCCATTCTGAAGAATAGCGTGAAAGACTTTAGCGGTGGTCCACGAAGTGCTCGTGATCAGAATTCATTAAGGGATTGCTGAAGTTTTGAGATTCTTCAAAGGTTGTATCTCAAACCCTAATTTCTTGATATGAACATGCATGTTTTAATCCTAAGATTAATGTAGTTAGAGTGCTTAAAATCTTAATTGCTTCTGCATGTGCATTGCTAACTCTTACATCTACAAGAAGATCATCAACAGTTTAATAGCTTTCTTAGTGTTGTATGTGGACGACATCCTACTCATTGGGAATGATGTAGGTCTACTGACAGATTTAAACAATGACTAGCCATCCACTTCCAAATGAAAGATTTGGGATAGGTGTAGTTTATTCTTGGGATCCAGATTATCAGGGATTGTAAGAATAAAACGCTAGTTTTATCTTAAGCATTATATATTGACAAAATGCTTTTCAATTCCAGAATGGGATTATTACCTTTTAAGCATGGAATTGTATTGTTTAAGGAACAGTGTCCCGAGACTCTTTAAGAAGTTGAGGAAATGAGACGGATTCCCTATGTATCGGTAGATATCAGTCCAATCTAATATTTGATTACTGCACAGTAGTTAAGACCATCCTCAATTATATTCGAAGAACGAGGAACTACATGCTTGTGTATGGAGCTAAGGATTTGATCCTTACAGGATACACCGACTCTGATTTTCAGACTGATAAGAATTTTAGGAAATCCACGTCAGGATCAGTGTTCATTCTTAACGAAGGGGTCATATGCCCTAGTTTATTGTTTTGTGAACTTTATTTTATTTTATGCTTTGTATTGTACACCCTACTAGATTTAAGACAAATAGCTTTGTATTGTACACCTTACTAGCTTTAGGTCAAGTAGGAGATTGTTGGGGTTGATGCTCTATATCTCGTGGGTTTTGTAGTTTGTAAATTACCCGTTCACAAATTATTTATTTAATAAAGTAAAGTGTTATTTTATTTTGACATTTAGTTTGTATTAATCCAATCTAATAAACTAAGATCCATGGTTATTTTATGTAACTTAAACATGTATGTAGTTGACATACAAGTAGATCATGTTTAAGTAATAACCTGAACAATCTATAGTATATGAATGAGACTTGGTACCTTATCCCGATGATACTACGGATATGACCCACTTTATAATTATTATAATAGTTGTAAAATGTTACAAATGATCTAATCCAAATTGTTAATATGAAGACATGTGAATGAAGATATCCTATACAAAGAATTTTTATAAGACCAGACCGCGAAATGATTAATCTCTCTTTATAACACCATTACTCGAAGAGATTTGCATTTCATTAAAATGACCATAGGTAACCTGACCTTAATC
The DNA here is from genome assembly GCF_027475165.1 of Benincasa hispida. Lineage (NCBI taxonomy): Eukaryota > Viridiplantae > Streptophyta > Magnoliopsida > Cucurbitales > Cucurbitaceae > Benincasa > Benincasa hispida. Next base: position 36,446,088 of record NC_143489.1, on the reverse strand, counting down.
TAGAGTGAGTTGTAAACTTTTGCGTACGAGGGCAATCATTTGATATGTATGGGTGAGAGTGGCTAGATTCACCGACTTAATATGCCTACCATTTTAGGGATTTGTCTTGGTGGGGAATTGGGAACACAGCTATATAAGATGAAATTCACTCATTCGTGTCATAGGGGTACGTAGATGAATTGCTCTCTCAAGGACTGATTTTGGGTTTTGAGCAATGAGACGCCTCACCCTCTCATTGGCTAAATAGAGGCTCTAGTTCATAGTTGGACTATAACTAATCGTCCATTAGAGAGGTCAATGGTACTTAAGAAGTTAGATGTAATGATAGGGGAAAATGGTAATTTTAAGTCAACTGTTGAAGGATCAACTTGTTGTTGATTGGTTATATCCATGGACATGGAAATATATCTACAATGTGAAGACTGCAACTGTCGGTCTTTAGTGAAGTAGCTGACAGTTAATGAATGTTAATTAGTTTAATCAAAGAGTTTGATTAATTAATCTCATATCATTGGAGCTTCTAATCCGTAGGTCCATGAAGTCCCCTTACTAGCTCACTAAGGATAAAATAAGGGACAATTATTTTAAAAAAAATAATTAGAATTTTCTAAACTATTTAAGAGAATTTAAGGTATTAATTATATTAATGTGGTTAACATAAAATATAATGTACATTGATACATTATAACATATAGTTAATTATAAATATGATTTGTGATTAAAAATATATAATATGTGAGATAAAAATATTTGAAAGATTCAAACATTATTTATATGAATAAGATTTATATCAAATTTATAGGTTATAAGGGAGAGTTGTATTTTAATATGATTAAGGTGCATAATATATGGTTCATTAATTAATGGTTAATTAATCAAGTATATATTATAAAATTAATATTATTTATAAAATAACTCCCCACTTTAGAGGAGTTATTCCTGCATCATGTTGAAGGGAGTTACAGTAACTCTCATATCTTCCCTTTTGATATTTGTCTGAATTAAAAAATGAAAACATATATTGGTGATCATAATGTGAAAATTGACAGACGAGTTCTCTCCTAAGAACTTTCACTCTCTCTTAGTCCTTCTGCCTTTCCTTTCTCCCGAAAAAACAAAAGGAGACCATATTTCATATCCTTTGACTGAGAATAGTAGAGGCTCCAAGTGGTGGTGTCCTATTCGTTGGGTTGTTTTTTCAGGGTTCGTGTAGAATAGTTCATGTTGTTCGTAATTCTTAGAGAGAAATTATGAGAATAGGGAAATTCTTCAAAGGTAAGCAATTTCTTCTCCCCTTCCTATGTAGAAAACATGCTTATAGGTTTTATTCTATATTTATCCTCTGTAATTCTGTATGAATTTCTCTGCATTTTCATTGTTCAATTTAAATTTTAATTGCACGGCGTTCACGCGCTTCCGCAAAGGAATTCCATTCCTTCAGCCAAAACTTCCCATCCACGCCGCTCTATCTAAGCGGTGGTGTGGTAAAAATAATCGGCGCCCAATGATAGTGCCCTCTCGGAAATAAGGATCTTAGTGGCTACAACTTGTTGGAAGTGCTTGTAGGCACCTTAGAAGGAAAATATATTCTGGTCATATTGTGGCTAGTTATTAGAGATACTGGCTATGTCATTTCCTCTAGTTTTCTTGGGAGCCACTGTAATTTAGCGCTAATTGCACAACTCAAGACAACCCAAAAAAGAACTACGTGAATAACTCGGTATAAAATTCTCAAAATGACTCCTAATCTACCCACCCCCAAACCTGCACACAAAAAAATCACAACAAAAATTCCACAAAATTGATCCAAACTGCACCACTTGTATCCTTCCTCCAAAATTTCAGAACAAATCAACCATTCCGAGCTACACAGCCTAAATCTAGCTAATCTCAAGCAAAAAAAAAAAAAAAAAAAAAAAAAAAGTCAAAAAGAAAGAGGAAAACCTCAAACTAGTTAAAAATGCCAAGTTTTTCTGCAAGTTTGAAGAAAACCCACAAAAAAAATAGGATGAAGATCCAAGAAAATGAGTTTTGTGTTTGATTTATGGAAGAAATCGAGAGATTTAGGTGATAAGAGTGAAGAAAATCGGTGGGATAAGAGAGAAAAACAGAGAGGAAACTGAGCGCTAGCACAAACTCCTTCCATTCATTATTTGACACGACATTAGATGATTTATTAATTTATTGTATATTTATTTCGTGGATCCCATATAATTCTTAAATGCTACTATGTGGCAAGCAATGAATTGAGGTAGTATAGAAAATTTTCTATACCATTGTAGTACTAGAAATTTTCTCATTATTTATCTCTAAAATGTTTATTCCAAATTTCAATAGTCTTACACTCTAACTTTTTTGTGATTGATTTATAAATTTGTGGATAAGGTAAACATTTGGTAGTTTATATGACTTTTACTAAATTTGATTGTTATTATTGAAGGTCTGTGAAAACCGTGCGGAAGCAAAATCGGATCCCAATTTAATTATTTTACAGAAATGTAAAAATTCATAGAAGAAAAATTATGCACAAAAAATTTACTGCATGCTCTACAGGATATAAAAGGAAGAAATTAGGGTTAGGATAACACTTACCCTTGAAGTCACAATTCCTTCTTGATTTTCTCTCCAATCAGCCACGATTTCTCCTTGGACAACAAACACCAAAAACTCAGCACTCCAAAGGGCCAATTGGTTGGACACTGCCAAAGTGAAACCTCTATTCTCTTTCGAGATGAGAATCCACAGGAGCTGTGGGCTTTGTGTCACAATTGGGAAGAGGGAGAGAGTAATTTTAGAGAAAATTTTGAGCAGAGATATTTCTTGGGAGACCTTGCAAGAGATTACTGGGATCATTTTTCACATATGTTATGTGTTTTTGGGAAGAAGATGATCTGCCAACCACTCCATCTGCACGATCATGAGAGAAAAATAGGAGGGAAGTTATTTTCATAACTCCCCTTTTAATTAAAAATTTAAATTAAATTAAAACAAAATTTAACTTAATTAATAATATATAATTATATAATAACCAACCATCTTATTATATAATGCATATATTATACTATATGTTATATCTAATATAACATATAACTTATAGTTTATATTATATCAAATATAAAATAACCTATAGTTTTTAATTCTCTCATTTAACCTATAATATTTAATATAAATCAAATTTATATTAAATTTAACCTATAGTTTTTATATGAATCAAATTCATGTAATTACTATTTGAATCATATTCACATATTTATTTCCTCTTAAAATAAACTTTATATTATAATGTATCAAATACATTATATTAGTTATATCATATATAATTAACTCTCTCGATTAATTTGAACAATTCAAATTAACCAAAAATTAATTTGATTATTAATAAATCTAGTTGAGCTACCGATGGGACCTTATGAGCCCATAGATTGAAGTTCTAATGGTACTTGGATAATTAATTAAACTTTTTAATTAAATTACTCAACTTCCATTAATTGTTGGTCGCTTCACTAAATACCGATAACTGTACTCTTCACATTATAGATATATTTTTATGTCTATTGGATATAACCAATCAACGGTGCGTTGACCCTTCACAAATTGCTCGTAAGTACAATTGGGCCAAAATGACTATTTTGCCCCTGTAGTTACATCTAACTTCTTATGTACCACTGATCCCTCTAATGAGTAATAAATCATAGTCCAATTATGACCAAACCCCTATCGGGACAAGAGAGGGCGTGGTGCCACATTATTCAAGCCCTAAAATCATTTCTTTAAGGGAGCAATTTCTCTACTTGCTCTAACTGTAGAGAATGAGTGAATTCCTTCTTGTGTAGCTGCATTTCCAGTTTCCCAATCAGCCGAATCCCCAAAATGGTAGGCATATTGAGTCGACGACACTGGGCACTATGACCCATGCAAATTAAAGGACTGCCTTCATAGGCAGGAGTTCACAACTCACTCAGGACGTCAAGTCACTTATGGTTATCCTAGTGAAATGTAAGTCTTTTCTATCAATGATGTTATATAATGAGATTAGTCATTTCGTGGTTTTATCTTATACAAACTCTTTATATAGAACACTCATGCTCTCATGTCTTTACATGAATGATTAGGATCATATCATTTGTAGCATTTTACAACAATTGTAACATCTATAAAGAGGGTCGTATTCGTAGTGTCACCATGGATAAGGTTATCTACTACAAACTGTTTAGATTATCACTTAAACATGATCCACCTATATGTCTCCGGATACATGTTTAAGTCATAGAAGATAACCTTGGATCTTAGTTTATTGGTTTTGTGGGTTAATGTTACTAAATGCCAAATAAAATGTCTGGATTTTATTACATAAATAAATTATTTCTACAATACAATTACAAACTACAGGACCCACAAGATTTAGGGCATCAATCCCAACAATTATTTCTTAGAAAAAACCTATCTCGATTTAATTTGACAAAGTGCATGTTTAAGAGTGATTTTGAAACGGTTAAAATCATTTTTGTTATGTTAAAAAGCACTATGAAACACGGTTTTAATCACCCACAATTATTTTGATATATAATTTTAAAATTTTAAAATATAAAATTCTTATCACCAAAATTAGTGTTTTTTTTAGAGTAATATAAAGAAGACAGAACTAACGAGATATCAAATCCCTAGACACCACAACATCGATCCATAAGAGGTAAACTTTAAAGCAAACACCAAAGACTTTGATTTATTGTCCATTACATGCCAGAATGTGAGTAATGGTATTACAGATTATTGAGCAAAAAGAGAGAGCTTGAGACAATGCGTTTTTTTATGAAAAACTATAATGTCATCAAGAAATGAATGGACTTCATTGTTGAAACAATCCTAACCTTCGAGTAAGTTCCAAATAACCATCGAATCTATTTCAACCCATAAAGAATAAGTCCCTACTTCTTCAACTGTAATAATACCGTTTAGGAGAGGAGCAACCTTGACAAGCTCAACAGTACCGATGAACTTTAAAGCTTTTTGCATTGATATCAAAGGTTCACCATTAGAATTATGAGCAATGGATCAAAAGTCCACCTCTCCTATAGTGAAGGAAGCATTAGAGTTAAGCTTATACGAGTTACCCTTTAAGGACTTCCAACGGTTGATGTGAACATCATCAATAATCGAAAGAGAGGGTGTTTGGGCTTGAGACAAACTCGAACTTCTCTGAGTAGCATACTTATCCATTTCCCCAATAAACTCCCAAGCCCACTGGATGATGTTAAACTGCCTCTTCTAGGTCATTTCAAACACCATCAAGTTGCGCTGGTTCCAGATGATAGCAACAACCAATGCAAAGATTTGCTTTTCCATTGAACTCAAAGTCTTTGAGATCCCATGAAAAATAGAAGCAAATTTAACATATTTTGTGTTATTTAAGATAACAAGGGAACCAACTTCTCCAAATTTTTCTTGTTTGTTTAGAACTCCATATAATATGAAGCTTTGTTTTCAATAGTATTTTTTAGATAGGGCAATAACCTGAATCACAAATTTCCCTATGACAAAGATTTGTTCTAGTAGGAAAGGCTCCAATACAATCCTGCCACATAAATATTTTTGTGTTTGAAGGGACGTTTATATTCAACAGTAGATGCCACATCATACTATTCTGATGGTCTGTTAATGTAGAAGCTTCACAAACAAGACCTTAAGCTAACTTGTATCCACTTTTAATAGAGTACAATCCTTTCCGATCATAGTGCTGGAAAAAGTGATCCTCAAAAGGAGTGTGAGCTAAAGGAATGCTCAAATTAGTCTACATTCTTATACGAGAAAATATCCACAATCTTTTGGTCATTTCAATAGTTGTTACTAATTGGGTTGTTGACATAATAATTTAACAAAGGTCGTGGATGAGAGAGAATTTTTTAACATTCGCTTTTGAGGTACCCATTCATTTGCATAAATATCAATAGTGACACCATTTCCCACTCTCCACCTTTATTGAATAGCAACTCCCTGCCCCATAAGATGCCTCGCCAAACATAAGATAGACGACTCCTGAGACTTGCGTACAAAAAAATTCCTATGAGGGAAGTATTTAGCTTTAAGAGTTTTAATCAATAGAGTGTTCCCTGTTTAAAATTTGCCACATGTGCTTAGCTAAAATAACTTTATTTAGTAGTTGGATATCTTTGAAACCCATGTGGCCTATGTCTTTAACCTCGCCATTCTTTTCCAATTGACAATGAATTTTGCATACCCTTATCAAAATAGCTCTACCAAGAATTGACCATTAAACGATTGAGTTCTTGATAATTGCAAGAGGGAGTTTGAAGTAGCTAAACGTGTAAGTTGGGATACCCTGGGAACAACTTTTAGTATAACCTATTTTCTAGCTCTTGAGAATAGACGATCTTTTCACCCTTGGAGAGCTTCATAGACCTTCTCTTTAATATAGTTTAGAGTTTTACTTATTTTTAGAGAGGACAGAGGGGATTCCAAAATATTTTATGTGATCTCGGACCACTGTGACTTGGATCAAGTTAGCCAAAGACGATTTAAGCTCATCGGAAATTCTTTTGCCAAAAGTTATAACTGATTTTCCATAGTTAATAGTTTGTCCTGATGCCTTTTCATACATCTCTAGAAGTTGAAAATTTTCACAAAATCCTTAGAATTTTTCTTGAGAAATAAAGTAATATCATATGCAAAAAAAAGATGGGTGATAAAAGGTGCTGAACATGCAATTTTAAGACTAGAAAGCTTACCACAAATTCGTACATGATGGAAAAAGCTAAAAAAAATGAAGAAGAGATTGGTTTTGAATGATTAAAAACAGATTTCAAAATGATTTTAAAAGCGACAAAAATAATTTTAATTATTTCATAATTACCCATACATGAAGTCAAAAAATTGTTTTTTTTTAAAGGTCAATAACATGTGGAATGAAAAAATTGAAAAATGCACAAAATATTCGACATGTCGTTTGTACGAACACTTTGATATCTTCGAAGGCGCCCGCCCTTTCTTGTTCGCATTTTATAGTGTAAGAAACACAAAAACGTCGCCGTAATTCACTACTCTATTCCCACCTTCGACTGAAGACTACAACAAAAGAGAGAGCGAAGAAGCCGGAAAATGTATCCCAACTCCGGCCACATTAACGGCTTCCACGACGGCGGCTCCTCCTCCGAGAAGCGGCCTGGAACCGTTCAGAAGGGTCGGCCCCGCCGGGGAAGAGGTAGCCGGTCATCCAGTGGCGGCGGAATGAGGGTTTCTGAAGACAAGCCGCCGACGCAAGTGGAGGGACCTCCTTGTACTGACTTCGACATGGCCTACTTCCAATCCTACTCCCACGTTGGTATTCACGAAGAAATGATCAAGGTCTGTTTCGGTTGTTGTTCTATATTTGTGAGAATTACTGATGCGTTTTACTTGATGATATCAATTTCCTGCATTATTTTTGTTCTGTACTGGGAGCGGTGAAATTTTGGGGATGGCAGAGGACATCCTTTCTAGACTTCAAAATTGATATCAAGACTTTGAAGAAAGACTGACTAATGAAAGACCTTACACTATTTGGGAACCTCTTTTATATATATATAAATTCTGAGAATCGATATCCTCCCTGGCAAATGGCAACAAGAACACCCAACAAGGTGCTGATGGTGAAGGAACTAGGTTGACTGAGCTCCAGTCTAGTATTTTGGTTTAGGGAAAGGATAAATGTTGTTAAGATTTGCCAAAAGGAAGACGCACTTCTCTGCTTCTCTCTCCTTAATGGTCTCCTCCATAAAAAAAGAATTTCAAGAAACTGAGTTCTAGTTTCAGATATACATATACTTTGACTGCAACCCCTTTAGAAATTGGAACAGTATTTAAAGCCGTTTGAGGACATCACATAAAGTGAGGCTTCCTTATCAGCCATATTCTTAAAATTCAACTGAAGACCAATTGCCAAATTTTAAAGAAAGAAGCTTGAAAACGTTGGAAAGCTTGGAGATGTGTCGGTATGAGTTTTTTCATAGTAGCACACAGATCAACACTCGAAAAATCCTTACCATATCCCCATTATTCTTATGGATGCATCCAAGAGTAGCCTTTCTAAATGTTTGAGTTCTTTTTAATGAATTTATGTTAATTATTTAGAATGAATGAATTATATTAGCTAAAAATACACATAAATTTAGAAATTCTACTGCAATCATGTTGTTCTTTCTTTACATTGATATATTATGAATGAAATACCTATTTTCAGGATAGCGTACGGACGGAAACTTATAGGGCGGCAATTATGCAACATCAGAGTTCTATTGCTGGCAAAGTAATAATTTTGTGCTTAATGTTTTTAAATTTGTTTCTCTGTCATATGTTTAATGAAATAGTTTGGTTAAAACATGATTTTGGTCCCCTTACTTTGGAACTTGTTATATTTTAGTCTTTTTTTTTTCTTTCAAATATCTAATTTTAGTCCTTATACTTTTGATAATCTTAAGAATAGTCCCTATTATTGGCTTGTTGTTGATTTTTCTATAAACATCTAGTCTTTATTAGCCTTCCCTCCATTTTCTCATCTAAAGACAGGGGTGAGCTTTTTCACTATACAATGACCACTATGAACGAAGGAAGAACCACGATGAATGGATGAACTATTAAATTAAACAGCCGATTCGATCTCTCGAGAACAATAGCTAAGGGTCCTGATACTGCCACTTGGATCTGGAACCTTCATGCTGATGCACACGATTTTGATAGCCATACTAGTGATTTGAAGGAGATCTCTCGAAAAGTATTTAGTGAAGAGATTAATGTCTCTCATTGATTTTCACATGGTGTCTATTCTTACCAAAATTATTATTGACATTTAATCAATTTTGATAAACATTAACTTTGAAGGATCAAATTTAGGATTTATTGAAAGTGTGTGGACTTAAATGAATTGAAGTTCAAAGTATAAAGGCCAAAATGGTATACTGACATGATAGTCTCTTATCCAATTATTTGTCTTTTTCTTTTTCTTTTCAAATAAAAGAAATAGACATTTTCATCAATAATTAGGAAGTTACAGATGGATACTGAAAAGACATCTTCCTTTAGGAGAAGACAATCCTTCCTAAACACAGAAAATTAGAATTTCATATTATGAAAAACCAAAACTTGACTTTTTTTGAGAACCAAAACATCATGAAAATGTGCCCAAGTCCCAACTGGGAATAATTACAAGGAAGAACTTGGAACAATACACAACAAAAGGCCTGTCCCTTTGGCTAAATCCACATTTTTCACCTCTACTTAAAAAAAAAAGTTTCATTTCAGATAATCCCAAATAATAGCTTTTATGGCATTTATCCGTCAAAGTGCTACTTTATTTTAAATTCCATACCACAAAGTGGCTGACATTGTTTTAGAAAGCTACGGAGGCTTACGCCTTGAGGCAAGGCACTAAGTTTTAGCCTTCAGACTTACGCCCTTGATGAACAATAAGAGGCTTACGCCTTTGTGAAAATGCACATAGGCTCAAAATCTCTATGCTTCGTCTAATGCTTAGAAAAATAATAGTGATTTACTTAGTTCTTCAAAAATATTAAGGTTTGAGTTAGTTGTGACAATTTGAACTAGGACTACGTTAGTTGTTATTACTTTAACAACATTGAAGGCAAAAATTTATAGTATAAATCAATCTTATTAATGATAATAGTAATAGTAGAGATGATAAAGATATCCTTTTAGAATTTTTTATTAAGTGAAAATTGTGGGGGTTAAGTTTCTTTTTATACTTTTATATGAATATCATGTTTAGTCGTACTTGGCCATATAATTTGTTTTTAATTCACTATTTGAGGCTTATGTCTCTTACCGCCTTGAGGCTTATGCCTCGCCTCTTCAAGAAGAAAAGCCTCAAGGCCGCCTTTAGCTTTTTAAAACATTGGTGGCTGAAAAATATTATCATTTGCTCTTTTTTTGAATGCTCATGTAACACAAAGTTTAGTGTTTTTGTTTTTTTGGCTCCTTTTGTTTCGTGCTTTCGTTTTTGTGCTGTCGTTACATATTCTTTTCTTTCCTTTTCCTTAATGAAAGTTGGTTTTTAAATAAAAAATAAAATATGAACACAGAAAAAATAGATGTATTTGGTCATCCTCTGCTTTAATATAGAGCAGACAGATTAAAGGACTTAACGACATAGGAGGACATTTCTTTGATATTAAGCCACCCAAGAAAGAAAAACAGTCTACAAATAGTAAATTTTGATCTAATCTATGGTCTTTCTCTGCTATACACAAAGTTTCATGCATCTGTTGTCTTTGACTCCTGCACTCACTACGCATTATTTTTTACTCTATCAAAACAGGGTTAAGACTCCGGACTTTCATTTGTATAGCTCCATATATCCATATCTGGATTCTATTTGATGTACTTGGTTTCCTGTTTATTTACTAAAGTAAATTGAATACAGGTTGTAATGGATGTTGGCTGTGGCACTGGAATTCTCTCCATATTTTGTGCTCAGGCTGGTGCAAGGCGGGTGAGCTATGCTGTGTCTAAATGTGTTTTTTCTAAAAAAATTTATTGGAAAAATGCAGCGTGGGTAATCTATTTTAAAATTGTTCTTGGACTTTTAGCTTTTCCAATGGTGAGGTATTTTCATTTTTGAATATTGGTTGAATTGGTCCAAACACCTCGCTGTAGGGTCCTAGACATCTCTCTCTTAATTCCAATTACTTGAAATTCAATCATTAACAGTTCTTTTTCATCGCGCTTTTCTATTAAAGATTGTATAGTTATTAGTAAACAAAAAATTTATGCAGTGGAACACAAGGGAGTGCCCATTACTATCAAAGCATGATAGGTGTTATTATCCAAATTTTGGGCAGAAAATAGGAAAAATCAAGAGTATTTAAGAAGTGAGAGTGGTGCAAGATCATGCTCCCTTTGCTTTTGTTTTTATTTCTTTTAATAAACAGATTGGATGGGATGGAAAGGACTGGATCTCTGTGTATTGTGGTAACAGAGCTACTTTTCCATTTACAATACCATGTTGTGTATTTAAGTCGTACTTCATTTTTATTAGAATCTAATAGTTTCTGTTGGGCCCTCTTCCTTTTTGATTAGTGAGTACTTGGATTCAAGAACCAAATTGTTTAATGTTGGTTTAAAGTTGGTGGGCATGCAAGATTATAGCGTGGTAGTTAATTGTTTCATTGTGTAGGGTATAGGCTAATGAAGAAACTAAAAGGTGTGTTTATAAAAGACTTGAGTATTAAGAAGAAGAAGGAATGCACTTTTAAGGTAAGGCAATTATTGAAAAGGAGTAGAATTGATTGATCCAGCAGATGAAATACTCTACTAGTTGGGCAATGGGAAAAAAAAGGGAAGATTAAGAAGGGATTTCAAGAATGGTGTTGTGAAGAAGAAAGAACCTTTTAGACCTAATAATGGTGAAAAAGCTTGTGATGTCAACAGCAAACTCCTCCATGCATCAAATGGATAGAAATGATGGCCCTTTCTGAGCTGCATGGTTTTTTGTTTGGTACATGGTCTTGGATGATTTGATCGATGCTTGGGGCTTGGTTATGCAATTGGGATATTGTTCACAGAGTGACTGAACAAAGAATGTTGGTGTTGTTTACATTGAGTACATAATCCATAATGTAAGGCTGAGATTTGGCAGTCCAGAAGAAAACAAGACATCTTCCAAGTCTCATGTAAAGGATCATTGAGTTGATGTAAAGTGGTATTCCTATATTGGACTAGATATGTTTGGAAAAAGATGGAAAAAGGTTATAAGCATCAACAAGATCCTAGGAGGCCATTGTTCGATGAATTTAAATGATCTTGTAACAATGTATGCCCTTGTTCAGAAGAAAACAAGACATCTTCCAAGTCTCATCTAAAGGATCATTGAGTTGATGTAAAGTGGTACTCCTATATTGGACTAGATGTGTTCAGAAAAAGATGGAAAAAGGTTATGAGCATCAACAAGAGTCGAGAGGCCATTGTTCGATAAATTTAAATGGTCTTGTAACAATGTTTGCCCTTATCGAAGTTGAGAACATGGTACTCGACACACTGTTAGTTTTTGAGAAGAATGAGGGAAGGATGAAAGCATATTAGTGGAAAGTCACTTAAATCACTGGTTGACCTAAAAGCTTAAGCTGATAGATAAAGGTAAATTTAACATTATATCAACACTTTAGCACTCCCCCAAAGCTACAATGAGCAATGGTTCTTTTACTTCTTATTGGCATGATTCTTGGCTAAGTTGTGGGAGTCTTTTGTCAATTTTTTCTTGCCTGTTTCGATTAACTACTAAGCCTTTTCTCACAAATTAGCAAGGATGGTCTCTTAGAGTGCATGAAATTTATATCTCCATCGGAATCTTAATGATTTGAAAACTGCTGAATGAGCTACTCTCTTTTACCTCCCCCTGTTACTTTAGGACATCTTAATATATTTTAATAACTTTTGGTTCTGGCCCCTTGATCCATCTAACAATTTTACTGTTGAATCTCTCATGGAAGATTTGGTGGACTCTCGTGATCCTATTTCAAGTCATCTATACATAGTGGTTTGGTTTAGTCTTTTTTCATTCTCTTAATGAAAAGTGTGATATCCTTTTCAAAAATACAAGGTGATTTGGTCACATTCTTATACAAAGAAATGAAAAATTTTCATCAAGACCGTAGTCTTGGAATAGTTAATATGCCAGACCGACTTTAGAGGTGTATACCTTCCCCATCTTGGTGTATTATGTGTGCTGCTCACATTGAATATTTGGATCACCTTTTCTTCATTGCTCTTATGCCTCTTGTTATTGAGCCATCATCCTTGATGCTTTTGGTTGGTCCCTTAGGCTTTTTTTGGATTGCACATATTTGCCTACATTTTTTATGACCTCCTTCCCATGGAGAGAAGAAGACTCTTTGGCTTGCTCTTAATAGAGTCTTCTTTTGAATCCTTTGGGTGGAAGGAATGGAAGACACTTCAGAGGTCCTTTTTCATCTTTTGATATGTTTATGGAATTGATTCCTTTTCACACTGTGTATTGGTGTGAACAATATCATCATTTTTCTGATTACAGTCAAATTGGAAAATCTTCATGTAATCTACCTATAGGTTTTTTGGCGTTTATTACCTCTTTTTATTTATTTATTTTTTAAAATAATAATAAATTTATTTATTTATTTTTATTTCATTCGACAATGAAATTTGTTTCTCTTCTATAAAAGAACTCTCAAATGTAATTAGTACAACTTTTGTTTTCGGTTCTTTTGTAAGGGTATTTGTCTGTGGTCAGGCAAGTTTACTGATTAATACCCTTACAAAAAACCGAATTTGTTAGACTGGTTTAGGGATTTAGCTTGATTTAGCTTGGTGTACTTTTTACTAATACAATGAAAATTTAATCCTGTTGTTTTGTTTTGTTTTTAAAAATTTGAAAAATAAACTTAATTTGTTAATCTGAGATCTGGAGGAACAAATATTTATCACTGCACAACTTTCTTGAATGCTTGTTGTTTCTCGCTTTTGTCAGGTTTATGCAGTTGATGCAAGTGACATAGCAGTGCAGGTATTATTCCAGTACGATATTAATATCTTAGCTATTATTATGGTTGTAAATAGTATACCATTGGGCTTTAAACACTTGCGTGTTTCTAAATACCATTTAAATTTTTTTTTTATATTTTATTTTATTTTATTTTTTAAAAATTTTTGCTACCTGAAAATTCTTTCTGTAATATCTCTCACCTATGTATGGTTATTGTTGAAATGGTGTTTTAGTCCTAAGGGCGTTTTAGTCTTTTTCTTAGTGTCTACTGTTTAGGGTTTCACTCAGTTTGGTTATTTATACCTTCCTTGTGTTGAGTACTGGGTATCAGAAAATTAAAAGAATAAAAATTCTCCTATCGTGGTTTTTCTCCCTGATCTAGGGTTTCCACGTAAAATCTGTGTTTGTTTCTTCTCTTCTTTTTTCAATAGTTATATTCGTAACATTCCCTTCTTGCATTATGTTACCCTAAATCCTTTTATGTTGGGCATGTTACATTAGTTTCATTCTTAGGTATCAGTATGTGCTCCATGTGCAATTGTTATATCATAAATTTTTATATGTAATTTTATTAAAGGTCCTAGTTAGACATCTATGAATCATGCAAGAAGTAGAATTTGAACTTTAGGTCTGAGTTGATTTTGCTTTCCTTTGCAGGCCACAGATGTTGTTAAGGCTAACAATCTATCGGAGACAATCATTGTATTGCATAGTAGAGTTGAGGTGAGCTCTTTAAGTTGCAAATTGTCTTTGCTCCTATTTGGTTGCTTTGAGTTTTCATTAATCTTAAATTGATCTGTTTAAAATGTTTCCATTATTTGAAAATGTGAATTAATGACTGGAGTCCCTTCTTCTGACTTTTGACTCCCTTTTTTTTCCTTCTGTCTCTTTTGTTTTTTAAAAGAGACTAATGCTCAAAATATCCAATATTAAGTAAATAAATAAAGGAAAAGATCCTCGGGACGAATAAAAAACAAAACAAAACTAGTAAGGTAAATGAAAAATGAGACCAATAAGACTTGTTTTCTTTTCTTTTTCTCTCTCTCTCTTTTTGGATAAAAGGACTTAGAAGACTTTTAAAAAGGGGAAATGAAGCATCCCAACTTTGACTCTTACTCTTGCTTTGGTTGCCTTTTGAGTTTTTGATTCATCCCTTCCTTTGTACTTCCATTCTTCAAATTGGTTAAAGAAATGTTTCTATTATAAAATTTTGGGAACACATGTAAATTTTAGGTAGCCAATGTTCAACTAAATGGTGAAAAATATCTCTCTAAATTTACAATCATAGATTCTGTTCCTACTGGCATCACAATAGAGAATTTTAATATTGGTTAACACAACATTAGATTATTAGTATAATACTTAGATGTTGCCAAGTTGAGTACAGCTCAACTGGTTAGGGCATTTATCAACAAAAAGACAGAGGTGTGAAACTCCACCCCTAAACCCCCTACATGTTGGTACACATATATTACTTAGTTGTTTATAATTAATTATCTAATAATTTTGGTCAATTTGTTAATAAATATCAATAGCAGTTGCGTTAATGACCTTTTTCTCCTAAAACCATGCAGGATGTTCAAATTGATGAGGGTGTGGATGTTATAATTTCTGAGTGGATGGGATATATGCTTTTATACGAGGTGATTATGTTTATCGACTTGTAAAGCTTGGAATAACTACCTTATCTGCAAGTTTACCTTAATGCTTTTCATGAAAGAACCATTTTTTACTTTATTCTCTTTATTGAACAGTGCGGTTTTTGCTATTGCAGAGCATGCTTGGGAGTATAATTTACGCTAGAGATCGGTGGTTAAAACCTGGGGGCCTTATACTACCATCAAATGCAACAGTATCTTGCTTTTCTTATATTATCTTCAGTTTTGATCTGTTGTGTAATACTGGTGGCAAAATTTTTACCCTTTGTGCTTATTTCTTTCTTCGACTTGTACTATGAGATGTGTCTTACACTATCAACATATATGTCACCTATTTTTCCTGTAGAATCTCTTGGTGGTTTGGGTGCTTCATTTTGTAATGAGAAATGAAACATTCATCTAGAAGGATGCAAGCTGTGAAAATAACAGCTAGAGCTATTCAAGTGGGAAAACTTCAAATGATCAGCACAGCACAGCACACCTGTGCAAAATGAAAAACTATACAAAAAGATTCCATTTGCATGTATAACCTGTCTATGTCTATATATGTCTATATATGTACGTCCATACATATATAGACATACACACACACACACACATTCATGAATAAAAAAGGGAAAAAACGAGAAATAGAAATTTAATAGAAAAAGATGAAAGCAGTTGAAATGACAGCAAGAGCTATCAAAGTGAAAAAACTTTATATGATCTGCATACCCTGTACAAAATGAAGTAATAGTACTCAAACTTTGGTAATTGGATACTTGTAACCAAGGCTTGTTTTTATGTTGTGCTTGTGCTTGGTTTAAAAAGCTTGAGTTGCTTGACAGATACCGTCTGATTTTATCTATCTTTCTCACAGTTGTACATGGCACCTGTTACTCATAGTGATAGATACAGTGCGAGCATTGATTTTTGGCGCAGTGTATATGGAATTGATAGTAAGGACACGTTTATTTCTTATTTATTTTTATTTTTTAAATTTTTAAAAGGAAATAAGTACATCTTGAAGCTATGCATATATATTTCCAGTTTTGGTTACTTGCTGTCTTGTTATTTGAATGTGTATACCTGGATCTCTTGTATGCTGTTATGAGTTAGGTTTTCTGTTTCTCTGTCTCAGCTGTTTGTCTAGAATTATTTGTACGTGATTGAATGTGTAAGTAATTGGATCTGTTAAATTACTGAGAGGATTTTTTTTTTTTTTAAAAAAACCGACAGCTTCATGATAGTGGTAAGGGGCTAAGGCACACAATGTTATCAATGAGATTAGGAGCCAAAGATCTTTCAATGATGGTTCAATTCCCTTCTAGAGTCCAAACTTTAAAGTCGTGCTGGGTTTCTTGGATAATGATTAGCAAGGACGCTTGATCAGGAGGCCTATTTCTCCATCTCTGCACCAGAAAAGTTTCTCCTGAAACTGAGGTCCTAACCTGTAAAGGAATCTGACCAGCATTACCACATGAGGAGACTTTTTGAATTAGGGTGTATGAATAATTTAACGACTTTTCTTCTTCTTCAACCTATTAATCCTTTGGAAAGCTATTTGAAGAGGATCATTGATTTGCTAAGGCTTTTCCCAAAAAAGGAGTCTTGTCTCCCCTGCCAACATCAACCTTGTACCACTTATCAACGATTTTACAACAATCTGAAATTTGGACCTAGGGCACTTAGAATTTATGGGAGCCTATTGGGGTAGGGGCCCATTCCTTATTGGAGAGCTGGGTATTTGTGGTGATGATGTTTCTCCATATAGCATTTCTGTCCGTGATGAAACATCAGTCCCATTTCACTAAAGAACTATGTTCTAGGTTTTGGGAAGAGAGGTGCTTTGCCAATGGACAAGGTTGGATCCTCATTCATAGCCTTACTAGAAAATAAAAAGGATTATTATATCCCAAGAAACCAATTAACAAACTAATAAATAAAACTATCTAAAATCAGCAACTTGACGAAATCAATTACTAAATCAAAATAGACAAGAATCCATAATATTCCAATAAACTAAACTCAGAAGAAACCTAAACAGATAACCTATCTCCTGCCGAAAATCATTAGACTTTTCAGTTAGGCCTCATCCTTCTATTTCTTTTTAGTTATTTTATTTATATGTTAATCAATGGAATTCATGTGGCTTTTGTTGGCAGAAAAGAATGGGTCTTGTAGTTTTAAAAATCTAGATCCAAGCTAGAGGAAAAATCATATATAAATCCTTTTTAAAAATAATTGTTTCCATTTCTTAAAGTTCCCTTTCTTCTGCTTAGTCTTTTTTCCCTTCATCTTCTTTCACTAGATTGTATAGGCAAAATTACCACGTGTCAGTTCCCTTCTTGAATAGTTAACCCACACATTTTCAACATATAGTACATGTGATTCTAGTTCATCATGGGAAATAGTAAATCTGTTACTTCTCTTTGGGCTTCAAATTCAAAAACGTTATTTACCATGCATTTTTAGTTATAACATTTTTGTATATTCTGTTACATGACTTCCAAATCTTTTGTTTTGTTCTTTAGGAGATCTCGTTCAAGTTTCCCTGCTAAAAGAGCACCGGAGACCTGTCTATTTATTACTATTAAAATAATAATCCATACAGAACTTATACATTTATCAATTGCACATTTCTTTGGTATAATATCTAAAGAGAGGAAGTTGTTTTGTGTGCTGTGTTCTTGTTGATAGCTGCCCTTCTCGTTCCTCAATAATCAATATCTTAACTTAACTCTCTTTTCTTTCTCTCCTCTGGTGCTGGGGGGAGGGGGGGTTTGCAGTGTCAGCAATGTTGCCATTAGCAAAACAGTGCGCATTTGAAGAGCCATCAATTGAGACAATATCAGGAGAGAATGTTTTGACATGGCCGGAAGTGGTGAGGATTCTAAGTTTCCTTTTTAAGGTTTGATTATATAAATTCCAACCACAAAAAATGCAAATAGGGTGCTTGTGATGGATTAACCACCCAATGGCATCGAAACAATTTAGTAAAGATGGCATCTCCTCGGTTAATATTATTTTCAAAAGTCCAACTAATGATGGGAAAGTGAGTGGAGCAACCTGACTAGAACTTCTCTATGAGAACTTTTGTGTAAGAGCGATAGAATAATTTTTGGTTGTGAAAGAACTACTATTGATTCCTTACTTGAAGGGAGGCAGGGCGAAAAGGAGTAATTTAAAACGTTTAAAACCAAACTGCTTCTCTTTACAGGTAAAGCATGTAGACTGCTACACAGTTTCAATTAGCGAACTTGAGTCTGTCACAAAAAGTTACAAGTTTAAGTCAATGATGCGAGGTAATGTATCTCTCACCATTCTTTCCCCTTGACTTACGGTATTCATGTACGAATGCAGTCATATCATATGAACTCACTGCAGAGAATTCTTGTTTGTTAGTTTTTAGGGCGCAAATAGTGTGGAATGTGGATTTCATGGATATTGCAATAAGTAGGGCCATGTGGATATATTTTAATCATCGTTCACCATTTATTGTTGTGTTTTTTTAGAGTACAAATAATCTTTTTCCCATGTCACGAATCCACTTTCATGCTTTTTATAGGTAGCTTTCCTGTTGCAATATTATTCATCCTTCATCGATTTTCAGTTTTTCACCTGTGCGATTAAAAACTCTTTCTAATTTCCAGCTCCCTTGCATGGTTTTGCATTCTGGTTTGATGTGGAGTTTTATGGGCCTGCTACCGCCATGCATGGTCTAATTCCATCAAATTCTGATGATAATCAAGTGAATGATGGTAGCCAGAGGAAGAAACGTGCAAATCCTAATGAAGCACTAGTACTGTCCACTGCACCTGAGGACCCTCCAACTCATTGGCAACAGGTGCGTTATAATTAATACTAATAATATTATTTAAAAGAAAACAAAATTAATAATAATAATATTATTATTATAACACTTTTTAATCTTTCTGTAATTGTTTTCTACGTCCGTGCATGACTGAAGGTTTTAGTTTCCCTTATTTATGAATTGTTTTTTCCTGAATAGAAAACAAGATAAATTATAATAGACAGAATATTAAAAGAACAAAAGGATTGAAAAAACTTTCAGCCACACAGATACAAAATTTTTAAATTGAAAATAATTTTTCCATCTTGTGTAGGTAAATAGATACAAAAATAAAGCCAACATCTAAAAATTGAACACATTTTACCAACAATTAGTTGCTCACTCAAATCACCTCTCAATGTAATGAAAATCTACAAGGGGTTGAAAATTTATTTCTGGGTAAAGTACAAATTTTCTAATCTCTTCCAATTTTCCAATTTAGGAGAAACAAGTCCAATTTCAAAGATCATAAGTAATCAAGGGAATGTATATTTGAAATTGGTCATTTCTTCCTCACTGATACCTTCTTGATTTTTCAAAGCAAGCAATTTTGGGACGTGCAACACATTGCACAAGTTCTTCTGATTATTATATAGTATCCCCATCCTTTCCTTAATTTCCTTTAATGCAATTACAATTTTAATCTCTTATAGAAGCCTCTCCGTAATTTTCTTTATTGCAATTTCAGTGTTGGTTTCTTGTAGGGTCCCTTCCATAACTTAAATTGCATGTTAATGGTGGCATGGGATTATTCATAATGCCTAGTTCTTGTTACTCTGTGCTTTAGAAGAAGATTTTGTGTGAAACTCGATCTCTTCTTCCTTTCCATATATTTATATATTTGGCGTGTTATGTTACTTGGAGAAGAGTAACACTGCTTAACTATTTTGTCTCAACTAAAGTCCACTTTTCACATCCTTTAAGCTAAACATGATAATTGTTTGCCCAAAACTTCCACAGAGAGTTATTATTTAGCTCGAATCATGCAGTCTTAATCTTATGGTTTAATTCCCCTTTGGTCAGCAGAATTTCTGTTTACTTTTGCAGACCATTGTCTACTTCTATGACCCATTAGAGGTTGAACAAGACCAATTAATTGAAGGCTCTGTTACTCTATCACAAAGCAGAGAAAACCGTCGGTTCATGAATATTCGCCTTGAATATGTGTGAGTTAAATTTCATACGTCTATTTAGGAAACATTTCTCCTGTCACTGCTTGATATGCGCATCTCATTTGGTTTTGATATTTGATCTTGCAGTTCAGGTGGGCGGTCCTTTGTAAAAGAGTCGGTGATGAGGTGATTTATATATTCTTTGCTTTATTTCATGATGTGAAGTCTCATTGACTCTTCTCAAGGCTTAACCTTCCTGAAACGGCAACTTTCCAAGAAACTGTAGGAACTACTATTAAACTAACATTTATAGAATTTGAAGCGTCTTGAAGCTGCTGGTCTGGTTGTTGATTGCATACCAGAAGCCTAAAAGACAGTTGACTCTTGATCGTGTTTGTGCTTTGCAATTGCTTGATTGGCTTTCTTCTTCACATCGTCTCTCCTTCGGGAAAGATGTAGGCTGAGATTGATACAAGACTCCATGAAGAATTCTTTTATTGTAATGTAACTCTACTTTGAAATTACAAGCATAGGACTTAGCGTTTTCAAATTCTCAGGGATGACTATGATTCAAATTTTCCATTATGTAAAAGTAGAATAACCACCATTACTTTTTTAAATGCACAAGTTCAATCTAGAAGTATGATGGCTTCCTTTTTCTCTAATCTCATGATTCAATACGTTCACCCTCTTGTACTAATATTTTAGTGCTCCAATTTTGACTTACAGCTTAATCATCTGTTCTATGATAGTTCAACGTTATCAGGTATTAAGTGATGGTTCAACCTTATGAGGTATTAAGTTTGTGAACATTTTCGCTCTCATCTCTTCCTTATCCAATATTACATGTACATCCTCTTGTTCTTCTTGTTCTTCTAGGAGTTCAAGGTGTTTTATTTTAGCAAGAAAAAGTTAAACATGTGAAATAGAGGATTCAAACTTTTGGCCTTTAATTGAGGGTATATATATTAATCAATTGAGTTATACTCAAGTTGGTTCAACAAAAAAAAAGTAAAACTAACTTTTCTCTCTTATCTTCTAGCTTGTTCGTCCTATTAATTATTTCAACATATGCATCGTTCGACATTAGCATAGGAACTTGTTGATGGCTACTAGTGTTTGAGTTGTATGTGTGAAGCACAACTTTAGTTTTAGGTGGTGATAATGGTTCAATGATTGGGAACTCATGCATTTATTTGATGATTATACTATTGTATGTTATTGTTGGGTTGGTAGTGCCGTGTTAAAGAGCATACATACCATCTTTTTAGTCTGTCATTGATTGTATTTTCAACGTCTAGAAGTACAAATGGACACAAATGGATGGGCTGTGATTGGTTTGTATAATGAATTTGGGGGACACGAAGTGGATTGGTGGGATGGGCGTATGCAATACCAAAAATTGCTCTTCCACGTGACACCATAGTTTAGATTTTTCTAAAAAATTTTTGGTTCGGTTTGGTAATCATTTAATTTTTAATTTTTAGTTTTTGAAGATAAACTTTATAAACATTCATTCTACCTCTATATTTGTTGCTTTGTATCTTTTTTATATAAATATTTTAAAAAATTAAGCCAAAATTTAAAAACTAAAAAAGTAGTTTTTAAAACTTATTTTTATTTTTGAAATTTGGCTAAGAATTGAAATCTTGTAGATAAGAAAGATGCAAATCATACGATGTTGAGAAAATAGTCTTAATTTTTAAAAATTAAAAATAAAATGATTATGAAATAGGACATTCAATTTTAAAAGAGAATTGAAGGCCGAAAGTGGATATCATAATTAATCACAAATGTACTCATTCAGGTGAATAAGAAATTTTATTTATTTATTTATTATTATTATTATTTGACAATTTATGAGGTGAGAATCATATTTTAAACTTTGAGGTTGACAGTAAAAGTCAATTGAATTATGTTTATGTTGATAATAATAATAATAAAAAGATTATTGACTGATTGATATTTTCTTTTTCTGGTTGGCTAGAACACACTTTTAATCTTCTATAACATTTTAGTCTATCATTTCCTTTTCTTGGGCAAACAAAATTAACCATCTAAAAATTGAGGAAGATGAAAATCCCATACCCATTATGAGTCTTCAAGTCACATTTTTGTCATCCCATAACAATTTCGTTTTTTGAAATTCATGTTTAAGTCCTTTAATTTTTACATTTGTTCGAAAACGTAGAACTCAAAACCAAATTCTAAAAATAAAAATTACTTTTAAAAAAATATATTTTAGTTTTAAAAATGTTTGAAACCAATGGTAGAAAGTAGATTAAAAATCCACGATAGGAGAAGCGATATTTATTAGCTAAAACTTCAATAACAAAATATTTAAATCAAATAATCACCAAACTGACCCTAAAACATTATGATTAAGAGTAAGAGTAACAGAACAGAGAATTAATTATTTGACCCAAAATCAATATCTTACTTGTTCTCAAATTGGATGGGCTCTACTTTGACCTTTGTATTCTTTAGACATTTTCCTTGTGGGTTCTGTTCAAATTAATTGTTTGATGAAAAGACAATTATATATATTTGCTTTCATAAGTGTTTTTTTTAATGGAAAGTATATACTCTAAGTAACTACCACTTTTGATTGTTATTGAAAACAAGTCTATAATGCAAACTTTTCCAATGGTCTTTATTGAAAAGCCTAATACTATTTTTTTTTCCTAATGCATTCATGAATGTAGACCACCAATACAATATTTTCTTTTGTTCACAATATATATATATATATATATATATATATAGATTCTTTTTCTATTTTCAAAGCTCCACTTAACCGAAGGAATTGTATTTATAAATATGGACAAACAAAGACTTGGCCTCTCTTCCCAATTTTTATTGGATTTTATAAAAAGTATGAGAAAGAATGGATAGAGAGGACAAACACAATTACTTTGGAGTTCATATTTTCAGAAAATTTCTGGTTACTAGGCATGAATTTCGGAAAACTATACATTGTCAAACTTATGTCTGTTCTCATAGGTACACTTGAAATTTTATACTTTTTTTTTTGATAACATGAAGTATAATACTAAACGAATGACGATCTGGTTAAGATACTTATAATCTCTTCTTACTACAAATATAACACTTACTACAAAAGATTAGAAAATCTTACGATTTTTATCCGTAACCCTAGTTTGTGACTCTTCTACTTGCAACGAATAAACTTTTGGGTGAAATGGAGATTTGATGAACCCATGAAATATACATACTTTTGAAGAGATTTCCTACAAATGAAAGAAATATAACAACGATCAAACTTTAAAGTGTTCTTTTCTTTTCTTACAAATGAAAGATATATAAGAATGATCAAATTGATGTATGATAATGGGAGATGGGGTTTTGTGTTTGTTTCCAACAGAAAAAAAAAGTCAATATTAATCATTCTCCACAAGAATAGACCTTCATCATTTAAAGCAAATGCATGAGATTCATACCCTTCCTCTCTTTCTTTCTAGCATATTCCAATTATCATTAACACTGAACTTTGTAAACAGGAGAAATAAACTCAATAAAATCAAAACTTTTACTCAAAATTCAACTTCAACATAGTTTAGTTCATTTCTCGGTGATCCAAAAGTTGTTTTTCTTTCACTCTGTACTATTCAATGGAAAGCAAAACATTATATGTTTAAGAATACTTTTAAAGCTAGCATTTTTCTCAATGAAAATACCTTCTCTACAGTCTCCACTACTACTTCCAAGATATATATATATAATCATTGGAAAAAAAACTAGGGAAAAGGTAGGAATTTTATTGGTAGAGCACTTATAGAACTCAATAAAATATGCAAAATAGAAACCAGAAAATGGTTACTTATTTCCATAAAGTCTCTTTTTCTATGCAATCAGATTATAGGATAAGCAAATAGCAATCAGCATTCAGCATAATGGGATTTGTTTATGCTTTTAATGTAGATAGAGAGAGAGGTGTATTCCAGCATCCATGCACCCTGTAGTCAACATAACATAATACACAACTTTTATAAACAGGCAAATAATAATAATAATGGAAATAACAAAAAGATGACAGTACAAACAAAATCCATCAATCACAAGCAGTAAAAGAACACATACATTTACATCTAAAAATCTAAATATATACCAACCTTTTGTTTATATTTGTGAGTGTCTGAATCAATTTATACATACTTCGACTAATCCTATTATATATCTACTAACTTCAGCTTCAGCTTCTTATCTATTTCTTTGTACAGAAAACACTCACAAACCAGTAACTCAATCATAATCGAAACCCCACAGTTGTCTTTTTCCCTCTCATATTTTCCCACACTTAAATCCCCCATTCTCTTTCTCATTCTCAATCTCCCCAACAACACTCACTTCACAGCTTAATTACTAAACCATGCTACCTTTCCTTCTTCTTCTTCCTCTTTTAGCCACCGCCATCTCCCTGGTTTCGACCAGTCCTGCCGCTACTTACCCAGCCACCCAACTCCTAAATGTCAAAGACACAATCAAAGAAACAGAAACCAGACCCTCTAGACTACCACAAGATCTTGACCTCCATGAAAACTACCCTCCTTTTGACAACAGCAGCAGTCAGAGTCAATGGAAGCTCAAGCTCTTCCATAGAGATAAGCTGCCCTTCAACTTCAACACCGACCATCCCCGTCGTTTCAAGGAGCGCATCGAAAGAGATTCCATAAGGGTTTCCTCTCTGCTCCGCTTACTCTCCAATGGCAGCGACGAGCAGGTGATCGGGGGTGAAGCTAAGAAGGAAGGAAGAGGCAATTGCCCTCCTTGAGTTCATATGAATATACTCGCTATTGTTCTAAAGATTATATATAAAAAATGTTGGAATGGAAATTGTTTGTTTCTTTCTGATTTTGTTTCTTTTTCTTTTTTGGCTGTGGCCGTGCAGGTGACGGACTTCGGGTCGGACGTGGTCTCCGGCACAGAGCAGGGGAGTGGAGAGTACTTCGTGAGGATCGGCGTCGGCAGCCCACCGAGGAGCCAATACGTGGTGATTGATTCCGGCAGCGACATTGTTTGGGTGCAATGCCAGCCCTGCAACGAATGCTACCAACAGTCCGACCCGGTGTTTGACCCGGCCGGTTCCGCCTCCTACGCCGGAATCTCCTGCGACTCGTCAGTGTGTGACCGCCTCGACAACGCAGGCTGCAACGATGGCCGGTGCCGGTACGAGGTGTCGTACGGCGACGGATCTTACACCCGCGGCACACTCGCTCTTGAAACTCTAACTTTCGGGCGGGTCATAATCCGAAACATCGCGATCGGCTGCGGCCATATGAACCGAGGAATGTTCGTCGGAGCTGCAGGCTTGCTCGGCCTCGGCGGCGGCGCCATGTCATTCGTCGGCCAACTCGGCGGCCAAACTGGCGGCGCGTTCAGCTACTGTTTGGTCAGTCGAGGCACCGAGTCTACTGGAACGCTAGAGTTCGGCCGCGGCGCTATGCCAGTAGGCGGCGCGTGGGTTCCCCTAATCCGAAACCCACGCGCTCCCAGTTTCTACTACGTCAGGCTTTCGGGACTCGGAGTAGGAGGGATCCGAGTTCCAATACCCGAACAGATCTTCGAACTCACCGATCTAGGGTACGGTGGCGTGGTGATGGACACCGGAACCGCCGTGACGAGGCTACCGGCGCCGGCGTACGAAGCATTACGAGACACCTTCATCGGACAAACGGCAAACCTGCCTCGATCAGGCAGAGTATCGATCTTCGACACATGCTATAACCTAAATGGTTTCATATCGGTAAGGGTGCCGACGGTATCGTTCTACTTCTCCGGCGGGCCGATACTGACGTTGCCGGCAAGGAACTTTCTGATTCCAGTGGACGGCGAAGGGACATTTTGCTTTGCATTTGCAGCATCGGCGTCGGGATTGTCGATAATAGGAAACATTCAGCAAGAAGGGATTCAAATCTCCATTGATGGATCAAATGGGTTTGTGGGATTTGGACCAAGTATTTGTTAATTCATCAAATATCAAAGGGCAAATCTGTCATTATATAAATACTATTTCTCTACTTATATATTTTATTTAATTTTTTACTAGAGTATTTTTTTTCTTAATTTTAATTTTGTAACTATAATTTTTGTGAAAGTAAACGTAACTCAAATGAGATCTGAATGTGTTAGTGTAGCCAATTTGTAGAATTCTTAATTCTCTACTAATTCATTCATGATATATTCAATATTTTATTAGACATATAAAATCGAGTAGACTAATTATTTTTTAAAAAGAAATTGATATATCAATGATTTGTTAGACACAAATAAAAATAATTATTAAACATAAATTGAGAGAGATCTTTTAGACACATAATTGAAATTTCAATAACTTATTTTTAAGATCTAGTGACCCATTTAACATAAATATGAAAGTTAAGAAACTAAATTTATAATTTAACTCAAATTATAAACACGGAATCAAAGAGTTTTGAGTTTGATAAGTCTCTCGAATGCGTAATTTATACTAAATTGATTTTTTTTTTTTTTTTGAAGAAACAAACAAGAATACAAATAAAGGATCACATCATAAGAAACACCAAATTCAAACCACGCAAGATAATGAGAAAAAAGAAGAAAAGAAGCTTTCTCCTTGAACATTTTTGAAGCCAAAAAGTAACAGAAAATTATTCTAACGACGAACATGGACAAAAGAGATATTGTCTAAATCTTGCGCAAGCCATTTCCTCATGGATGAAAAAAAAAAAAAAAAAACTTCAATAAGATCGTTAGAGTTGCCAGACAAGAGAGTTATAACCTCTGAGTAATCAAATTCCACAATAATAAGTCAGATATTAAGAGAGATAACGCTGGAGAGACCTTCATAGATAGACTTGGCGTCAAGAACCTTGACTTCATACTTAATAGGAGTAAGGAGTTAATATGTGTCCCATATAATCTTATATATTTGATATGTACCCATTAAGTATATGAATTTTAATTTTATGTATAAATTTAAGAATTTATTCGATACTTTTAAATATTTAATTCTATTGACAGAACTTTTAAAAGTTTAGAAACTGAACTTCTGATTTAGATCTATTTTAATAGTTTTGAACTCTCATGAGAGTATTATATAAGTTATACTTGTTTGGATCTTTTTGTTGTTAATAGTCACTATAACTTTGAACTCTTTTTATAAGTTCATTATTTTCAAATGTTTTTTCTATAACATAGAGTAGATAGATTGAATCTCTAAGTTCGAAATTCATAGATTAATAATACAAATTTATATCAGTTGAGTTATGCTCATGTAGATTTTCAACCGTTCTTTTTTAAGCAAAATTGTCACTAATGATAGTACAATATGACTAAATACCAATGATAGAGCATGGTACCTTACTTGTTGAGAATGAAAGTTTACTAAAAACACATAAAAATAACTTTGAACTTAAAATGAATAGTTTAAAAGAGTAAATTTTGATTGAGAAAATATAACAATAACTTAGGGAAAAAAAGAGAACTTTTTTTAGTCCAATAATTATAAGGCAGAGAATCCATATTCGAAATGATAATTGGTGTCTTATCCACTAAATTATGCTTACATCGATGAAAAGAATGGGAAAATGGAAGAAAAATGTAAGGATATGTAAAGTGGGTCAAAAAGAATGGGCAAAAGGGACATGTGAATAAAAAATAGGGGGTGGTAGAGCAGTAGTTTTGGGTAAGGTGATAGGATCCAAGGGATCCCTTTAAGCTTTTAGGTTATTGTGTATTGTAGCAAAAAGAAAAAAACTCAATTCTTTCTTTATTTTTAATTTTGAAATGATGAAGTAAGGGAGCCACCACTAAGGCAAACATGTGAAGGCATCACTAGGAGTTCTGGTCTGCCTTTGAAGTTCATTCAAGTAATGACTTTTGCAAAGCCATTTACTTTTTCCTCTTTTTTTGACATAGTGAGATCAAGATTGATTACTTTTGTCCCCCCTCCCTTTCTAAATCTACTTTTTTGAATTTGGGTTAAGCATTTTAAATTACAAAGTTTTATAAATTAACTGACATCCCAAGGTCTCAAGTGTCTCAACAAAAACAATAGAAGCCATGAAATGTAATATATTATATATCATGTTGAAGGTTGTCTAAGGGAGGGTCTAAACTCACGAGTGGACCCAAGCCCCAAGGGCACCGAGAAAGGGCATAGGGGAGCGTGCTTCCCAATAAGAAAATATTAGTATCTCGGGGTTTGGGTCGATTAGCTGAGCCGACTAGCATCCTATAACCTCAAGCACCACATTCCTGACATCCCTATTGTCACACGCAACCGTGTCGTATATCAAAGGATTGACTTATTATAGCCTCATTCAGCCATCCCAAAAGATGAGAGTAAGTAATCTCTAAGGGAGAGAACCGACCTCACTTCTTTTCATGCTTAACTGAATTAATCACTTCTAATACTAACTTAAGCATTAAAGTGCAGTAGGATCAATACTACACCGTGCAAGGATCTCTGACGCAGGTCAACCCAGACAAGAACGAGACTAGACTAGAAAAGGGTGGGACGAAGGTCAAGACCACCGAGCACTTGCAGCAAAATCCTGTGCGGATGAGATTCAAGTGCCAATATATTCAAAT
The DNA here is from genome assembly GCF_027475165.1 of Benincasa hispida. NCBI lineage: Eukaryota > Viridiplantae > Streptophyta > Magnoliopsida > Cucurbitales > Cucurbitaceae > Benincasa > Benincasa hispida. Next base: position 36,417,372 of record NC_143489.1, on the reverse strand, counting down.
AAAGAAATATGCATTCAACACTTGGTCTATGTGATCGATATTTATATTCATGTTTTAACATGCTTTTATATTTTCTGCATACTTTTTTAAGTGAACTTTAAGAGGCCGTTTGTTTCGCGGGCATCCTAGATTCCATGGAGTGAACATTTGGATTACCATGTTTGTTTTGCAGTATTGTAAGATGTCTCGACATCTAAAGATTCTCTGGCATCTTAGGATATTCGGACGGAGGGCATTTAGAGAGTTTTGGATGCCCCATAAAACATGGGTTTTCCAGATTCCCGAATTGAGGGCATCCCCGTTTTATCTTCATTTGCATTATATAATTAAAATAAACTATGTCAACCATGTATATTATATTTTTGGTTATATTATAATTCTTATTATCTTTTATCAATATATTCAAATTTAAATTTAATTTAATATATTTTATAAAAAATCTTAAATTATGATATATTATTTTGTAGACAAAAATAACATATAAAAATAACATAAATTATATTAATTTTAAAAGAAAATCAAATTGATAAAAACAAATATGTTATACAAGTTCAAATTATATCAAATTAATTATAAATTAATAAATATTCATAAAGGCATTCTTGAAACTTTATGTAAATTTAAGACATTCCTGAATAGAAATCTTACGAAACAAACACAGTTAACAAAATATTCCTAGATATCTGCAAAAATATTCCTATAATACAAATGTGGTAATCTAAAAATGTTGGACATCATAATTTCTAATATATATAATATCGGGCATCTAAGATTCCGATTATCAATATTCCTAAAAAAAAATAAACGGCCCGTAAATATATTTGTAAATATCGATGAGAATAACAACAAATTGACATTCACTTAATTGAAGCTAAATAAGAGAATATGTTTGTATCTTTAAAGACCAAAATAAGATAGAGAGGGTGAAGTTAATTACCAATAGTGCCCACTTAAATCCTGATGTTCACTTTTTTTTATATGTCCCAAAAAGTTAAAATTTGCCTATGAAATTTGTGAAAGGAGAAGGAATCAAATAAAGGTAGTGTAAGCTTTAGTCAGAATCAAGGATCATTTTGGATATACATATACTTTCATCTTCTGCCAATTTTTCTTCAAAATAATAGTTAAATGAGATGTCACTTTTACACCTAAATTCCATGGAAATAATAAAAACCAACTTTTCTAGCAGTGAACTTTATTTACTAACTGTTTGGAAAGACAATGTTAATTGGCTAATCATCAATTAGTAGTGTGCTACTCCCTTAATTTTTTTTTGTACATGGTTTATTTTTAGTGATTCAAAAAGATTTGATTCGGTTTAAAGTTATAAAAAACTGGTTCAATCTAGTTTTGGATTTGAAAACCGAATTGAACCTATATTATAGGTAAAACCAAGAATTGAAACCAAAATGAACCAACATGTATAATACAAAACCAAAAACCAAACCAAACCAAACTTTTGTGGTTGAATTTGGTCCAAACCAAAAAAAATGGCCTATGAAATGCAATGGAACAAGAGTTAATTATGTCACTCCTAAATTGACAAAAAGGATTTATTTTGAATGGTTAAAAGATGTTGAATGATGTGTCTATTAAATGCAATGCAACTAAGAGTTGAGTTAATTTTGTTGGCAAACACCAAAAGGGATAGGGGTGGTCATTCAAATCGCAAAAATTGAACCGTTTCTAAAAATCGAACCGAATCGAATTGAAAACTCAGTGAAACTGAAAAATGCGGTTCGATCCGATTTGAAGAAATTTTAAAATCGAATTAATTCAGTTTCACTTTCAAAAATCGAATTTGAAACCGAACCAAACCCTTTTTAACTTATATATATATATATATATATATTTATATTTAAAAAAAGAGTAAAATCGAATTTAAAACCGAACCGCTTTTAATTTAAAGATCAAAATCAAATTTAAAACTGAACCGAACCGAAACATTTTTTTAATTAAAAAAGAATATAACATGAATTTTTTAAAAATGCCAAAACCGAATTTGAACCGAACCAAACCGCATATATGTGGTTCGTTTCAGTTCGATTTGAATCAATAAATCGATTCGGTTCGGTTTCATATTTTAAAAAATTTGGTTTGACCACCAAATCGAACCGTTTTCATCCCTAAAAGGGATTGAAAAATAAGGGAAATATGAAAGAAGCTACACCAATACAAGCTGTTGACATATTTGAAAGGAACAAAATGGTTCATGATTTGATCATGTGCATTTGTTCACATGATTAGCTACTAAATTCCAAACAACACATTGACTAAATTCCTAAAACAGTACCACTCTGAATTTTGCTTTACAGCTACTCTTTTCCAAACATGGTTAGCTAATCATTCTAAACAAAACTTACTCCAAGCCACCCAAGCAAGCGTTGCAAGGGATTAGGAGGTCTTTGGTTGAAATCCTCCTTATCCCTACTATACTAAAAAAAGAAAAGACCTTAGAAAATATCTGAGTGCTTTTGACACAAACTTATAGATAATTGGACTATTTTTCCAATACGTTTGAGTTTTGAATTTAGTCTTTAGATTTAAATATGTTATAATTTTACCTTTGACATTTGAGTTCTATTTCAAGTTAGCCCCTAGATTTAAGATTTTCATTTTTATCTTGATTTTTTTTTTCACTAAATACTCATTTTTCATTTTTGGTGTTAACGTAGGTTAATAGGTTTAAAATAACTTAGCGAATTATAATTAATTAAATTTCACTATTTGTCATCACTTTTAAAATTAAATTTAAAATTTTACTTCATAATTATTTTAAATTAATTAATAGACATTGACATCAATGATAGAAAATGAGTATTTAATGAAAAACTCGAGGTTAAAAATGTAAAATCTTGAAATCTAGAAACCAAATTGAAACAAAGCTCAAATCTCAAAGTAAAATTGTAACATTTTGAAACTTAGGAACTAAATTGAAATCAAAATTTAAGGTCTAAATATGTATCATTTTGAAACTTAAGGACCAAATAAAAATTAGACCCAAAATCTGAAGGCGAAAAAGTATTTTTCCTCATTCTTTTTTTTTTTTCGTATAAGTGAGTCTCCGAATTTGATAACATGATTGTTTTAGAGAATATGGAATATGTATTTAGTTGGATCAATAAAGATGTTACATGATGAACCACATTTATACACTAAACTCAAAAAAGTTAATCTATTCCAAGAAAAAGTTGAAGTATCTTGGACATAATAACAAATACCTAGAAGGTAGTAAACAAACAAAAGATTGAAGTATTGTGATATTGGCTTGTAAAAGATAAATTGGAGTTGAGGGGGTCCTCCATGATTTGGGTTATTACCAAAAGTTTGTGAAAGGCTATGGAATGATTGATTGCTTGGTCCCTCATGGAAGAATTAAAGGACCAATTTGACTGGTCCATTCAAGTTAAGGATACCTTTCAAACAGCTCAAAAAAGCCATAGTAAATCATTTAATTTGTTCATAAGGATGATGCACTAAGGATGAATGATAAGATCAGTTCTGATAAACACCCTAATACATGGTTTTTAGTTAGGCTCTTGGTTATTGACCAAGGGCACCATCGGTTTCTGATGAATATCGATCGTGATGATTGTTTACCAATCATAAATTCGGGAGGTAATTTGTAGTTATAACCAATCATATGCTTGAAGCTTTCTTAGACACTACTCATTGCTAAATGATAAAAATTGAATAAAATTGAAACACAAAAGATTACCAAACTATAAGATAAATCCGATGTTAGAGACACTTGTGTAAAATCCAAACCCTAATTACTTTAATTAAGAGTAAGTAATGAGATGTCTCCTAATGAGTTAAATGAAGCCATATTTTAGGAGGGTTAGAGGATGGAAGCAAGAAGAAATAAGCTCTTGTGTAGCTAAGTGTAAACCCCGAATTATAAGTTCCTAAACCAGTATATTTAGCCAAAGGGATGATATATTAAATATTTAATAAGTGAAAATTCTTAGTTATTTATAGAAGTTGTGGAGAAAGGAAAAGAAAAACACATTAAATAAGGAAACTCACTAATTGGTTTGGCACATAGCGGTTAATCCTTGAATTCGGGAGGCGGCAGGAAGATTAAAAGGAAGAGGAACTTCGAAAGCTTGGTTTCGGCAATCTACATGAGCAAATTTAGTGAAATCGGTGTCATTTGAAAGCTAGAAGAATCTAGTTTTCAAGGTTACCTTGTCAGAGAAAGATTGCAAGAGAAGAAGAACAAAAAGTGATGAAATTACAGAAGAGACAGAATCTCGAATTAATTAGGGCCCAAGGTGAAGATTGGAAGCTCTAGGCCAAACTATAAGGAATTTTTGACTGAAATTTTAAGGTAAGAAAGATAGAAGGAAGTTTCTTCAAAAGAGGTCTGGATTTTGAGTTATGAATTTTTAAAGTTGTAACAGAGAATCTGTACATAAGCAGACAGCTGCTTAGGAAGAAAAAGCAAACAGCTCACCGTGGAGATTATAGCGAGATTTTGTGATGAGGATCTCGCTAATGAAGAAAATCTCGCTAATTTTGTGATGAGGATCTCGCTCTAGAAGGGAATCTCGCTAGAAATTAAGCTGAATCCGCTGGAAAGGTGAATATCGCTAGGATGAAAGGATCTCACTCATGAAGAGGATCTCGCTCATGAGAAGAATTCACTCATGATGAGTATCTCGCTGGTAAAGCTATCTTTGATGATGAAAGTTCTATTTGAGGTATTTTGCTAGGAATTCTAAATAGTTTAATCGAGAATTATGTCCTTTCAAGCCAAGAATAGGAGAGGCGTATAACCCGTTAAGAGGCCAACGAGCTATGAGTGACTATGTGATGAATTGATGTTTTAATGATTTAGAAACCATGATTTCCTTGAAGTTATTTCCCATGCTAAGTGTTAGAAACTATGATTTCTTTGACGATATTCCTCATGCTCAGTATTTAAATGAAGTGCCAAGCAACGTATTTGTGATATTTTTTTTCATGCTAAGTAAAGCATATTTCCCATGGAATTGACATGATGTAAATATGTTATCTTGTCCAAATACTTTCAGCATGTTTAAGTAATTCCATTTTTATGATGAACTAGTATGATGATTTGAGCACTAAGCCTTAGTGTTCAACTAAATATTTATGACTAGTTTTACTTAAAACGCGATACCGAAGGACATTTGAGAAGGTATATACCCAACCAGATACCGAAGGACATTTGAGAAGGTATCTGACCAACTTGGTATCGAAGGACATTCAAGAAGGTACCGGGCCAATTTGATACTGAAGGACATTTGAGAAGGTATCTTAGCAGCTCAATACTGAAGGACATTTGAGAAGGTATCTGAGCAGAAGTACCCAAGATATGACGGTACTCAGTTATAACCACGCGCACGTAGGTAATACGACGTTGAGGGATTGAGCAAAAGAATTCTCCCCGACTAAGGTTGACGTTGAGGGTTAGATCTAGTAGTTCACTTTCAACTAAGGATAAAGACAGTCATATCTTCTCCTAGGCTAGAAGGATAGTTTGGAATTGCTAATGCTTTTAAATGTTTATCAAAGTATGACGTTACTAATGTATGAGTTTTCAAAGTATGATTTCCATATCTAACGCATGTTAATAGTTTTTACAAGCTAGTTCAACACGATTTAAGCCAACTTATTTAATAAAGTATGAAGTATGCCTTAGGGTTACAACTAAGCTTGATGTGATATGTTTATATACCTAAGATTGCTAAAGTTCATGCGTTGATATTCCTAAACACAATGAAGAGGAGTACTGAAGGTAAGAAAGGTATCTGAATAAATGTACCTAAGGTGTTGACGATACATGGAAACCTCCATGTATACGTGGGTAGTTTTGAACGAGAGGCCGAAGTATGGGTGTCCTAAATCATAAACCAGCAAAGAGAGATCGAAGCATGGGTCTCATGGCCGATAACAGACGTTGGGAGCTAGAGTGAGGTATGCTCGTTCTCAACTAAGGAATAATGATGTTTAATGGTGTTTAAGAGTAGTTATCAATGCTAATTTTTAGAGGAAGTTGCTTAAGATGCCCATCGATATATTTTTAAAGAGATCGACATAGGGGTCCCTCCTAACCATAGCTCAGTATGAAGAGATCAAAGTAGGGGTCTCAATTAAGATTCAGGTTTCAGATACAATGGTTGTAAAGGTTTTATGTACACAATTGCTTGGTATATTTTAGTTCCAGTATTATATTTTCGAGCTTTTCGGTTTAAGCATGAAATTTATGTTTTATTAAGTCACTCACTGGGCTTCTAGCTCACGTTTTCAAATGTTTTCTTTCAGGTTGTGGTCAGTTCTCAAAAGATTATTCTGCTGTTGCTCTGCCACTCAAAGAAGCAGGTTGAGGGAAGCGTAATTGAAGACCTATGTTAGTTAGTACACATATGTCTGTCTAGTGACTAGTATTCTGGATGAGGCTCATTAGGTTGTATTATCTATGTATAAACAATGCTGCGAAATCCTGTAATGTAAATGTGTTAAGTTCTGAGTTATTATGTATGTATTCAGGGTTTGAGCAAGGTTTAACAGGTAAGATAGGCAGTAAGTGCCAACAAAAGGGTTGGTAATTGTTGCAGTCACCATTCCATCTAGGTTAGAAGGGTAATCTGGTACGGGGTGTGACAACTTGGTCCCTCCTAATCTTGAAATCACTTACAAGCTTAATTCATATTCTAAAATATTGTCTCCCTTACACATTTCCCTAACCTTTATTTATAATAAATACCTTTACCAACTTTTGTCGCTAATCACTAATATATCTCTAATAACATCCCTTATCACCAATCATATGCTCGAAGCTTTTCTAGGAACTTGCTAATTGTCGAGTAAGGCACTTGGATTATGAATTTTCTTGTTACAAGTTCAATATACAACATAAATCAAGGATGGACAAAATGGTAATCGGCAAGAGTGAGAACTAATCCAAAATTCTAGATCAATCTGTAGAAAATCAAGCATAATTGTCTTTGTTGTAAATCAGAAATTGATAAAATTGTTTTATTGTATATTCTATTTTCAGAAATATTTAGATTGATTGCTTAATTTTAGGTCTTTGATTGAGAATTCTTGTGTATAAATGTAAGGGTTTCTTCACCTCTCAATAAGAAGAAATATCATTTGCTTATACAGCTTCATGGTATCAAAGCCAAACAAATTTTCTCAAAATCTAGCTTCGTCGCCAAAACCCTAGTTGTCGTTGTCGGACTTATATTCTTCCACAGGCAAGCCTTTCTGGAACTTTGCTAGAACTGATGTGTTCTTCTCGATGCCAAAACGACATCAAGCAAATAGTTGCCGCCATCCTCAACGAAGCCTCTGTCACCTCCTGCAGACTATATCATCGATAGATCTAAACCAGAAAGCTACTGCCACCGTCTCTCAACTCAGAAACCCTAGTTTCCCCCCCCCCCCCCCCCCCCCCTTTTTAGGGTTTCAATCACATACCATTCCTGCTTGTTGTGTACTCAATCGTGTTCAATGATGCAAAAATAATCTCTAAAAATTTGCACAAGTTTTCTCCTAAACAACCAAGTATAAACTAGTTAGAAGGTAGTCTAGGTGAGAACCAAGGTCGAACACAGAGATTTCGATTAAGTGAAAAACATACTTAGTTGATGATTTTCTACTCTTAAACACAAGGGTGTATGCATCAATTAAATGTGGTGTAAGTGAGGGTATCTAAAGCATAAACTAAGGAAATGCAAGTAAAATATTGGGTATGGAGATGAATGTGCAATGATGGATGCGTAATGGTGAACGCATAGCACATAAATGAATTAAGGAAAGAAACATGTGAGAAAACGAAGTTGGAATAAGCAATCCATAAACCTTTGAACCTAATGATAAGATCGTGCTCATGTTCATAACCGTTAAGACGCCACCTCTCGATGGGTTAGCCACGTAAATCATGTATCCATGATGCATGCTTAGGTTACTTGGAACATAAAGAAGTGTTTATCTCTAAACACATCGCTTACTTGGGTTAATAAAATCCACAATAACTTACTCTCTCAAGTAGTTAATTGTTATCTTATGTTTCCAATTGTTAAAAGAAATCAAGAGTTGGATTTAAGCTTCATTACCCAAATGAACATTTGCTTCATCATTAAGCTCGCCTGAATGATGGTCAACTCATTCCAACTCGATAAGGATTTAGCTACCCATGGAAAAAAAATGGAGGAAGTAGATGATAAAGTCATGATGTATATTGAATAGAAATAAATTCTCGTCACAAGATAGGTTGAAAATGTGTAGAAATAGAAATACAGAAAATGATAAACATAAGATCAAAGATGAATGGAGGATGGAAGATAATGATCGTTAGCAGCTATCTTTTGCTTCAGTCGATCTGAGATGGGCGATATTTTGTGCTTTGCGGTAGTCAATGGAAAATATCCTATTTTGAGTCTTCTTCTCCAGTAGCGATGGTGGTAGCTCTCCAAGGAAGATTACCTCGAGAATGGAGAGGAAGAATGTTCTCTTGAAATTCTCTTAAATTCAAGAGAATGTTCTCTAAATGTGTATAATTCATCTCTCACACTTCACTTTCTTCTTTGAGCAATAGTGTATATATAGTGTTGAATGCAGGGATCACTTCTACCACACAAGATAGTGACAGGTGCGACAACTGAGATTTATAAGTTCGTTGTTACACTTGTCAGTGATCTCCTCAGATGCGTTCAGCTTTCATCTTTAGTGTATTGGTGCTTCACCACATATTTGATTGGATACTTTGCTTTGAGAAATTTTTGGTCGCACGACTTGTTTGTTGAGCTTTGGATATCTCAACTTCATGCACCTTTGGCCGCATGGTTTTCCTTTAGATTCGATGAATATCTCTTTCCCTTGTTTTCACTAGTATTCTTGCATAATAAATGCATCAACGATATATTCTTTACTTAGGCTCTCTTTTGGAATTCATGAACGTATGGAAAGTAACTTTGCTCTATTTTCTTATGACTCTAGTGGTTTTCTCATCCAATACTTCTAAATATTCTAATTTTAAGAGACAATAACTTGTAGAAATATAAGTTATCACAACTTTCATTCATTACCAATGTCGTCGCCCTCATCAATCAATATTCTGTCATCGTTCTCCACTCTGTAATTATGTATCGCTACCGCTCCATCTTTCTGAAAATATTTTTTTTTCTCTTTTCTTTTCCTCTCATTTGTTTTATAATGTCAAGATCATAATTGAAAACTGTCATCTCACCATTTATTAAGAGTAACAATCCGTAAATAACATGTCACAAACTCAAAGACCAGAACTACCTTCAGCGGTCACAATATGTGATGATGTTTATATATAGTCGTGGACGAGAGGATTATATCACGGGTAAAGCTACTTCACCCAAAGTTTAGGATGCAAAATTTCGTACATGAAAAGCAAAAAACAATCAATTTATGGAGTTGATTATAACCCCTGAAATTGGAGAAAACTTTCTTCTATTTTCAACTGCAAAAGATATTTGAAATGATGCCTGAGACACTTTTGAAAATAAGGAAAATAGTGTTTAACTTTTTCAAATTGAGACCACTCTTTAAGATCTCAAACAAGGTGATTTATCTGTTACAATTTATTGCACCATTGTATCTCGCTACTGATAACAACTGGATTTATTTGAACCTTATGAATGGAAATGTTCTGATGATGGTACTCTATTTCAAAAGATTGTTGAGAAAAAAAAGGATTTTCAAGTTCCATATAGGATTTCATCTCTAGATGAACTTTGTGGTCAAATTCTTGGTACTAAACCACTACCTAGTTTTCGAGAAGCTTTTGCTAAAGTTCATAGGGAAGAGAGTTGAAAGCAAATAATGATGGGACAAACTGAACTTCCTCCTACCCAAAATGGATTTGCTCTCATTTTCAAACTAGATCACGTGAATGATGGAATTGCTTTGATGCTAGAGGAAATCCCAATCATTTAATGATAGTCAGCCACGTAAAAGAAGACCATGGTGTGATCATTGTCATAAACTGCGACACGTTAAAGATATGTGTTGTAAAATACATGGAAAACCAACAAGCTGGAAGCCAAATATTGTCAAATCATATCGAGAAACCAAGGGTAATGCTATTATCTCTAAAACTTCTAACCAACCACCACTTACCAAAGATTTGATGGATATGCTACAACAATTGTTTAGAACAAATCCACCAACAGTAAGTGGCTCTGAGAATGTACAACAACAAGGTAGCTAAAAATCTCTTGCTCTTTATACTCAAACTCTTTCATTTGAATGGATAGTAGATTTTGGAGCATTAGATCATATGACAAGTGATAAATCCTTATTCTCATCTTTTTTCTTTTACACGGGTAATCTTTCTATTCGAATTTCTGATGGTACACCTATCATAATATTGGGATTGAAAGTATTCAAATACCAAGTTTCATAACCCTCGAGTTAGTATTATATGTGCCAAACTTGGAGTATAATTTGTTGTCTGTGTGTAAGTTAAATAAGGACTTGAACTATGAAACTAAATTTCTTGCAAACTCTTGTATTTCTCAGAACCTGGGATTGGGGAAGATGATTGAAAATGCTGAACTATGTGCATAATTGTACGTTCTCAAAGCAATGAGTCCTCCACCAACAACGGAATGCAATAATTATGTAGTTTAGTCTAATCCTAAATTTATTTTTGTTACTAAGTCTTTAAACCATTCAAATAAAGATAGTCTTGTCATGATGCTGCATTATCGTTTTGGTCATCCCAACTTTACTTTATCTTAAGCATTTGTTTCCCGTTTTATTTTGTAATAAAAAAAAGTTTTTCCGTTGTACTCTTTAAACACACACATGCTCATTTTTCACCTCACACTTATTCTCCATCTCAACCCTTCTCTCTTATCCATTGAGATATTTTGGGGCTTTCAAGAGTGAAAAATATCAATGGGATATGATGGTTTCTTCTTTTCGTTGATGATCACATCCGTCTAAGCTGGACATTCCTTATAAAAGATAAATCTGAAACTAGCTAATTATTCACAGTCATTCATAAAATGATCCAAAATCAGTTTCAAGTAAATATCCTAGTACTTAAAACTAAAAATGCTCACGATTTCTCCAACTATACTCTTGGACCATGTCTTCAATCTTATGGTATTGTTCACTAGAGTTCTTGTGTTGACACATCTCAACAAAAAGGTGTGGTTGAACGGAAAAACTGTCATCTTCTTGATGCAGCTTGATCTCTTATGCTCACATCAAATATTCCAAAAACATTTTGCGGTGAAGTTTTCCTGACTGCTACCTATTTGATAAATCGACTACCCTCCCACATTCTTAAGTTCAACACACACCCTTACAAAGTCTACTGTTATTATATCCTACTTCCCATCTCGTGTCTCTTGTACCGTTAAAAATATTTGGATGTATTCCATTTGTGCATATATATCCTCAACACCGGAATAAACTTGATGGACGATCCATGAAATGAATTTTCTTGGCTACTCACCAAACAAGAAAGGGTATAAGTATTATCATCGTCCAACTCACCAATTCTTTCATTCTATGGATGTCATGTTCTTTGAAAGTCAACTATATTATCCCAATTTTGCGATTCAAGGGGAGCATAAGGATCTTGAACCACATAATAAGGACTACATTCCTGACTGTCCTTCAAACTCATCCATTGAAAGCTCCATTCGTGTGGGTTTCTGTTCGTAAGAAGCTGGTTGTCACGCGAAGTAAGGGTTTCATTCGTGTGAATTTCCATCAGTAAGAAAAGGAAGACTCCATTTTATGTAACCTATTTTAAGACTGGCTTAGTTCAAATTATAATTGGTTTGATTTATTTCGGTTCAAATTCAGTTTATTTCATATTGGTTTGATCCACATTTTAGTTTGGATCATTTTGGGGTTTTATTACTTGGCTTGGCTCGGTCTGATTTAGTTTTTTTATCTCACAATTGACATATTTATTATTTCCCATTATATATTACTTAATACCATGAAAAATGAGCTAATTCATCTAACTTTAACATTGCTACTCATCAATTTCTCATCGAATAATTCTTGTGTTTCCTTGACACAACCAGATATTTATCCTCAAGTCTTCTCTTGCCATAAATCTTCTCATGGATTATTGATCCGAGCTTTTGATCATATGACTAGTTCGTTATCCTTCTTAGACTCTTATTCACCCTCATATTGCAATGAAAATTTCTCATTGATTGCAGGAAAAGGAACCGTTATATTGACTAAAGACATAACTTTGAACTCCATTCTCCATGTTCCTAAATTAGCTTGTAGCCTCTTATCCGTTAGTAAACTTTTAAAAGATTCTAACTGTCGTATTGTTTTCTTTAAATCTCATTGCATTTTTCAGAATCAAACCTCGAAGAAGATGTTTGGATGTGCTAGCATGTTTGACAGCCTTTACTAATTTGATGAACCTTCTGATAGCAATGAAAAACCTTGGGTATTTAGTAGTATGAGGTCATTTCCTGTTAATGAACAAATTGTGCTTTGACATTTAAGGCTAGGACATCCGAGTTTTTCCTATCTCAAATATATATTTTCTAATCTCTTTAAAGGGATTGATTGCTTTCAGTTTCATTGTGAAAATTGCATTTTTGCAAACAGTCATCGCTCCTCTTTTTCACCAAAACCATACAAGTCTTCAAAACCGTTTTACTAAATGTACATTGATGTTTGGGGTTCCTAAAAAATTATCAGTCATAGTGGAAAACATTGATTTGTAACTTTTATTGACGATCACACTTGTCTGTCATGGATTTATTTATTAAAAAAAATGGAAGTGAAGGATGTTTTTCAATGCTTCTAATATGATTGAAACCCAATTTTCAACAAAAGTAGGTATTCTTCATTTTGATAATGGAACTGAATAATTCAATGAACATTTGAATTGTTCATCTATTCATTTTTCGGGAACACCCCTCAACAAAATAATATTGCAAATAAAAAAAATAGACATTTACTCGAGGTTGCTCGAGCCATAATGTTTTCTATTAATGTTCCTAAGTACTTGGAGGGGGAAGTTATCCTCACAACTGTTTACTTAATAAATCAAATGTAAGTTTTGAATTTTAAAACTCCACTTGCTATTTTGAAAGATTTTTTTTCCAACTACTCGTTTGTCCTCTGATTTACCCGTCAAAGTATTTGGTTGTACTAGTTATGTGCTATTATTTTCCCAATTCTTTTTTATCTAAATTAGATCGAGCTATTAAATGTATTTTTTGAGATATGCTTCTAGCGAAAAGAGATATAAATGCTTTGATCCTAAAAAACATAAAAATTATGTGAGTACAGATATGCCGTTTTTGGAAAACTAACCCTTTTTTACCCAAAATTATTTTCAGGGGGAGAAACCAAATTTAGATAATGATGATAATTTTGGGATGTATCTGTCCCACTCCCAAATGTTGTTTGTCCTAATCTTACTGAGTCTTCAATGCCAATTGAAGAAAATTCTTAATCTTTGAGTTTAAGTTTTATTCTAAAAGAAGGCTTGAACAAATGAGAAAAGATCAAATAGATGACTTGTCACCAATCCATTCTCAAACTTCGAGGGATGGTTCTCAAGCTATAGGTAACCAACCTTCCATTCCTATTTTATCGAATGTCTCTCCAACCATCTTGTCTTACCTATTGTATCTGATATTGATATCCCTATTGCTTTGAGAAAAGGTACTAGAACTTGCACTAAATATCTCATTTCAAATTATATATCATATAAAAATTTGTCAAAAAGTCAGAGTTTTCACCTCTAGGATAGACAACTTATTTGTCTCAAGAAACATAAAAGAAGTCTCAGATGATCCAAATTGGAAAGTAGTTGTCATGGAAGAGATGAATGCTCTCAAACATAATGGTACATGGAAAATAGTAGATTTGCCAAGAAATAAGAAAATAGTGGGGTGTAGTTGGTCCTTACAATAAAATATAATGTTTATGGTAATGTTGAAAGAATATGGATAAAAAGATTATAAGAAGAAAATTGAAGGAATATAATGTTGACGGTAAAGTATTTCATAGGAATGGAATTTCCAAGATAAAAAAAGGTATTTTTGTGAATCAAAAGAAATATATTATGAATTTGCTTGGAGAAACAGGTTTGCTTGGGTGTAAGGTAGTCAAGACACCTATTGAACCAATTTTTTTTAAATTGGAAGCTACAAAAGATGAGGAAGTAAAGGATAGGAAACGATACCAAAGACTGGTAGGAAGACATATATGTCTCACACACGTCCAAATATTGGATTTGCAGTAAGCATGGTAAGTCAAGTCATGCACTCGCTAGGATCGGTCCACTTTGAAGTTGCTTATAGAATTTTGAGATATTTAAAGGGAACTCCATGAAAAGGCATATTGTTTAAAAAACACAATCATCTCCAAGTTGAAGTTTATACTGATATTGATTGGCAGGAAGTACAATGGGTAGAAGATCTACTTCTGGTTATTGTTCATTTGTTGAAGGTAACCTAATCACTTGACGTAGCAAAAAACAAAACGTGGTTGCCAAAAGTAAACAGAATTTAAGGCTTTAGTTCATGGTATATGTGAAAAGATTATGAGAAGAAAATTGAAGGTCTTTCAGAAAACTCGAAAACTCCTATTCGTGTGTACTGTGACAATAGGGCAACTATCTCTATAGCCCATAATCCAATTATGCATGATAGGACAAAGCATATCGAAGTCAACAAACACTTCGTTAGGGAGAAAATTGAAATCGGTGTGATATGTGTTCCTTATCTTCGTAGTACCGAGCAAATTATTGATGTGTTGACCAAAAGACTACCAAAAGCACAATTTGATAGAATGGTTAACAAGCTGGCAATGGAAGATATATTTAAACCATTTGAGGGCGTTGGTTTGGTTGTAAATACATATGTTAATTAGTTGTAAATCATTAAAGATTTTATTTTATTCTTATTGGGATACTTTCCTTTTATGTATTGAGTTTTTCTCCTATATAAGAAGACAATGTATCTTACAATTCATTATCGAATACAAAAATTATTTGATTACGTTGAATCTCAAATGAAGTACAATCTACACAAGTTCAGCAACGCCAAGATCTGAACCATGATTCCAATGTTCTTGAAATAGTACACGATACGACACAAGCTAATCTAGACAAACCAATTGCTGTAAGGAAAGGTGTTCACTCATATACTCAACATCCCATACAGTGTCACTTATTTTAAGCTAATTTTCTACCAACTTTTAAGGCTTTTGTAACTTTATTATATCAGATTACAAGTCCCCAACACGATTCAAGAAGCTTTACAAAGATCTTAATGGAAAGCAGCCACACCAGAGGAATTGCAGGCACTTGAGAAGAATGGGACTTGGATCCTTACCGATTTGCCCTCAGGAAAGCGCACGATTAGATGTAAATAGATCTTCTTGACAAAATACAAACCAGGTGGCAGTATAGAACGGTTCAAAGTTCATCTCGTTGCTAAAGGATTCGCCTAGGTTTATAGGATCGACTACCAAGAAACCTTTGCTCCAATTGCTAAGTCGAATACTATTCGAGTACTTCTCTCTATTGCAACATATCTGGATTGGCCATTATTTCAATTTGATGTAAAAAATGCATTTCTAAATGGTAATATATTGGCAGAAGTGTACATGGAAATACCTCCTGGATTTGAGGACAGAAATACTAAAGGAAAGGTATATAAACTTTAAAAGTCCACCTCGAGCCTTGTTTGAAAAATTTACGAATATGCTTAAACAAGATGTCTATATTCAATGTCAATTTGATCACACCATGTTCATCAAACATTTCTCCCAAGTAAGATTAAGGTGCTAATAGTATATGGATGATATTGTTTTCATAGGAAATGTTTCTAGCGAAATAATTCAATTGAAACAATTTCTCGGAGAAATTTGAGATCAAAGACTTGGGATAAGATACTTCCTAGGAATGGAAGTAGCAAGATCTAGTAAAGGGATTTTTGTCACTAAAGGGAAATACACTTTAGATCTCTTAAAAGAATCAGGGATGAATGGTTGTAAACCAGTTGATACTCCTATGGGTGCAAACCCAAAGCTTAGAGTTAATCCTAAAGATGAACGAGTTGATCGAGGCAGATATCAACGACTAGTTGGAAAGCTAATATACTTGACTCACATTCGACCAAACATCAACCTTGTTGTTAGTGTGGTAAGTTAATTCCTTAACAAGCCCTCTAAGGAACATAAGGAAGCTTTGTATAGAATATTGAGATATCTCAAGCACGATCCTAGAAAGGGCCTCATGTTCAGAAATATTGCAAACCGTTCTCTAGAAGTCTACACTGATGTAGATTGGGCTAGTTCCCTAGTTGATCGCAAATCAACATTAAGATATTGTTCGTATGTATGGGAAACTTGGTATGTAGTCCATAGCAGTGCTGAAATTGAGTTCTATCATTAGCCCATGGGATTTATGAAGGAATTCGGCTAAAACGCCTCATCAACGAAAACTCAAGGTCAAAATCGATGGTACTATTGAAGTTCTATGTGACAATCAATCAGCCATAACTATTGCAAGAAATTCGATACACCATGATCGAATGAAATATATTGAAATAGATTGTCACTTCATCAGTGAGAAGATTAAAATAAATACAATCAACTTGAGATATGTGTCTTCCCAATAATAAATTGTTGACATATTGACTAAGGCATAACATTGAACCTACCTTGGTAGATTGATTTCCAAACTTGGAACGACCAGAATATACCATCCAACTTGAAGGGAGTGTAAAAAATCGAGCTTAATTGTCTTTGCTATGAATTAGGAATTGATAAGGTTGTTTCCTTGTATATTCTAGTTCCATAAATATTTAGTTCGATTGCTTTAGGTCTTTGATTGAGCACTCGTGTATAAATGTAAGACGTTAGGGTTTCCTCAGCTCTCATTAAGAAGAAATATCATTCTCTTATACATAGCTTCACAATCCCTAGCCTTTTCCTGTCTGAATTTGAAGGAACTTTCTAACTTATGAATTATGTTAAGATTGCCAAAATAAGTTACTAGCGTATTAATACTTCTTGAAACTTAACATTGTAGGCATTGCCCGTCGTCGAGAAAGATGTACGACATAAATCAATAATGGACCAAACGGCGGCCAATATCATATCTTGAGTGCTTATTTCTCCCTGATGTGCAACTCGATGGTCAACTTCCAAGATCATGGTCAGCACAGTTTAGTGAATAAAAAACTAATTACCATCCTATAAGGTGATGGTTTAATGTCACACCCTGCCCACTATTGAACTAAAAAAAACTAAACCCATGGTCTTTACCAATTTAAACTTGAAGGGAAGTCATTAACTTCAACGCATGTCCTTATTTCCAAAAATAGGTACTCACATTTCAATACTTCTGGAAGCTTACCATTCTGGTAGTGATTTTTCTTTAATAGAATCAACAACTTTCATTGAGAAAAAAACGAAAGAAATACAGAGGCATCCGAAAAAAAACAAGACTGTAAAAACATACATTCTAAAGAAAGGGATTCGAACTAAGTAAGATATTCACTAGAGAATAATTACACAAAAAGCTTCGAAAACATGGAACCTCACTCAGGACCAAATCTCACAAAAATCTCTTCCTATCTCTGAACACTATTGTTTCTTTCCTCCCAAATATCCCACAACACAGCATAAACACAATTAACCCATTTAGACAAAATTCAAAACGAAACGCCTAATATGTGAACCTCTTTCAAAGAAATTTCACACTGAAAAAAATTCTAACCAAATCAAGAACACTTATAGAACAAGAGTAAACAAGTCATACCAAATCAAGCACACATAGAGAATGAAGATGCGAAATGAGTCAAACCATGATGGCCCGAGAGTTACAGCCAGGAACAAACTGCCTTACGGTAGTATGTGGGATAAAGGGAGCAGTTCCATATGTTCGCCTCACATGTGTCACCTCTAGTAGTCGATCTGTGCCGATGAATCTTGAGATGTTCGAGCTAGTTGCTATCCCAAAATGGTACCCAACTTCAAGCATTAAATTTTGGTAGAAAGAAAGCCCAAAGATTCTAGGGAAAAAACTCAAGCATTCTAGTACCATGTAGAAGAAAAAAAACTTAGTACCATTTCATTCGTATATAGAAAGCCTAATGAGTTCCAAACAGCTAATATATTACATATGCAAATAACAATAATATACTAAATTCAAATCCTCAGTTCAAGTCTGCCTGATGTTCCCAATACAATCACAGATAAGTTGCCATAAATTATTCATCGGTATCAGAGTTCAACCAAAGCAACTAGATAGGGTCACAAGTATGAAATAATTTATCCATAAACAAGTATAACACGTTTCCTAGAGCTCACTGTACTGAAGTTAATGTGAATCGATGACATCTTAATAGAAGAACAAGATAAGCAGCGTAACATGTACCTTGATTGACAGCCACAATTGAAATCCTTTACGTGCTATCTATATTCCATCCTCTTCAATCCTCAGCATTCAATAGTCAAGTTACATATTTTCAAAGCAACACAATGAAACCTGCAATATTTTATACAGCACACGTCTTGCATACATACCTGGGCCTTTGAGAGACGATCATTGCAGAATTTAGACGTGATGTCAAAAATAAATTAAAGAGGAAAAGAAAGACAACTAGAACTGAACATTTTGTATACAATAGATATCAACGTGGATATTTACAGGCAGCCCTATCAAGATATCTTGGCACTTCACTGAAATCCCAAAGGAAGAAAGAAAAAGGAAAAAGTTGTTGCTAGGGCCACAGAAACTCATTTATGTTACCATAAGTATATGCTGACCCATCCCGAGGGGCCACTCTGGTGTGCAAAATATGTGCAACCAGTGTCTCTCGCCCTTAAATTATCAGAACCAGAAGTTATTCTGATCCCTACAAAATTTTTCCATAAGTGTAAGCTAACTAAGACTTCCAGACAAAGAAGCTGAGCCGCTTGACAATTCAAACCATAAAGAGATATCTGAGATCTTCAACCGTCAAGCGGGAAGCAGAACCTCCACTTTGATCTTCACCAAATGCTGATGCAACCATTTTTCTCTTCTCTTCCTGCATAATATGGTCAGAAAGAAAAATAACATCTTCACATCAATAATACGTGCATATCAACTTCATCTTGTAAAGCACCAAGCCAACCTCTTAAAAGATATTCCATATGATCTTAGTAACAAATTCAAAAGAACTCAGGATCAGCCAAATAATTTTCTAACACATTGCATTATTTAATGGTTGAATAAAGAATCAAAGCTATGCAGAACCTTCAACTCCATTTACAATGAGAATTAACAACCTTCATCAAGGGACTACTTCTCCCTTCTTACAGCTCCCTTGAAAGTCATAAAGAGCTTGGAGAAGTTGATAGAATGGAAGGGCCTACAACCTGAGGGAAGACCCACTCTAATTTATGCAATATTGCCTTAGCGTGGGTTCCCCAGAGCAGAGAAGCAATGCCCTCCATCCTACTCAAGTGGCTTTGGAGATTCACCAAAAATTTGTCGGCCCTCGGAGTAGTGCTTTTTAAAGCTCGAGGCACAATAAAGTGCAATAGTCTTCTAACACTTAAGCACAAGGCGTAAAAAAAAAACGCAAGCTTTTTCTTGTGAGGCACTATATATACAAGTACAAGTGTACAACATTAAGAAGAGAAAGCATTGTTGAAGTGGATATATGAGGGGAAAAAAAAGTCCCCTAAACCGAGGTACGAAATATCGATGTCAATGGAAGTATCGAGGTTCCAGTTTTATGAAAATATCAATATCGATGAAAATTTTGGGAAACTTTAGGGAAATTGTTGGAAATTAATGGAAATTGTTATAATTAGTTAATGAAACTTTGATTGTGGCCTAATTAGACTATATTGGACCATTTTTAATCATCATTTCGATAAAGTAAGACAACATTTAGATGTATAGTGTAAATATCTATGTAGATATCGATGCAATAGCAAAAATTTTAAAAAGAAATGGAAAAATAATGACAAAATAATATCAAATATTGGTAATTAATTGCAAAATTAAAGGACATGAAATGTTTGCATACGAAATAAATGTAAATTATTTATTATAAAATGTACATTTCTAATACCAAAAAGATGACCTTTGAGCATCTCAGAATCTTGATAATTCTAATAGAAACTACAATATTGCTCTCAGGTCATCCTATATTGAAAAAATAGAACTTGCATCAATTCAATTTTGAGGTGAAATGATGTGAAAATTCAATGGAGAAAGGTTTTAATGAAGTTAAAAATAAATACATATTATTTTTCTCAATTTTGGTTTCTTGGAATGAGCTTTGGATGGTAAAAAAATAAAACCCATGTCGATTCGTGTAATCAAGACAAGTCCATAAACCTTAAAAAACTTCCATTGAGCTAGTCTCGTTGTTTAAAATAAATAATAATAATAATAATAATAATAATAATAATTACTATTATTATTATAATAAGTAAAAAAATGAAATTTTGAAAAATGGGGGGAAAATCAAAATTCCCCCTACCGAAATTTCGAGCCTGTCAAAATCTCGATATTTCAACCAAATTTTTAACCATGTCCTAAGCACAAGAAATATTGCATTTAGGCTTAGTAATTTTAATTTTTTTAATTAATAAAGAAAAATGGTTATTACTATTTTAAAAAATAATGAAAGACTCGAGGCCTAGGGCCGTGAGCCTTGGGGCTTTACAAAAGACGCGTGCCTTATTTTGTGAGTCTCGCCTTTTTAAAGCAAGGCACCAGTTCTGCTCCTTGGGCCTCTAGGTACATGCCGGGAGGGGTTTTTAAAACACTGTCAAGCAGAGTCATTGCTCGTATCTATGGGCGGGACTCTCATGGGTGGACAACCAAAATTATCAAGCAAAAGGATGCAAACATCAGCCAAAATAGGCACAACAAATTAGAATCAAGTGTTATCGACTCCATCCCTCGCTATAAAGGTAATTCAGCTATATCTTTCTCTAGATCCATATCCTCGATAATTGTTAGAAATCCATCTTTTTTAAGCCCTAGAAGAAATTTAGCGCCTTTCCAATTTTATGAATATTAAAAACCGGGCCAACACGCATGCACATACACAGGCCAACCTAAAAGTAAAAGTCTGCCACCAGCTATAAATACAATACAAAATACAAATTTTATACAAAACAAAATCTAAGTTCTTTCATACTTTTCCAATACGATATACAACTAAAAATCCCTAATTACAAAATCATTATATAATCTACTTGAGATTTCTAAAAGTTCTAAAACATTTCATTCCTCTCTCCCAGTTCCACGATTAATTTGCATCTCCCCTAAACTCTATAACAAGAACTTTTAATTATAAAAAAATGAAAAGAAAAAGAAATGAACACTAGAAGATCATATGGATGAAATTCAGCATTTATATTTTAAGCATGAAAATTAATGTCCATCACCATATATGTACATAAACTGAGTTTTCAACAGATATAGAACTGATAATGGAAAAACAATCATAAAGCAAAAGAGAAAAGGATAATACCTGCAGTGCCAGTATCCTATCTTCTACTGTGTCTTTTATAGTAATCCTTGACACTGTAACAGGACGAGTCTGTCCAATTCTATGTGCTCGGTCTACAGCCTGATCCTCAGTAGTCGGATTCCACCAAAGATCCAATAGGATAACATGACATGCTGCAACCATGTTCAAACCTAGATTTCCCGCCTTCAATGACATCAACATAACAGGGATCTGCAGCAAAAATTCACCGATTCAAATATTGAATTAAACAACCACGCTAAAACATAATATTGTTAATCATTTCAATACCTATATCATTGCAAATCATGTAAAGTAACTGTAACATATAAACTTCCATAGTATATAATGTCTCCAACATAGAGAGGCATCTTAAATCCACCAGAATTTGTTGTAGTAGTATTCAGATTAAGGGCCAAACCTCGGGGTCAGAGTTGAAATCTTTCACAGCACGATCTCTTGAAACCAGAGACATTGTGCCATCAAGCCTCCTATATTGAATGCAAGCCTCATTCAGTGACATTTCTACTAAATCTAACATGCTGGTCCATTGGGAGAAAACAATCGTCTTCACAGGTTCTCCAGTTGGAGGACATGGAGATGTGTGCTTTGTATTATTAACATCAGAATCACGGATCTCAATACATTCATCTTCAGAATGTAGAGAACTTCCGTTGCATCCAAAGGAAACCCCTTGTTCAGAAGTTGAAATTGATGCTTTGCAATTATTCTGCAGAATCTCAAGAACGGCCCTAATTTTGGACGAACTGTACTCACTATGACCAACTTGGGATTTCTCAGAAATTCCTGAACTTGTGGAACCGCCATCGAGATCATCAGAGATACATTTCCGGAGGGTAGTCTTCGAGAAAACAACGTCCGCAGCAACTTGTT
This sequence comes from Benincasa hispida, assembly GCF_027475165.1. Classification (NCBI taxonomy): domain Eukaryota; kingdom Viridiplantae; phylum Streptophyta; class Magnoliopsida; order Cucurbitales; family Cucurbitaceae; genus Benincasa; species Benincasa hispida. Next base: position 36,394,975 of record NC_143489.1, on the reverse strand, counting down.
CCTTACATCCAGGTGCCGGGCACATATTGTCATCACTAGTCAAGTATTCAGACACGCATTGAAAGCAGAAAACATGACCACACATGGTAACAACAGGATTCTCAGGTGGATCCTATTAGGAGGAAAAAACCATTAAACAATAAATATGATAAGTCATTGTTTTTGCAGATTACAGAAGTCTTATATATCATTCCAGATTGTTTGTTCAGGTTATTCAAATGTATGCTACTCAGGATTGTAATTTAATATGTGTGAACACTTTATAGACATAGGGTTGCATAAACAATGACAAGATGGCCAATAGAATATTTTTACCATCTTCTAAGAAATAATAATAATATTTTTAATCTTTTAAGACAAGAATAATCAAAAGATAGTGGTGTGGCCTAAGGAATTAAAAGAGAGAACTCTTTGAGAATCAAATCAAAGTTCTATCATCAACCAAAAAATATTGACTACACGAAGACAATTCCCTTACAAAATTATAATTTATAATAACATTAATCCGTTAAGACAAAAATAATCAAAGGATGGTGGTGTAGCCCAAGGGATTAAAAGAGAGAATTCTTCAAGAACCAAATCAAAGATTTTATTATCACTCAAATATTCACTACATGAGGGGCATTTCTCTATGTATAGATAATTGGAACCAAACTAGGAAAGAAACTAGGAATTAATACAAAAAGTAAACCAAAAAAGAAAATTTAAATTTAAATAGGAAACTAAAAAGGATTATTCAAGGATGGAACCCAGATTTAAGATGAACTTACCCAAATTTATCCTAATCATACTATAACATTATCCCTCCAGAACAAATGAAGAAGAAGAAGAGTTCTCGAGTTTTAAAAAGAAAATACAACGTTCTAAAGTTTGGTTGGATTTTGTGGAAGCTTTTGGAAAACCAGGTGGTATTTTTATCATGTGGGTTGAATTTTGGTGATCCCGTTGGATTTCTTAAAGGTGGCTACACTTTTTCAGTCAAATTAATTCTAGCAAGTATTGTGGAAGCTTTTGGATTTTTTTAAAGAACATTTGTGGGCTATCTACTGTATATGGAGCTACTAAGAGAAGATTTATTTGGCTGGCATTCATCGTCTTGAACCTTGGTGTATTGGGGGAACTTTTAACTTTTCTCCGTGGGACAACCTTGGCAGATCACAGTAGGCTTGCACAAACATAATATTATCACCTAAGTTGCCGGCCTTTTGGAACTTACTATATTGTTGCAAGCCTTGCGGCATTCTTTTTTTTTTTTTTTTTTGGGCAGTTTGTTTGGAAAATTTTTGCTTCATTCCCTTGCGAAGCATTGGTATTCAGATATTTCTGGCAAATTCTCTCACAATCCTATATGCATTGCTTTCCTCCCTCTATTTTTCCCCAGTGTTTGGCCCACAGTGCATCCAGAGGTTTTTTCAAGGCAAACCATTTCCATGGATGTATCTTTTGGGTTAGCTCAAGATATTTGCTTGTATTTATTTTCTTTTTTAAACAGAAACAAACTTTTCATCAAAATAATGAAAGGAAGATCATGCTCGGATGTTTGCCTATATTTGAACGCTTTTATGTTCTCCATTTAAGTTTTATATTATCTTTATTACCTTACTACTCTTTTTGCTTTTTGATCAGTATCAATCTCTTTTCATTTTATCAATAAAAAGTCTCCCTTTATTATTAGTATTGAAATGAAATTTTTTTTATAAAAAAAAGTTGATTTGTTCAATGGTTGGAAAAAATTTCCACATAAAATATTAGCTTCTTCACCATCCAATGTTGGAGCATCAAAACAATCTAGGAAAAAATTTGCTGAAGAAAATAGTTTGATAACAACGCTTCAGCGTGGATGTCTTCCTCTGAAAATAAAAATCCCAAGGTTATTTCCTTCATATATGGGCAGAGTCAAATTTTACAACAAAAAAGATTGGAAATGGTTAATTCCTTCATATTTTCTTGTTCTTCTCTCACTGATAGTAGAAGGATGGGCTACTACCAAGTCTGCTATTTAATCCTTCTCTGAAACTGTTGATAGCATTTTGCATCAAACATCATTTACTCTCGAGTTCCACTCTGTCAATTCTGAACTCCCTATCCTGAAGATTCATCACCTTTTAGTTGGATCCTGTATGGAAAACCCACATTATTATGGATTCTGGTGGTCAAAGTTCTCTTATCTTAATTGTGGTTGAAAAAGTTCAGAAGAACTTTTGAAGAAAAGCATCTTCATTAGATTATTCAGTTTGAATCAGTGCTTTCATGTTTCATCTCGGTGCTCTTTTTCTAAACTTATATGCTTTTTCATCTTTTAATATACGGATTAACTGGACTGCTTTTTTGAAACTATAATTAATAACTTGCTGGTCTCTTTTCATTAAATGAAAAGTTTGCTTTCTTGTTCAAAAAAAATCTGTTAGGATACCTCCTAGTCCTAACAAAAACACTCAAAGAACACAGAGAACAAACAAGAATACTAAAAGATAGAATTATATTGCAATATCATGAAGAAATTACAATATATCTCAGCACATTCTAGAGGGCTGAGAATCCTCTCCCAAATTCCCAATTAGAAAATCACCTCAAAATTCTTCACTCTTACTCCCACCCCTCTTCCTCTATTTATAACTAAAAGACCTAACCAACTTACTAACTATTCCCTTGCAGACTCGCAGAAATAAGAAAATTGGGCTTCTTCATGCAACTCCAACCCAACTATCATCTCAATCAACACATCCATCAACGGCTGACCCCACCTACGGACACTTCACGTGGGATTTGGTAAAATCTCTTGTTATCCCACCCCTTAAACAAAAACTACCACTCCCTACCCTTCTTCTCCGTTCACTACCGCCCAACTTCCTCTACAACTTTTTTTTCCGAAAACTCCTTCATGAATACTTCCCGCCTTGCTTGCGTCTTCGCCGCCACCCACATTCCGACGACAACCGTTCGGGCATTTAATTGTTCACCTCCGTCAACCATTTCCACCTCTTCTTCATGCAAATGATCTCCTCGATTTACAAGTCTTCTTCTCAATCCATCGTCGCTTGCCCTCCTCGTCAAGTTTCAACACATACAACCTCCCCTCGACTTCGCCTACTAGTGTTCGGCCGCCGCCCATCGTTTCTCCATCCATCGGCATCTTTGCCATCCCAGCCCGTTGGCATATTCTCCTTCCATCGCAGATAACCTTCCCCCGTATCCTTGAGCAACGACAATTTCTTTGTTCACCCACCGTTGATCACCAGCACATTTCTTCTCCGTCGATTTTTTGTCTGCTTTCTTCTTCGCGTTTCTAACCATGTGTTTGTCGGTTGGTGCTCCTTCCTTCGTTTCTTCTTCTTTCGACTGCCATCTTGCCTTCCCGTTAGTAATGTTTGTCCACTTCTCATCGATGCTTTTACCTCCTTTAATCGGCATTTCCACTTCCATCGAGTCCCTATCTCCGACCATCTCACCCTTCGCCGTTGATGATGGACACGAATGATCAAGTTTCTCTTCTTCTCCGATTTCTCCATCCTTTAGTCTCATTCTTTCTTTTTTTCTTCTCTGCTCTAGAGCTCCCCATCACCCCCTTCCTTTCTTTTGATTCCATCGGTTGCAACTCCTTGCCATTCCTTTCCTCCATCCTTTTTTCATTCCCAGTAGTCTCATTGGAATCGCCTTCTTTCTCTTCTATTTTCAGTGGAAATTTCCTCTCAACAGCGGTTGCTGGAACCCATAACTTTCCTTCTTCTTCGATTCCATTCAAGACTTGTGAAGATCCTTCCACAAACAAGCCTTCGATTGTAAGCACATTGGAGATTTCAGATTCCGCTCCCATCACCATCGTTTCCTTTTTTCTTCCCTTGAAGGTATGATCCTTTAAAGTTCAACGTTCAACTATTCCATACGTTGAATTAGGGACTGCATCATTTCTTTGATCTCAACCTTGTCTATGGAGATCATCCAACCTCTCTTTCATTGTTTTTTGAACCATTTTCTTTTCCTCTCCTCGGGTTTCTTGTAACTTCTTCTCCATAATTTCTCTTTAATTCTTTCGCGCTTGTGATCTGCCATCCTTTTTTGGAATTGCTCCCATGTACATGGAGTTTCACCTCTCTCTACCGCCTCACATTTGCATTCAGCAACCCATTTTAGCATTCGCTCCCATGTCCATTCTACTTCTTCCGCCATAGCAAACAAAAACAGTACCCAAGAAATAACCAAGCTCTAATACCAATTTGTTAGAATACCTCCTAACAAGAACACTCGAAGAATACAAAGAACAAACAAGAACACTAAAAGATAGAATGATATTAGAAGAAAATACAATATACCTCAGTACATTCTAGAGAGTTGAGAATCCTCTCCCAAATTCTCACACCCTTACTCCCACTCCACTTCCTCTATTTATAACTAAAAGACCTAACCAACTTACTAATTATTTACTAATTTGCCCCTTCTAATAACCATACTAATATTCTACTAATAACTCTATTATATCTCTAACTAGGTCTCTTACAAAATCATGAGTCACTATGAACTTTTTCAAAAGATTCCAGACTATTCCTTGATACTCACCTCGCAGGTACAGCATATGGCCAAAGAAGTCTCCAAGCGTTTTAACAGATTCATCAGCATATCCTTAGGAAGCTTACTTGCCATTTCTGTAGAATCCCTCCCGACAGAATCAGTATTGTACCCTTTTACAAGAAGTGGATGGTCACAAGCCTGACGGAGCCGTAGAAGCATTAGCAAAATATTTGCATAGTTTTGCTTTACTGTACCAGCTGCAGCATAAGCCTGCAAAGTACATGTCATCCTGTAAGAATCCACATTTAAGAAGGGAAATTCCATTTAATGGGTATGTAAATAGGGTGGACATACGAGAAGCCTATCCCCTATTGAGACAAAAAGAAAAACATTAGAAGTTTTTAAACAATATTAAAAACTTAAGCATATATTTTAAGAAAAACATCCATATGTCCTCAAGGTCCGGTGCACTTGAATTAATCAGTTTTAACCTTGTAGTTTAATCTCTTTTTTCCCTGAGGCCAAACCTATATATAGATAAAGGCATAAAGGCGGTTGCACATGATTTTATTGAATAATATTGAATTAACTTGCTCTCTGACCTCACCCCCCCTAAAACAATTATACTATAGTCTGGTGTTCATATTGAAAAACCAATTGGAGAAGGAGAATTTTACTTTTTAAAAAGAAAGAGAAGAAAAAAAGGTTGATTCCACTCTAGTAGACTTTGAACAAACCAATCTCCTTCAGGAGGGAGGGAGGAGAGAGAGAGAGAGCTAAATGCACCTTGAATTGCTTGCGAGAATCAGCCTCTAATTGGGTATAAAAATCACGCTCCTCTGTAGAAAAATCCACTTTTGTCAACCGTATGGTTTTGGGGGGCAATTTGACAATCGGCTCCCCATCAATTAATGTGCCTAAACAACAAATAAGTTAATTATCCAAACTGAAGGGAGAAGTGATCAAAATTCCTTTTTTTTATAAGAAACAAATTTCATTGATGTATGAAATTTACAAAAAGTGGCCAAAGCCCAAGCCAAAGGAGTTACAAAAGAAACCTCCAATTGGACAAAAGAAAAGAAAGATTGTGAATTAAAGAAAGATGTACATTTGCACCAAGTCATAGCATAAAAGGATATAAACAATATAAACAAAATTCATAAAAGGATATAAAGTCTTTTCGATTACATAAACTGTGGCATTTACTTTCAAATACAAGTTTAATACTCATACGGTGTGCTTGAGATGAACAGCTATAAAGCAGATAGAGAATCAGATCAAGAGATCATCTGGATGGATAGAAGGACCAGCAGACTGACATCACAGAGCAATGACCCTTCAGTTTTGACACTAATTTTGATACGTCCAGTTAGACAAATGTGAAAAGTATCCCTAGGTTTCTGAACTCATCTATGAGTATGTGACAAGCAAAAGATCCAGACAGTATGCTTCTGATATAACTTTTTAATAAACAATAAATAATATTATTTTCAAAAGAGAAAAAAGAATCCTCACTTGAGAGTCCACAAAAGATTTAATTATTTATTAGTTACTATGAATTAATAGTTGAAGAAAAAATATTACAAGAAATGACACCATCCACTTTAGAAAGAAGCAAGTGAAATTTCCGGTGTAACATTCTTCAATTGATGAGAGGTAAGAAGATCGGTTTTTTACAGAACAGATTTGTATCCTGCAAACTTATTTTCAAAAATCATTTTTTTGGTTTCAAGGCATGCTGGAACTTCCATTCATTAGTGACAACAGCAGAAACAATAAAGTCTAAACGACAAAGGTTCTGCCATGAAGATTGATTGTAAAGGTAGAATGGCTAGAAAAAGTTCATGTTGAGCACCCCAATTAAATGGTGCGAATTGTACAGAGTCACAGAAATAATTAAAAGAATTAGACTCCGTAAAATATTCTAGCATTCCAATCCTTCCAAACAACAAATGAGCTTTGGAGGTGTTTGACTACAGCACTTTCGCTTTATCTTTAACATACCAACCCAAAAAGAACCTCAGAGAGCCAACCTTCTACATGCTCTGGGCAACACCACTCGAAACAAAACTGATTGCAGATAAAATTCCATACTTTTGTTTTTTAAAATAGAAAACAAAAATGTCATTGATGTGATGCAATTACAAAAGGAGTCTTCCTATCCAACGGATTACAAATAAAACTTCTCCAATGGATCATAAAATTGGTAAAACTATAGTTACAAAAATGGGAGACCGATTTACACCAACTTATAGAAAGGAAAGTAGATGAAGTGAGTGATGCATAGAAGTCTTGTTCCTTATCGGTTAAATTGGCGTTAAGTCTTTGCCAAAAACATCAGCCTCTTTCTTCTAAATTAAACAAATAAAATTTTCTTTCGTGCAAGCATTTAAATGGCCATTAAAGTGAAGTTCATCAAAAAGCCTCTGAAAATCTTCTCAGAAAAGGTCCCAATATTCAAGTAGAAATCCAAAATATACCCATCAGGACCCTGCGCCTTATTCTAACCATGAGAATTGCTTGCCTGATTTCCTCAATAGTAAAGGGAGTTGAAAGTGCAAAATTTTGAGCTACAGGAACTCAAAGCCACATAAGATTTACTAGAATTATACAAGAACCTGGAATTTTCTGATATAAAGAAAAATTTCATGTTTAATTTCTTTAAAAGAAAGAAAAGAATCTCCATTACTGGAAAGTAATTCAGTAATCAAGCTTTTCAAGTTTTTCCTCTTCTTCACTGCTAAAAACCTATGAAAGAAGAAGAAGCTGGTATTTTCATCTCACAGATTGAACCAATTGAGATTGCATTTTTTAAATCAGATTTTGTTCCTCGGATAACAATAAATCCAAAATTCCACCTTTAATTGCAGTTCTGATATCAATCTCGAGAGAGGAAATCTTGTTAGCTTCAACTTTAGCATAAAAAAATTCAAGCTCAACGGTGAGACTCTTTCCTTGGTTTTTCCTCTTTCTTTGCTTCTCTTCTGATCGCCAATTGTTTCATTTGCAATAAGCAAAGAGTCTCTTCAAATTTAATCAGTCAACTAAAGAGAGATGTCAAAAATTTTGTCAAGAGGTGTTTTATTTGTCATACTTCTAAAGGATCTAGTAAAAATGCTGGCCCCTGCACTACCTCTCCCTTGAACTATTTGGGAAGATTTATCCATGTACTTTACACTTGGTCTTCCTAAAACTCAATGAGATAATACTCGGTCTTTGTTGTGGTTGATCGATTCATTAAAATGGCACATAGCTTGTAAAAATTTTGCATGCTTCAAGTGTTGTTAACCTTTTCTTTTGTGAAATTTTTAGGTCCTTAGTTAGGTTTCATGTTTCCCTTTGGGCTTCGGTTTCAAAGCTTTTTTGTAACTATTGGCTAGGTAAAATTTTACTTAGTTGGAACCCCTTTCTTTAGTAGGGGTGTTTTGGTGGACTCGTTTTTTTGTATGCCCTTGTATTCTTTCTTTTTTTTCTTAATGGAAGTTGTTGATTTATTAAAAAAAAATCTATTGTTTTTGACGGTCATGTTAAGTTGACTTTCTTTCGGAAGTCTTTGTGGAAAAGGTCTGGCATAGTTTACCTTTTTAGCACTGCTAGCCACCCTCAAACGGATGGCCAAACTAAGGTCACTACTCGTATGCTTGAAGGTCTCATCCAGTGTCTTAGTGGAGATCGACTTAAGCTGTGAGACCAACCATCAAGTCGAGCAAAATTCACTTTCAACCATATGCAAAATCATTCCATAGAGAAGTCACCACTTTAAGTTGTTTATACTCTATTTTCCATGAAGCCTTTCTTGGCAAAGCTGATTATGCATTAAGTAGCCTTAAATCCACAATATGTTGCCATGATTTGGCAAGCTTCTTGTACAGAAAAGGTGAAGGTTTTCTTGTGGATCTACTCCTTTGGGAGATTAAATACTTGTGGTCGAATCCAATGGATCCTCTGAAAGATGACTCTTTCCCTAGATAGATTGGTGTGTTCTTTGTAAAGGAAGCGAAGAAACCTTGACACATTCGTTCTTCTTCTGTCCTTTGCGGTAGACTGTTCGGAAGATGTCCTCAATATCTTCAATCTTTAGTGGTGTTGTCCTAGCAAAGCGTCTAAGGCCCTATATTTCAACTCATTGGTGGCATGCCTTTCAACGGCCCAAAAAAGATTATTTGGCTTAAGGGGGTGTTTTCCCTCCATTTGAGGGCTTTGGTCTGAAAGAAATTCAAGATTTTTTTACAATCTAGAGTTTACCAGGGAGGTATCTAAGGATTTAGTCACTCATTTTGCTTCTACTTTGCCTATTACTTCTAAATTATTCTGTAATTATAGTTTATCTCAAATTGCCACCAGTTGGACATTGTTTTTGCAATCCTTTGGTGTGCCAGGATATGTAATCTCTCCTTCCTTTCTTAATCATCTTTTGATAATGAAAAGGTAGTTTCTTATCAAAAAGAAAAGGTTGTTTATACATCTACCTTGGCTAACAATTGATTTAATATTCCCACTTCTATTGGTCTTAAAAATGAAGCGGAAAGTGTGACACCGTGAATTCATGATCTTCATAACGAGGTTAAGGAACAACTCAAACAAGTGAACCTATCCTACAAAGCTGCAGTTGATTCATATTGTTGTGCTTGAGACTCCCAGGTCAGCAACATGGTGAAAATGCAATTTTTTAATAAAAACAACGGCTTTTATTGAGAAAAAATGAAATAATACATGGGCATACAAAAAAAACAACCTACACCTTCCCCTACCAACTATGTAATATAACTCCTATAGAATAGTTACCAAGGGTCTTCGAAACCAAAGCCCACAGAGAAACATGAAAGCGGAGAACGGACCAACCTTATTAGGGTCCTTATCCATCCCTCTAAAAATCCTACTATTCCACTCACCCCACAAAACTCACAAGATCGCACACCCCTCAGCTACCCACATAAAATGACTCTTCTATCCACGAGGCAGATTGAGGAACTCCTCGATCATAGTACTAGTGTCCCTTTCGCGAAAAGACGAAAAGTCAAACATCTGGAAAAAAGACTCGCAAACAGAACTAGCAAACTTGCAACGTCAAAGAATATGATTCAAATCTTCCGGCCCCTTCTAACAAAGGATATAGCATAACGGCCCAACAAGCAAGGGAAGCTTCCTAGTAAGCCGATTCATCGTATTTGCACGGCCATGTAAAACTTGCCAGATAAAGAATCTCACTTTCCTAGCAACCTTAATCCTCCAAAGGCCCGAAAAGATTGAATCACCTAAGAGAGAATGGTCCACGAGACTCTAAAGAAAGGACTTACACGAGAACTCCTCCAAAGAATTGTTGGGTCTCCAAACCCTCACATCCCTCTCCCATGCCTAAAAGAGTGACCCTTAAGAGAAGAAAGAACAGAAGTCACATCAATCGCCTCCCTATTGAAAATGGGGCAACGAAACCAGAACGAGAAGGAACAAAAGCTCCTTGACCACACAAGGAAATCAACAAGAAAGTGAAAATCAACAACAAAGTGAATTTTAAGAGACTGAAAATGAAAAAGTCTAAAAAGGTCTCTCACCCACCCAATGATCCTCACAAAAATATGTATCCCTCCCCTCCCCCCACCACACAATGGTGACGATGCATTTGCAAAAGTCTCGTTTGCTCACTAAAGATCATAACAAGCTTACCAACTGAAAGTTGGGTCCTTTTTTGGTTGTTGAGAAGATTGACAGCAATGCATATTGCCTAGATCTCCCTCCTGTCATGCATAGCAGTCTGACTTTCAATGTTGCTAACATCTACTTTTATCACGCTCCAAACAAGGTTAATATCCTGAGGATCTTGATCTTCATTTTCGGATTCTTCTCGATAATCTTGTTCCTCTTGAAAAGTGAGATTTCTTCCTTGAGGACAATCATTCAAAAGGTAACCCATTTCACCACACCTAAAACATTTCCCAAGATTAGGTCTATTATAAGGATTATAATTTATTAAAGAAATAAAGTTGGAACTTCCATTTGGGTTTGCTTCTGATTTTGAAGAAATGTCCTTAAATTTTGATGTGCTTGTGATGTAGCCTAAAGACGAAAGGAGAATTCTCTCCCAGGATCCAATCAAGTCTTTTATTATGTATAGCTGTCGTGTCCAGGAGGGGATCCTCTATTTATAGAGAATTAAATAGATAGGAAACTAAAAGGATAACTAAAAGGAAACTAAAAACTAACTCAGAAACTAAAATGTAATTAATCAAGGATTAACCAAGATTAATTTGACTTTACCAAATTATCTCAATCCTATTGATCAGCTTGCTTGATTTGAATTCTTGGCTGCATCTTCTAGTGTTTTTTTACGAGGATTGGAGGATTTGTCCCAAGCATTTCTTCTTCCCGGCCATCTTCTTTGCTTTTGAACCTCATCATCCTCAACAGTAGTAGCTATTGAAACAGCTTCAGCCACACTGTTCAGAGGTTGTAAATGGAGTTTTTCTTTCATGTGATGTCTTAACCCATCAATATATCCAGCAATTTGCTGATTTTCACTTTCAACTAGATTGTTTCATGAAACTCCTCTGTGTAATCTAACTTTGTTCCATACTCCTTGTTTACAATGTTGGAATTTATTATAAAGGAGTCTTTCATGATTTCCCGGAAGAAATATTTTCTTCATCATTCAAAGCATTTTTGGCCACCTTTGGATAGGTCTTTTCCCAAACAACTTTCGATCATTTTGAACTTGATCCCACCAAGCCTATGCTCCACTTTTGAGTTAAAAAGATACTAATTTCACCTTCCTATCTTCCAGTGTCCTCACATAGTTAAAAAAAACTATCAACATTTTTTACCCGATCTAAAAAGAGTTCAATATTCATCCGTCCATTATAGCATGGAAGGCCAATTTTCATTTTGTAGTCTGAATCTTGGTGCCACGGTTGATTTTTTTTTTGGAGCCACGGTTGATGATGAAAACGCGGACGTTGCCAATCTTGGTAATCTTGAAATGTTTTTTGCTCATTATTTCCGAACTGTTGTTGGTATTGATGATTTTCATGATAAGGAGGGTAGGCTGCTTGATAAGGAGGATATCTATGTAGGTAGTCTTGAAATTGGTTGTCAAGATCTTCATCACCCGAAGAGTCTGAATCAGAAACCTAAGAGGTTGTGAGGAAAGGTCTCTGTTGGAATATGTGAGGGGTTGGAGATTGAATTTGAAAATAATTGCCTGGCTGCACTTCTTGGTGAATGCACTTTAAGGATTTCTTGTTGCACCCTTCTTGGAAGATCTCGAACGGTTTCTTGATTTCTAGCCAAGTTAAATTCAGGATGTTTTTGTTGTCGATGTTGTTACAGCAGAAGCTGCCTTCCCATTCTTTTTCTCCCAATTGGTGTCCTCTATGCAAAATAGACAGGGAAGACCTCCAACACCTTTTCTTTGACTGTGCATATGCCACTAATTGTTGGAGAGCTCTTTTTAAATGCTTCACCACTTGTTGGGTTTTTGACAACGCTTTCAAAAACAATGTTCAGCAGATACTTATTGGGCCATTCCTTAAGAAAAATTCAAATTTATTGAGGACTAATGCTGCAAAAACATTGCTTGCTGAGATTTGGTTTGAAAGAAACCAAAGAGTGTTCCAAGAAAAGGAAACCCCTTGGTTTGCTCGGTTTGAGGCTACAAAGCTTAATGCTTCTCTTTGGTGCTCCCTCTCTAAAGCATTTGAAGCCTACTCCTTACAGGAAATAAGTTTAAATTGGCAGGCCTTCATTCATTTTGACAGCTAGTTTCAGAAGATAGAGGACTGCTTTTCAGCTTATTGTGGTCTTGTTTCTAGGTTTTTGTTTTTGATTTCCTATGTATCGCATTTGCTGTTTAAGAAGTTTTTTGTTTGTTTGTACTTAGTTTCTCTTTGGTTGCTTTGTAAGGCTTCCGTTTTCTTAGTTCTTTGACTTGTTGGTTCGGATATGATGAGGGCGCTAAGGGGTGTCAACCTAGTTGAGATATCCAGATGCGCCTATTGATCCTTAATTCTTAATTTTTTGCTTTTATAATTCAAGTACACATCTCCTGTACTCTCTTTTAATGAATAATAAAGGCTTGTTTCTCTTTTAAAAAACGATGTCTCCTCAAACAAGGTTGATTACCCATTTGATCACGAGTCCTTGGGAGGTTGGTAGCACGTTCTTGGACACGAAGTGGGTTGTCATTCATTCTACCAACCATCGGGCCCTTTCTCAAAGGTGCTCTGATACCAATTTGATGATACCGCTAGGTACTTAAGCACCTTGGAGAACCACACCCCAAAAGCCAGCTATTGAGATGGGAGAGCCAAGCCACTTAAGTACCACATTGGTCATCCCATTCTAACCAATGTGGAACAAAAATAGCTCATACTATCTTGGTTCCTAACAGATACTAACCAAGAGAAGTTCTTGGATAAATCTTGGAGAAGAGTGCTGGAATTTTATTATACGTGTTCTCAACCCTCTTTAAATAGACCCAAAGAGAGGGTTTGTTCACACCCAAACTAAAACTAAACTAACCTCTTTAAATACACCCAAAGAGGAAGGGTTTATTCACAACTAAACTAAAATTTAAGAAACTTAAAGTATATAAATATAAATACACACACATATATAATGCAACTAACTCATAAACAGTAAAATAGATGATGGAAATAAACCCACAAAAAGCCCCTGGCTGATTGACTCGAGGACGAATTTTTTCTTGGGGGAAGGGTCTCATGTAGGACATCCTCAGGCAATTTTTGGATGTTAATTGGCTTTTCTTTAATTTCTTGATTCCTTTCTTGATTGTAGTCATATTTTACAATTGTGGTAATTTCTTTTACCCAATAGTATTTTTCTTCGATGTTCATCAGCAGGCTAACTTGTAATTTACAGTGATTGTCAAGTTTTGGTTGAAGTTTCAGCCCTTCTAAGTTTTATAAATAGGGGACTGCTGTCCATTTGTATCACTTTTTGTCATCTTGAATAAAATTCCCTCACTTCTTCACATCAATAAATACCAATACTTAATGTGAAATCTGTATCCTCATCATATCCTTACACATAATAATAGTTGAACTTTTAGTAAGCGAAATGATATATAGAGAAGGGGGGGAGGGAGAGATAGAGAGCAAGTGCCCACCTTTAGTTCGTCGCAACATTATTGCTCTTAGAACAGCCTGAAGCTTCTTATAGCCAGTAACTGAATTTCTGGAAATTGGAACCTTGATTGTATGGTAGAAAGATTTATAGACAGCATAAGGATCGTACCTCAGAAATCTGAAATAGCTATATAAATCATCAATTGCATTTTGTATAGGTGTTCCAGATAAGCACCACCTTCTTTTGGCTCGAAGGCTACAGCAGGCTCTAGCCACCTGAGTTCTGTGATTCTTTATTGTCTGAGCTTCATCCAGAATAACCCTGAACCAACCCACTCTCGCCAGTGGGCCAGAATCACAATCAAAGGAAATACCAGTTCCTTTCCTGCCCTTCTTACCCTTCTTACTACTGATAGAGGTCTTTTTCCTCTTTCTGTTGACAGAAAAATCAGAAGATAATCCATATCTATCTCCATTTTTTTCCTCAGCATCATCCTCATCAACTAATGGTTGTTTTGGAACTTCATTAGTGACGATCGCATATGTTGTGAGAACCACGTCATACTTTGCAAGCTCATCAGGATCCCTAGTCCTACTTCCTCCATGATAGATTAAAACTGAAAGTTTTGCTTCTTCAGTGACTTTGTCATCTAGTTCTCTGGCCCACTGCCGTAGAATACTTGCAGGGCACACAACCAATGTACCAGCTGCTGGTCTCCGCTTACTGATTGCTCTAGTTGTTTTCACTTCTTGAATTGGTTTAACATCATCAGACTCTCCAGTCTGCTGCATTTTATCTGAATCAGCAGTGCCAGTGCCAGTGCCATTATCGTCATCGTCATCCAAATTTAAAGCTTCAGCCTTTGTCTTGCTTCCATCTTCCAATTTTGCCTTTGATTGTGAGGACTTCTGCAACAGCATGAGTGAAATCATAGAAACCGTCTTTCCAAGGCCCTGAAGAAAAAAGAGAAGTTTAGAACCTCATTGAGGACAAACTTCTAAAAACAGACAGGAATTTAATCCAGGCCCAATAGCTTACCTGGTCATCCGCTAAAATTCCTCCCAAACAATGCAAACTTTTATTTTCCTTCTGTAGCATCCATGATAACGCAATTTTCTAAAACACAAAGTATACAGCAAAAGGTTTTAAAAAATGTCTGGCAGTAAAAGAAAGATACTACAATTTGACGTAAAAACCTGGTGTCTTAAAAGAGGAACAGAAAGAAGACCATCAGGAAGAGTAGCCTCTTGTTTTGGTTGATTTAGATCCTGAAGAAAGGAGGAGTGGGGGCGTATTAATACTTTAATAGTTAATTCAGAAGAACGGAAGCAATTATAATATGAATAAAATTTTTCCACTAACTGAAAGCAACCAATTTCTCCTATCTTGTTCTTTATGCCCAGAATTGTTTCCTCTTACCTTTTATCATTAGTTCAACCTCTTTTATTTAAATAAAACAATATCATTGATCTCTATGAACTAAGCAAAGCAACAGGCAAACAAAATTAAAGAAATTACAAAATACTTGGAGTTCCAAAATGGTGCAAATCAAAGAAATATCACGGTTGGAAATAAGATTTACCTAACAAAAACTGAATTAGAGAATAAAAGATGGTATGCTCCAATAAAATTTACACATCCCTCCAATATCCTGAAAGATGCTCTTACTTATTTACAGCCAATTGTTCAAACGAACACTCAGTATATTGAGCCCCCAAGGACTTTTCTTTTGGACTAAGGTCAGTCCATTAAGCATCAAGTTAAAACTATACAAGGAAGAAAAATCCATTCCTTTTCATACTTTTTTAGAACGCCATCATTAATGCAAACATTAACTAGATATATTTGTCTTACACCCAAGAAGGGTTTTTTTTTTTTTTTTTTGTTGAAAGGAAACAGAACTTTTCGTTCATATAATGAAAAGAAGTTAATGCTCCAAAATACAAGAAGTTTGATGCCATCTCAGTGAGAGATTAACCAATCAGACTTACCACTTGCTTATACAAGAATATTGCAAGAGTTCTGTCTAAATGACTTAAAAAAGTATTGCCTACTACTACATCGAAGTACCAATCCACTCTTGTGGCTGATAGACAAATCATTGATCCCTCACTCATTGCAAACAAGCTTATAAATGAAAGTCTTTGTAGAATCGTGAGTCAAATTGGATGTTGAAAAGGCATTTGACAAGATTGATAGGAAATTCTAAGAGGGACCTCATCCTCAAAGTCAAGGGGTTTAGACTTATTTGGAGAAGATGGATTAAAGGGTGCATTTATTCTCCAAACTTCTCTATCGTCATTAATGGTAAGCCACATGCAAAGCTCTTTACCACTAGAGATCTCTGTCAAGGTGATCCACTTTCACCTTTCTTATTTACTCCTGTCATGGATTTTTTTTGTGTAGAATGCTTAAGCATGTCAAATCACCCTTTGTGTCGATGTTATTTAAATCAATAAACAAAAATTTGATGCTTTTTAAATAAGTTACCATGTTTATTATTTATATTATAAATACATCTCGCCTGGATCTTTATCTTTCAAAAAGATTAAATTCTTTCTCTGGAAGCTTTCACACAGGGCAGTCCTCACACATGAGGAGCTTCAACGCCGTAACTCCTCTCTAGCGCTGTCTCCCAGCTGGTGCTTTCTTTGCAAAAAGGACAATGAATCTCAAAGTCATTTATTCATGTTCTGAGCTTTTTCAAGGGCCTTTTGGAACCACATTCTTCTTGCTTTTAAATGGTTTGTGGTCTTTCCCCTGGAAATCAACCATTTCCTTTCCCTGGTTCTTGATGATCATCCTTTCAAGGGAAGAAAAGGTCTCCTATGGAAACATATTGTTAGAGCATTTCTTTGGTCGGTTTGGCTCGAACGGAACAACTGCCTCTTCAATAACAAATCTCAACATTTCGACCTCTTTTTTTATTATGTGATTAACATTGCTATTCTTGGTGTAAATTATCCAAGCATTTCAATTGTTATAGTTTTGATTCTCTTTTGACAAATTGGAGATGTCTTTTGTAACTCCTTTGGTTGTCGGGGTTTCTTTCTCCCTCTCTTTTGTAATTTCATTCTTCAATGAAATTTTTCTCTTATAAAAAAAAAATTATAAATACTTCAAAAATTTTATTGCTTATTTTATATGTATCATGGATTTTTATATAATATAACCCAAATGTCGTTTCATGTCGATGTTGAACTCATAAAATGTTAAATACTGATGGAAATGTCAACATGTCGACAGAAATTTAATACCATATCGCTAATAAGACTACCCGGGTGAAAGTAGCAGACTAATTTGATTTGGGAGCACAAAAGTCTAAAGAAAGTTAAAGTCTCCTTTTGGTCAGTTGCCTTTAGAAGCTTGAACACTATGTATTTATTTTTAATAGTTGTATCTTTTATTAGAATATGATGAAGTCATTATAGGTGTGTCAACCTAGTTGAGAAATCAAGGTGCGGCTGTCGATCCCCTTCCTTTTTTTGTCTCATTGTAATTTGAGTAATAGTCTTTTTTCATCTCATCAGTAAAAAGTTAGGAAGCACAGATACTTCTAATTATGCAGAGAATCGGTATCAGATACGGATACGTCCAGATACATGGTAGATACGTGTCTGATATATGATTTGAAGTATCTGATTTTTTTATTTTTATTTTTATTTTTAATTTTCAGATACGCGAATTTGCTTCCAGGTACGTGAAGGGGATACGTGGGTCAATTTTTTTTCCAAATTTAAGCCCAACCCACAACCCATTTTATTTTAGTGCGCATGTTTAGGAGTGATTTTAAAATCATCAAAAATCACTTTTTCATTTTTAAAATCACTCGAAAACACACTTTTAATTACTCAAAAATTAATTTAATTTTCAATTTTACACTTTTAAATGCAATTTTCATATCATCAAAATTAGTTTTGAAGAATTAAACATGTTTCACAGTGATTTTAAAAATGAAAAAAGTGACTTCAACCATTTTAAAATCACTTCCAAACATAAAAGTCCACTTAAATTCAGCAATCCAAAACAAAATAAATTAAAAATGATAAAACATAAAAAATTTAAAAAAATTTGAAACGTAATTAAATCGTCATTCTTCCCTTCTCTCTCACTATTTAAATCATGATTCACACCTCTTCGTCCTCAACTTCATTCTTCAATCTTGATCCGTATCTTAGTTTTTTAGAAATTAACGTATCGCCGTATCTTATCATATCCATATCATGTATCTATATCTATGTCTGTGTTTCTTATAAAAAGCGTTCATTTTTTTCCCAAAAACACACACACACACTTAACTTGAACTCCGATGAAAAACTCCAAAGAAAGTTTAGAATTTGGGCTATGCTACTGATAAGGAAATAATTGGCAATAATAATGACAATACTTTGAAACGTAATTAAATCTTCATTCTTCCCTTCTCTCTCACTATTTAAATCATGATTCACACCTCTTCGTCCTCAACTTCATTCTTCAATCTTGATCCGTATCTTAGTTTTTTAGAAATTAACGTATCGCCGTATCTTATCATATCCATATCATGTATCTATATCTATGTCTGTGTTTCTTATAAAAAGCGTTCATTTTTTTCCCAAAAACACACACACACTTAACTTGAACTCCGATGAAAAACTCCAAAGAAAGTTTAGAATTTGGGCTATGCTACTGATAAGGAAATAATTGGCAATAATAATGACAATACTTTGAGCTAAAAGTCCTCTTATTAAATGCTTGCTTCCAAGCTAAGTTTTCAAGTCATAGTGAAGAGTTGCAACTATTCATGTATCATAAGGCACCTTTTCTTCCAAGAGTCACTATGAATCTGAAAAATCCAGATCCATTCACATCTTTAACGAATTATGTACTAATTTAATTTCATCTATTCATATTTATGGAAGTAGTTAAAGGGATGTTAGATAACTTTAGACAATATAGGTGAAAGGGTTGTGTCCTTTCATGATATCTTTTCGTTTAGTTTAAATAGTACTGAAATTTTAACATTTGAGGGAGGAAAAAAACTGTTGATTTTTCTGCATTTACTTCAAGCCTCGGGTTGAAGATTTTTTTGCATTGTGATTTTGCATACTATAACTCACGGATCTACTCGACTCGAAATTTGGGTTTATCATTTTTTCTCCCCAAGAAAGTAGATGATTCACTAATGGACGGCCTCCATGCATGGAACTTGAAAGGGAAAGCTAAGGTGGTTGGTAGTTGCATCTTTAAAGCTCTTATGTGGCACATTTGGAAGGGAAGAAACAACAGATCCAAATAAGTTGGCCTTTTAATTTTGAGAGTTTTTGTAATTTTGTTCAAAATAAGGCAGCTTGGCAAATATTAAGCAGGAGTTAAGAATGCTAGAAGGGCATCCGTTCATATTATGCCACCCCCAATTCCAAT
The DNA here is from genome assembly GCF_027475165.1 of Benincasa hispida. Lineage (NCBI taxonomy): Eukaryota > Viridiplantae > Streptophyta > Magnoliopsida > Cucurbitales > Cucurbitaceae > Benincasa > Benincasa hispida. The sequence continues at coordinate 36,375,988 of NC_143489.1, read as the reverse complement.
GGGGCCATGATAAAGGTTTCACCAAACAAGAAAGGGGCATGGGTGATGGAATACAAAGTGGTTATCGCTTCCTAAAATAGAAAACCATTGTGATCGAAGATGGTGTAGGTCTTAAGCATATATCAAGATGTATTTTGAATGCCACCTTTACACTCATGCGACCATGCCATTGCGTTGAGGGAGGGCCCTTCGACCATGAATATCAAACCTTCAATATCCAAGCCTAGAGTCTTTTGGCTACCTTCAAAACCACGACGTTACAAAAAGAAAAGTTGGAATAAATTACTTAACAACAGAGGAAACCTAATTCATTCAAAGTCAGATGAAAATAGAAAGGGAGAGAGCAAAGATTCCTTTTCCATAACCTGTCACAAGGATGTTTTTGCTCTGATAAATTGCTCTTTCATTTGATAAATCCCTAAGATTATGATTAATTGGTGGATGATGAAAAAGTAAAGAGAAGAGAAAATGGCACACACTTGTTACATGGAAAACCCTAGTACAGAGAGAAAAAACCACGATGCAGAGAACTTTTATTATAATAGTGTGTTACAAAGTAATGCCCAAAGGCTACAGTTTAAATAGAAAAGATGAAACCCTAGGGAACACATGATAAGACAAAAATGCCCCTAGGGCAAATATTCTATTTTTCAACACTCCCCTCAAGTTGGAGCATAGATATCAACGAGACCCAACTTGCTAACACGTGAGTCAAAGAGTTGTCGTGATAGTCCTTTTGTGAGTACATCTGCAATCTGTTGACTGGAAGGAACATAGGGAACGCAGATATTTCCATTGTCAAGTCTTTCTTTGATAAAATGTCTATCAATCTCTACATGCTGAACAGGGTTGTTTGCAATGCAGCCTTGTTATCACAATAGAGTTTCATTGGCCCATCATGACTTTGGTTAAGATCAATTAGGACCTTTTCCAGCCATATTTCTTCGCATATCCCAAGGCTCATGGTCCTGTATTCAACTTCGGCACTACTTCTGGCAACCACCCCTTGTTTTTTACTCCTCCATGTAACAAGGTTACCCCAAACGAACGTACAGTAGCCCGATGTTGACTTTCTGTCGACTACTGAGCCTGGCCAATCAGCATCTGTGTAGGCCTCGGTGCATCGTCTGTCTGACTTTCTAAACATTAATCCCCTGCCTAGAGAAGCCTTTAAATATCTCAAAATTCGTTCCACTGTCTTCATATGTTCTTCATAAGGAGACTGCATAAATTGGCTAACCACGCTTACTACATGCGCAATATCTGGTCTCGTATGGGAGAGATAAATGAGTTTCCCGACCAAACGCTGATACCACTCTTTGTTAACTGGTGCACTACTACTCAAATCACTCAGCTTAGTATTTGCTTCCATCCTGTCATACCTGTATCTTTAAGCAAATCTAGCGTATACTTTCGTTGAGAGACAGAGATGCCTTCCTTCGACCAGGCCACCTCCATTCCGAGAAAATACCTTAACCTTCCAAGATCCTTAATCTCGAATTCTTCAGCCATTCTTTTCTTCAATCTATCTATTTCTAAAGCATCATCCCCCGAGATTACAATGTCATCAACATATACGATTAGAACTGTCATTTTCCCCTACATAGACTTCTTTGTGAACAAGGTGTGGTCTGAATGTCCCTGACTATACCCTTGCGATTTTACAAATGTAGTAAATCTACTAAACCAGGCCCTCATAGACTGCTTCAACCCATATAAAGACTTCTTCAGTTTACAAACTTTGCGACTGAACTGTTTTTCAAATCCTGGAAGCGGACTCATGTAAACTTCTTCTTCTAATTCGCCATTAAGGAAAGCATTCTTCACATCAAACTAGTGCAAAGGCCAATTCTTATTAACTGCAACCGAGAGGAGCACATGAACTGTGTTTAACTTTGCTACTGGAGAGAAAGTCTCTGAGTAATCTATCCCAAAGGTCTGAGTGAAACCTCTGGCCACTAACCGTGCCTTGTACTGGTCGATTGTACCATCAGGTCTATACTTAACAGTAAACACCCATTTGCACCCAACTGTCTTGTGTCCCTCAGGAAAAGTGACTTGTTCCCATGTGTCGTTCTTCTCAAGAGCTTTCATTTCTTTTATGACAGCGACTCTCCACTCAGGGATTTCCATAGCTGCATATATGTTGCTCGGTATCGAAATAGTATCGAGGCTAGTAGTCAATGCTTTGAACACCAAAGACAGGTTACTATAAGACATATAACTCTGCATTGGGTACTTGGTACAAGACCTCACTCCTTTCCTTAGAGCAATAGGGATGTCAAGAGAGGCATCATGATCTTTCTGTTCTTTGGACTTCTCATTACACTTAGTATCTTGCTTTGTCTTATCTAGGTCTTTCTGATCTTCTGACTTCTCATCATCATACTCAGTATCCTGCTTTGTCTCATCTGTATCTTCTTCAACATTTTCAGTCTGAACCTGGGATTCATTACTGCCTTCACCCGTACCAACCACATTCTCAGTATTGCCACTGTTACTGTCAGTACTATTATGGTGATCAGTATCCACATTAGTCACATTCTCGGTATTGTCTCTGCTTACTCTGCTTACACTACTTTCAACACAAGTATTATCACCACATATGTTATCATTATTAGGACTAGAAGGCTTCGTACCTGGAACTGTCACTCGTTCTGACTCATGTACTGGAGCCGAAGAAGTGATGGGCGGCACTATTTCCTTTCTAAGATTCCTCCTATAGTACGTGATCCATGGGACTTGCTCGGTAGGAAGAATAGGAGCATTGACACTTGTGTCGGGAATGGACTCAGGAATGTCTGGCAGGTAAGGACTTAGACCCCAGTTGGACTCTTCACTTATACTCTCCCCCGGAAGAGGACTAAGGGGAAAGAAAGGACGGTCTTCGAAGAAGGTGACATCCATGGAGACAAAGTACTTGCGGGAAGAAGGATGGTAACATTTGTACCCGTTTTGATGAAGGGGGTATCCCACAAAAACACACTTCTAAGCCCGAGGGGCAAATTTGGTTCGATTAGGACCATGGGTATGGACAAATACAACACACACGAAGTGGAACATCAGGGGTAAGGCGATTATCAGGATATGACTCTTTGAAATAGTCAAAAGGGGTTTGGAATTTTAAGACCCGAGAAAGCATTCGGTTTATTAAATGATCTGCTGTCAAAACAACATCGCCCCAAAGATATGATGGAAGGGATGTGGATAGCATGAGTGACCAAGCAACTTCAATTAGGTGACGGTTTTTCCATTCAACCACGCCATTTTGTTGCAGGGTATAAGCACATGAACTTTAATGGATTATTCCTTTAGAGGCAAGGAATTCCCCGAGGTTATTATTAAAGAATTCCCAACCATTATCGTTCCGAAGAATGGTGATTCTTGAGTTGAACTGGGTTTCCATAGAATTGTAAAACTGCTAAAATACAGAAGTGACTTCAGACTTGTCAGTAAGGAGGAAGAACCAGGTCAACCTAGCGTGGTCGTCTATGAAGGTTACAAACCACCATTTGCCAGTAGTGGTTGTAACCGGAGATGGACCGCACACATCACTATGAAAAAGGGTAAAGGGTTTCGAAGGTTTATAAGGTTGGGGTTTAAATAATACGCGAGGTTGTTTAGCTTGGACACATACATCACATTTCAAGTTAGAAACATTAATATTATGAAATAGATGAGGAAATAAATATTTCATATAATGAAAACTCGGATGACCGAGACGAAAGTGCCATAACATATAATCTGTCTCATAATTGAACAAACAGGAAGACAATAAACTAGTCCTATCACAAATCCTAGAGGAAGTATCTTCAGTAAGGAAATAGAGCCCCCATCATGCCAGGCAGTGTCAATCGTCATCTCCGAGTTCAGATCCTGAAAAATAGCAGCATCGGGTGAGAAGATAACACGACATTTCAAATCTCTAGTAATCTTACTGACAGATAGCAAATTATAGGAAATTTTTGGCACATGTAGAATGTCTTGGAGGGAAAAACCCTCAAAGGGTGATAAACGGCCTTTCCCGGCCACGGGGGCGAAGGATCCATCAGCGATCCTGATCCTCTCATTCCCAACACTCAGGTAATAAGACAAGAATTGGTCGGACGTGGCAATTAGATGGTCCGTAGCTCCTGAGTCTAGAATCCATGGTTTTCTACCGTTTATACTAACAAGGCCACAAGAGTGATGCGTACCTGATTGTGCGATGGCACTGACACCCACTATAATAGAGTCGTTCTGACTCGTCTCCTGATTATGTGGTTGATGACCAGCCGTAGATTCACTTGCTAAAGCACGTCCAGGTCCTGATTGTCGTCTTTTACCATTTGGAGGACGACCATGAACCTTCCAGCATTGCTCCTTAGTGTGCCAGAGTTTCTTACAATGTTCACAGACCGGAGGAACCTTTCCATTTTGTTTGTCAGTTCCTGACACTTTAAACGCAGCGGAATCTGTTGATTTAGTTACTGGGTTATTCATGGCATTAGACCTATCTTCCTCAAGACGAATTTCAGAACATACTTCCATCGAGGAGGGAACTGGGCGAGTTCCCAGAATTCGACTTCGCACAACATCAAATTTTGGGTTAAGTCCTGCCAAGAAATCATAGACCCGGTCCATCTCTTCGGACTAATAGTACAAAACTCCTCCACACGGACAGCTCCAATTCAGTTCTCGACATAAATCCATCTCTTGCCAAATCACAGACAGCTTATTGAAATAAGCTATGACGCCCATGGTCCCCTGTTTACATTCATGGACTTGTTTACGGAGCGCATACAAACGAGCTCCATTTTGTCGTGAGGAGTACAACTTTTTCACAACCTCCCAAATATCCCTTGCAGTAGCTGCATACAGTAAGGGCATTCCAATCTGGGGTTCCATACTCCCTATTAACATAGATCGGAGTAGAGAGTTCTCTCCTTTCCATACGCGTTCCTGAGGGTCGTCTTGTCTAGGTTTTGGTATTTCTCCAGTCAAATATCCAAACTTATGACGACCCTCGAGAGCCATTTTCACAGATTGGGACCACGGAAAATAATTATGGCCATTTAATTTCTCTCCTACAATACAACTAGCAGAATTCCCAGAAAATAATTGAGTGCAGATAAATTAAGGAAAGAGATTATCGGGCTTTCTGAATAATTATGGCCATTTGGCGTAGTTCCAAGCGCCTCTCCAAGACTAGTCATCTGTTGTTGTATTGACTCATTCTGTTGTTTAATTTGAAACTGCAACTGGGCCAACTGTTCTTGAACGTAGTCAAATCCGCTGGCTAGAAAGGATTAGAACCGCTCGATTGGAAGGAATTGCGAGCGATTTCGGCAGCCATGTGACAACGGCTTGAGAACATGGCTTAAGAGATCGAAGCTCGTGGCTCGAATCGGCACTGACTCACGCAACTGGGTATCACATCTGGACATCAAAGCTTGCTATATGACTCCGTTCATCTCGTGCAGCTGGACATCATGGAAAAACGAATGATGGGCATCGCGTTCATCACGCAACTGGATATCATCCGACCGATGGGTATCACGCAATTGGGTATCATCCGACGGCTAGAACGATGATGGTTGGAAAGCTGGGTTCGACTGGGAAATCGGAAATCGGAAATCGAAGGCTTGGACGTTGGGTATCATCTTCGGAGGCGGCTGGACATCAGAAATCGAAGGGTGGAACTTCGCGTGCGGCTTGGACTTCGCAGACGGCTGGGCATCGCGTGCGATTGGAACAACGCGAGCATCTGGCTGGGCTTCAACACCGGCGGCGAGGGTCGACGCGTCCGGCTCGGACTCGACCGAGATCTGCTGGTTTCTCCGATCATCTCCATAGGCGGCTGACCCGTGCGATCCGATCTGTTCGTGCGGCTGACTAGGGCCGGAATCAACAGACCTGTGTGATCCAAAGCTTGATCCGTGCGGATTGTCAATGGCTGATCCAATCATCTCTTGAAATCAGGGCATCATCATCTTAAAATATCGTTCCATGGCTGTTTTAACGACAACTTCAATTTCTGTGTTTGTGGTGCCAGATGGCCCTTGCGATTCTCCTGTTGGGTTTTCCTCAATTTTGGCCAGGGTTTCATCTTGCTCTGATACCATGATGAAAAAGTAAAGAGGAGAAAATTGCACACACTTGTTACATGGAAAATCCTAGTATAGGGAGAAAAAACCACGATGCAGAGAACTTTTATTATAATAATGTGTTACAAAGTAATGCCAAGAGGATACAGTTTAAATAGAAAAGATGAAACCCTAGGGAACACATGAAAAGACAAAAATGCCCCTAGGGAAAATATTCTATTTTTCAACAGTGGATAATAATTATCCCAATAATGATTGCCTTTTTTTCCCCTAAAGATTTATATTACTAATTGGTGAAATGTTGGGCAATCAAAAACCTATAGTACAAATAAAAGAGTATAAAAGAAAATAGAATTGGAGCAATTCTTTTCTGGTAGAAGATATGGCCAGGAATTCTAAGAAATACATTATTAGTGAAAGCTTCGATCATCCACAAGAAACAATTCAATTGATCAAGTAAACTATTCATCAAAGAGGCATGCTCCCACAATGTGTAAACTCCTAATCTCACAGGACAATCCAAGATGTAGGACATCTTGTCTTTTGGTTCTTTTCTTGTTATTAGCATTCTTGTCAAGTTGAAGTTCTTTTGCTTTATTCTACTGGTTATATGTTTATTTGGGCTAAAAGGCTAGTAATTTGGGTCAAAGATTGTTCCATTTCCGAGAATCCATTTCGAGTTCCTCAATAGATGCTTCCACTAACTGCAAGCATTGATTTTGGGAGGCTTTAAATTCCATAGTTGAGTCGCAAGGATCCAATTGTGAACAAGCTCTGATACCAATTGATGAAGCCCAAAGAGAAAGTTTCAATATTCCAAAGAAACAAAGTTTATTGTTAACGAAGCTAGCAACCCCTGTATATAGGCTGAAACTAACTTGTGTGGCTGGAAATAATGTTAAAAGCTGGAAATAAAAATACAACCAACTAAAAGATTACATCCAAAGAACCAAGAGGTTTCAAAGAACTAAACCAGCCAGACCAAGAATAAGACACAAAAGAACTTCAAGACTTGACAAGAATGCCAAGAACAAGAACAGAACCAAAAGACAAGATGTCCTACATCAACCTGCCTAACCCTACAACATTTAGGTGTCAAGGAAACTCGTGGGAGGTCAACATTTAGGTTTCAAAGAAACTCATGGGATATAAAATCCTAGATAGGCGGCCACCATAAATTTAACTCAAACTCTTCAAGTCATTTATTAAACGCATGGTTCCTTTTGACTTATCAGTGGAATACTTACTGGGCAAGTAGATTTTTTTTTTTTTAATGACACCAAAAAAAGAGTATCTAAAAGTGAAATTGAAGCAAATCCTTTTCTGAAGAAATGCTAAAGAATGTTGAGACATATATCAGTGAAAACTTAAATCGGAGCCCACAATAAACATTTAACTTGATTAAGGACCACTTTTACACAATTCGCTAATAAAGGCATTACCTAATAATGAAATGATAGCATGTTTCTCACAAAAAATAAAAAATAAATAAATAAACAAAACAATTGGCACTTGTAATGGAGCATTTTGTCCTAATTACCCTTTGGACAACCCTCCTCTCCTTTTTTCTTTGCTCTGGGTAAGTAAGGACATCCTAAAAGGAAAGAAGAAATAGACTACTATCTGATTCTCAAAATAGGCATCTCCAAATTCGCTAATAACAAAAGCCAAAGAATTTTAAAATGTGAAATCTACTCATAAGAATTTTTCCCTACTAAAATACAATAGCCTGGAAAATGTTATATCAAAAATACCTCCAATGCTTTTATAAAAAATAAATAAATAAATAAATACCTCCAATGCTGCCTGATAAATCAATCTCTCATCACCTCCAGCCACCATTTCTTCACCATAACCAGGACGATAGGAATGTTCGCCTGGATATTGTGAAGGTATAGATTTCCCTGGTGCCAAACTCACAGGGAGGACCCTGTAATCCCTGATCTCAGAACTAACAGTATCATCACCGTTGCCTCTGAAAAAATGCTCTCTCCCATAAAATCTCCCACTAGTTGAACCTGGCCTTCCCGAATCATAAGAACTGACGTGGGCATCACGAATTTGACTACTGCCCACATTGTCGACTAAGTTACTTGATTTTGTAGGGGGTACATATGACTGAGAGGTATAAGGCAGGGTCCTCTTAAAAGCTTGTTGAGAAGATAAACGTTCATAATCTGCACCAGCTGTGCTTGCAATTCGAGAATTCACGGTTCGAGGTAGACCAGCATTCCCATTTTCAGTAAGATAATTGTTGTCATCAGTGAGGACAATATGATGATTTGAGGCTCTAGTGTCACCGTTAGAATCAGAATGTGGGCTGTTATTAACATTACCTGTAAATTTGATCGTCAGTTTTCTTCACTTTATAAGATTTCCTTAGAGAAAGCTTTAAAAATAATTTAATAATCTTGCACAAAACTCACTTTGACCTGGACTATAAACTGTGGATGCCCAATGAGGAAGCTTTCTGCTGCCACTAGGTTCCCCGATACTTGGTGCAACATCGTCATCACTATCACTAATATATTCTACCTCTATATCACTGTCTGATGAACTAATTTCTATAAGGTTAGTCACAGACATGATGATTCAACTGCGAGATCTCTCTTCTTCGACAAAACTAGGAATAAACTACTACAATATTAGTCAAACTGCCACAGAAAATCATAGAAATTGCCTCGTTACGAAGAAAGCCAGATAGATAAGTAACAGGCCAAGTGAATAACCACAGGCTACCACCAGTACATAGTCCAGGGAATCTAAGAATTTAAAGTTACAAATCCATCTACTTACAAATGTGGAGTGCCTCTAAGCTAAATCGGTGAATTTTCAAAGATAGTCTGAATAATCAAACACATAGCCATGCTGCATAGTAAATCTTTTCAGATGCAGCAGAACCATTAGCAGGAATATCTTTGTTGAAAACATCTCTGCAAATACCCAGAAAAAAAGGAAAAATTGAAAGTCAAACATATTATTATTAGTTGAATACAAAGAGATGAGTTGTAAAAAACATCAAGGATACAGCGAAGAGAAGCTTATGAAACAACAATGATCTACTGGCAGGGAGTAAAAAGATACTGCATCAGTTAACCGAAGCCATTGCAGCAAGATATACATCGGTCACATAAGTCATGAATTGGTAATACTGCATGATGTATGCTTAATTTGCAAACAGAGCCCAGTTAATAAAAAAACAGATGATATGGAATTAGAAGCAACCTAAAAATTTTCAGAAGTAGCAAGCCAGATCTATAAAGAAAAAAAAAATACATTCACATTCTTCATAAACATGCAGTCATTCAGAGACCCCCTCACGATTTCTAAAACATGGGATAAGCAGCTGATGACAAAGACACTGAAAGCAACTGAAAGGGAAGAGTACAAATTAATTCCATAAACTACAACTCATATATGCTTAGTTTTCCTACCTCAGACACTTAGTTTAACAATCTACTATACTTCCAATAGTGAAGCAGCATGCCTGTCAACTCATGCTAAGCTGATATCCCCGTAGGCCAAGAAAAGCAGTTCGAAGCCAAATCTCAGAAACGAATTTGAAGTTCTCCAGCACCTAAAAAGAAAACTAATTAGACCATCGAATTCAAAAGTTCCACTTACAAATTTACCTCTCCGAATAGAAATTAAAAGCTTAAGTTATTTTTTTCTTGAGCAGAATGCTTTCCGTGCCAACCCCATTTAACCAGCCACTTGAAAATCAAGATTTATCCCCCAAAAAGACCGTTAAACGTGAACTTCAATTACTCAACCCATAATCCCAAAACCATCGAATTCAGCGCCACAGCATGCATGAAGCGAAACAAGCGATTAATTAGGGTAAGAAAGAAAGATCCCATTACAAAAACAACAGTGCTCCAAGATTCACACACACATTCAAACAAGCCTTCAAAAATTCAACTGGACTGAACAAAAACAACGAACAAGAGGATGTATGGTTAAAGGGCGATGAATGTGGTAAAAGGAATGAAAGAAAAGGAGAAGGAATCCATACAAGACGAAGTAGATTGTAGTTGCAGAAGAAGTAATCTTCTCTCCGTCCGTACTAGGTAGGGTTTGAGGTTTCCGTTCAACGCCAGAGCAGAGAGAGGCTTCCTCTTTCAGGATTTCTATTTTTTTGCCTTTCTTTTCTTTTGCGGAATGTGAGATCGACGACGACGAGTTAACGGCCGTGTGTGGTGTAGTTGTGTAGTTTACAGACTGTACCGGTGTAGTGTACTTAACTTTTGAAGCTCCAAATTTCTTGGGTTGAAAAGTAATTTTCACTCTTAAACTTTGAGATTTAATTTAAATTTTAAATTTTTATAATTTTATATATTTACATTTTGTCTTCCGTCGTATAATATGAATAGAGAAATTCGAATCACGAATCTTTTTTTGTCCAAACGTCTATATGTTAGTTGCATTATACACGTTTTTGAGTCGATGATTTATACTTATTTTATTAGATTTTATTTAAAATCGACTCAAGTAGACATAATTGAATGAAATTTTATACGTAAATAAATTGATGAGAATTTATAACATGATTGTCTGTGAAACAAGACGAAGGAATATTTGAAAATTAATTAAACACTTAAATTAATGAACAAACTCATATTGTCATTTTGATCTTAATATTTCTCTTATATTATAAGTTAATACATTTAAATAAATTTTACATACATATGAAAGTTGTCTATTAATGGTTTTAAAATGAATGATCTAAAATGACTTACTTGCGTTAGTGGAATTTTAATTGATGTAATTATTGGCTTTGAGTTTTAAATGATACAACATCCGCAGTTTTTTTTTTTTTTTAAACAATGGATGTAATTATTACTTTGAAAAAACTAAATCTCTCTCATTGTTAATTAGTTGTTGCTTTTATTTTTCTCATGATTGCATCTTAATGAGGAGTAGATCAATTTTCCTAAACAGTTGTTCAATATGTGTAAAGTCGTGTATAGTTTATATTTGTTCTAAATTAAAAATGAGAGAGCTTTAAATTGAAATAGTAAGGGAGATTGGAATGGTAGTTATCAATTTAAAGAGATTCGACCCTTTTATGTTTTTGGTAATTGATGTAATACTTAGGCATAATAAATACTTCTTCAACTAATGTGATCAATAATTCAACGAGGTAGAGTTTTATTGGTGTTGACCTCTTGATCGTGTTAGAGGATTTGGTAGTTTTTCAAAGTACATGTATGTCTCAAAAAGATAACAAATACGATATCCTTTAGAAAAAAGTACAAGAAGAGAGACATTTTATGTGTCATGCATTCAAATTTCGAGCATGCAAGTACGAGTAAAATCAATGTAGGTTATCGTTCATGTTTGCTTCTTTTGTTATTTGTCTTTATCTAGTACAACAACTATATGATGAGAGAATGAATCTCCAACTAGTTAGGGTTATTTGGATTTTATATAACAAATTATGTAATCTATAAATAATGGTGATTGATAGAGTTGTTTTATATCATCTTCAAGTGTGCATTCACTACTATATATGTCTATGTTTAATGAAGAATAAATATTGTACACATGTTTTTGGGGACTTGCTATTTCTAACCTTTAAAAAAATGTGGACAAAACTAACATTAAAAAAAATGTTGTCTTTCTAACATATTTCTTAATCCTCGTTTGATAACCATTTGATTTTGTTTAAAAAAAAAAAATTAACTCTATTATGTCCACATTTCTTATCATGGTCTATATATGATTGAATTCTTAGCTAAATTCAAAAAACAAAAAACAACATTTTGAAAGCTATTTTTCCCCTCAATATTTGGCTTGATATTTTAAACCATGATGGAAAAAAATGGAGGTGAAAGTAGTGTCCATATGATTAAATTAAAAAAAAAAAATGTTTATGAAACAAGAGTCTTATTTTTTCAGTTTTTGAGTGGAGGGCTCCACATAATGACAATACAATTTTATCCCTCATTCAAGTACTTTTACATAATATAACTCTCCATATTCGAATAGATTTCCCATGAGATTTGAAACATTTTATAGTAGTTTTTAAAAATAAAAAAAATCCAAAATATTAAAACGATAAATTAAAAAACACATACAGATAAAAAACCTTAAAATTTGTGGGAAAACAATTTTCCCATAAGATTCCAAATATGATTGTTTTCCTATAAAAGCAAGTATATTTTCTCTCAGTTTCTTATCATATTTGTTAGGTACAATACTTGAATTATTTGTCAAATCCCAGAAAACAAAAATAAAAGTGTAGGAAAACTACATTTTTAGTCAACAAGTTTTTAGAAATAGTTGTGATTGATCCAGAGGGTTTCAATTTAGCCAATTTAGTTGGTTTTGAAAAATAGATTTAAAGGGTCTTTATTACCATTTTATAATCGATTGTAAATTTTAAAATATTTTAAATACTAATATGATATTTTAAAATTAAGAATATAAAAAATATCGTTATCTCTCGTCTCTATTCCATCTCTCTTCTCCCTTCCCTCACCATACTTCCTCGAGTTTTCTCGTCATCGACTCCATCGAGAAATCCTCAAACATCTACTATTGCACCAAACGCACGTTCTTGCTTTTCGATTCAGTATTTGCAACTACTTATTCCACGCTATCACCTAACAATGGGTACACCGTAGACCGTTGAACTCCACTTATAATGAATGGTTATTCTCCTAATAGAAAATATTTATTTTTTATTTGGTGCAAATATTGATTTGGATAATTTCGAAGGAGAGAGAGGACAAATACAAATAAATTGGTTTGCTAACAGTCTCATGTGATGAGGAATAGGGCTGGCAACGGGCGGACTCCTCATCCTTGCCCCAGCGGGGCATTTTCCCATCCCCGCTGGAAAAACTCGTTTTTTTTTTCTTATATATAAATATATAAATATTTGTAATATATTAAAAAAAAAATCGGAGACGGGGTCAGGAATGGGGATATGTTCCCCAACCCTGACCTGGGGCTCGACTCGATTAGAATCCCCGATCAAATTGAGATTTCTCATCTCGATGAGGATGAGGGTTCGATCCACGAGAATTTTTGTTAATCCTAATGAGGAAGTCATAATAAGAGGGTCAAACCTGTTAAATGAATTTTAATTAAATGGTGGATTTGAATATATAATTAAATGGACGATTAGCGGATCGATGGGTATATGGAGAATTCAGCGATTAACATGATGAAATTCTCATAGGAAGTGGAGCAAGAGGTTTAGTCATGGACATAAATTGGAAAGAGAGGAAGGGTGGCGAAGGGAGGAGAATAGAGATAGGAAAGAGAAAATACTTTTTATTTTTTTATTTTAAAATGTCATATAAATATTTCAAAATAATTCTAATTAATTATAAAATGATGAAAAGGAGTCTTTAAACCTATTTTTCAAAAACCGAGGACTAAATTGGTTAAATTGAAACTCTAGGAACCAATCACACATATTTCTAAAAACTCAAAGACTAAAAAAGTTGTTTTTTCAAATTTTTAAAAGCAATTTTTTGTTTAATTTTTAAATTCTGGCTTGTTTTTAAAATCATCGGTAAAAAATAGATAATAAATGAATAAATTTGTATGTGAAAATAGTATCTATAAGCTTAATTTTCAAAAACAAAAATTAAAAAACCAAATGATTATAGAATTGGGCCCAAATGGTAAGTTTTGATTTTTTTTCTTTTTAATATAAAAACTTAAAAACCTTCGAAAAAAAACGTGAGATTTGGAACCAACTTCATAAGATATGGTTCCAAATTTCATGGAAAAATAGTTTTCCCTTCAGTTTTAAGATTTACATTTTTTAATCAAGCAAACACTAGCAAAGTCATATAGAGGCCAGGGACACATTCCTTCCTTCGACTTATTGTATTTTACATTTAAATATACAATTTAAGTAGTATTTAACTATATATGTATATACGAATAACATAATTCTCTTGGAAAACTGAATGTGGTGCAATGGTAGAGGCCACATGCTGATGGTCAAGTGTGTGAGTATGAATCTTTTTACGCATAAAAATATCTTTTAAAAATGAATTAAAAAAAGCAACCCTTAACTTGAATTTTCTAATTGTTGCCTCCCCACAAATTTAAAGGAAAAAAAAAAGAAAGCAGCAACAATTTTTTTTTCCATAGATATTTTTTTCAACCTAAATTTCCACTCTCAATTCTCAACAACATTCTATTGAGAATGTATTGTTAACTTTCTTTTTACCAATTTTTTAGTTTGTATTACTTAGTGTATATTTATTTCGATTAATTTCAGAGTTTCGTTCAGATATACGTATCATACTATTCACAAGCAAGTTTCAAATATTTCTCAATCTTTTGAATTTTTATATTTTTAAATCTATGTGATAAATCATAATACTTTTATTGAAATACATTTATAGGGTTCATATCAATATGAATAGATATTTTAAAAGAAGAATGACAATAGAAACAACATAGTTATCATCTCCAAAAGGAAACATACATCTGATTTTGACATATCATATATAGAAATCAATTTAGGAGAACTACCTACAAATCCTGGTTTAAGAACTAAAATTTCTAAATATAATGATAATATTTAATATCAAGTTCGCATAACATATTTATAACAATATTCTTATCAGTCTCATAATCATAATTTTCAATTTAGAATTTTGGATCATCTAAAACATGAAAACTTGTAAAGGACAATTGTAATATGTATTAAATTACATAGTGTCCTTATACAAAATTTATGACTCTACCACTACAAACAGGTAAATGATAATTAAAAAAAATACATAACAAACATGGAAACAGATTCATAAGATTTGGAACCAGAAAAAAAAAAAAAAAAAAAAAAAAAAACCTCATAACTTAATAAAAGAAACAAATTTCTCATAAAATTCAAACATGAAAACAATTTTTCCATGAGATTTGTAAAGGAAACAAATTTCTCGTAAGATTTGGAACAATCGTCCGTACGACTTGGATCTAATTTAAAATAACTTAGATTTGAGTTAAAATAAATAAATTAGTATAAATCTTAAAAAATTATTTAAAAATAAAAACCTACAGGAAGATGGGAAAATCTTCTAATAGGCCATTTTTTTTTTCTTTCTAAACTTAAATTAACTTTTTTTTAAAAAAAAATCTTCTAGTTAGTTTTTTAGTTTACATTTTGAAAAATAAGTAATAAATAATTAAACTTAAGGCCTAATATGGAAGATTTTCAGTCAGCATCGTTACAAGAAAACTTCTAATGGGCTTGCTTTTAAAAAGAAAAAAGGCCTTAAACTATTTTCAATTTAAAATAATAAAAATTAAAACGAATAAGAAAAGCTTAAAAATAAAAAGGAAAAAGAAACTACTTGAAGATTTCTTTTTTCTTTTTTCTTTTTTCTTTTTTTAAAAAAAGAAAAATAAATAAAAGTAAACTTTAAAATAATAATAATAATAATAATAATAATAATCTAACCGACTGACTTAACTTAGGAAAACGATTGGAATTAGTTTAAGTTCTTATTTTTCTGAAAAAAAAAGGAAATTATCTAGAAGTATATAGTGTTTATTAGTACCTATCATTGGTAGATTGTGAAGTTTTATTATATCTTGTAACTGATTTGATTTTTGATATAGTGGCAAATTCATAATTTTCATATGGTTATAATAACAATATATGTAACGGTAGCAGGTCCCACTTAATTTTCAACCACAATCAGGTTTTATTCGTCAATCAGATTATATGATTTAATTACAAATTTTGTGGCGGACCCCATATTTCAATAAAAGCATGTAAACAACAACAAAAGTAATCAATTGTGCTCACTTTTTACATTACCATTGATGGAACTTTTCAACCGGTATAAATGTGGCCAATAAATAAGTATTAAAAAAAAGTAGAATGAGTAGAAAAAGGTGAGGCTACATTTACCAAACCATGATGAAAATTGGTGCAATTGCAATGAGATTCCATTAATGGATTCCTAAGTTAGGTAACAATAAATGTGACAATTCGTAATTTTCATATTGTTACAATAACAATATCTATAATGGTAAAAGTAGTGAGTCCCACGATTAAACACCTTTTATTTCTCAATCAAACTCCATGATTTGATTACAAATTTCAAGACGGACTCTACATCCCATTAAAATTACAAAAACACGTAAACAATAATAAAAGTAATCAACTGGGACCCACTTTTTACATTATCGTGAATAGATTACTTTTCAACTGGTGTAAATGTGGCTTTGGTGTAAACATTCATGGTTAACAAGAAATTCCAAATACCAATAATTTATTGTTAACCAGGAAATTTTACATTTTTTTTTTACTTATTCCATTTTTTGTGCTTGAACTTCAGTTAATTAGTTTTTTTACCCAATTTCAATTCCATTTTTTTTTCCGGTAAGTTTAAGCTAGTTTAATTTTTTATAGAAAATTTCTTTTTAATTTTTAAAATTTACAAATAAAAAATAATAATAATTAAAGATGAAAGGAGTGTTTATAAGTTTTAGAAAATGAAAATCAGGAAATCAAAATGTCTATGGGACCTAAACTAATTAACTATCCATAACTAGTTAATCAACAAACACGTTAACTTTTCAAAATTGACAACCAATTTAACCTTTATTTCAAATAGACATCCAATAACCCGAACTTAAAATGCTGCATTAGATTACCCTAAAATGTTTCAAATAAATACTATTTGGATTATTAATTGATAAATTTATATTTTAGATTATCCGATAGATACAATCAAATTTGTTGATTGTATATATGTTTAAAACAAACATGGTAATACTGAATTAATCAGTTTGTCAGTATGAGTATAGATCAACCAGCATGGACACATACTATCAACCTCAATGTTTAAGATTTGATTTCTCACTCCACATATCATAAAAAAAAAAACATTTTACAAATTTATGATATATGGAATTTAGTTGGAAGAAATATACGAAAATCAATTTTAATTTATGAAGAATATAATCTAAAACTTAAAAGTTGCTATGAAATATAATTTAAAAACCAAGAGAATAGGCGTGTGTGTTTTTTTAAGAGGTATTGTAACTAAAGTATGGGGTGGTATCTGATAGATATAATTGAACTTGTTGATTGTACATATGTTTAAAACAAACATGGTAATACAAATTAATCAGTTTGTCAGTATGAGTATAGATCAACCAGCATAGACACATACTATCAACCTCAATGTTTAAGATTTGATTTCTCACTCCATATATCGTCATTATGCCAATTTAGCTACGCTCTTGTTGGCAATAGACGTGTGCTTTTATAAAAATATTTTTAACATAATTATTCACAATCACTATTTCCAAAAACCTAATAACCTAAAGCAGTTAAGGTTTTTAAGCAATCACTTCCAATGATCTAAAAAACAATACCAAATGTAAGCTAAGCATTTCCACAACGTCTAATAAAAATGTCATGATGTATATTTATTTGACGATGATTACTATCCATTAATAGAGCTTTCATAATTATAAATAGATGTTATTGTATCTAACTGTGTGACATACAAAAAGTAACATTATTGATACTCTTGGTAAATGTGAATTGTTAAGCATTTTTCTGACTCGTTTGTAATATCGATGTACAAGTTTAGTTGATAAAAAAAGTCAAAGCATGTATTGATATGATTGCCTTAGAATATTTTACAATGACAAAATTTATAAGGGTTGTCCTCATTGATGCTATTCATGAAAGTTTTGAACCTAACTTAGGTGGCCAAACAGAATGCACAGACAATTAGCAGAATAAATCGAAAGCAATAAGAACGAACACTAAGATATATAGTAGTTCGACCCATTTGGTCTATATCCACTTTGAGAACCAACTTGAATCAATTTTATTACGAGCAATGAGGAATTTACAATTACAGATAATCAACAATAATCACCAATCTGTAATTTTGATACCCACAGATACCAAGAGATCCACACATGACGTCGCCTCTGAAACTGAGAACAAACCTACTGAAAAATAGCCCAATTCTAGCGCACTGCAACCCGCCTCTGACCGGCGAACTCACGCGCAACCTCACTATCGGGTGCAACCCTGCACGATCGAACAGAAACCTGAAATCCTACACCGACAGACCCACGGTCGAAACCACTGCCTCGCCAAGACATAACCTCCACGGTTGGAAAAAACCTGTTGCCGAACATACCATACCCACACGAAATCATTGGATGAACTCACCGGACACGCGTCTCTCTCCTGTCGAACTCGTCGGATGCAAATGATCCTCGCCACACGAGTTAACCGAATGCCTCTCTCTCTCACGGTGGTCTACAATTTTGGCTGACCCTCTCTACCTCTAAGTGTTTCACGATTTTTAGCCCTAAACAAAGAAAATGGGTTAATTACAAAATTTTCACTTGCCCATAATAACCAGAATGCCACTAGACCTTTCATTTTACCAACAACCCAATGAGCCCACTTAAATTTCTTGTTATGTTCTACAAATCTCCCTCATAACAAGAATATTTAAGTGTCAAGCTGATTCTCCAAACTCCCTATCATCTAGATTTAATATTCAGCCCATCTAACAGGTATTTAAACCTATGGGTTGGAATAACCTTGGTTAGCATATCTGACAAATTATCAACTGTATGTACCTTGACCAGTTCAACATCTTTATGGCCCACAACTTCTATAATAAAATGAAATTTGACATCGATATGCTTAGACCTTTTGTGATGAGATGGATTCTTCACAAAATGAATAGCACTCTGGCTATCACAATGGACGATAGGAATGAGCTCCCGTGATAACAACTCACCAACTATCCTTTTCAACCACATTGTCTATTTCACAGCTTCACCCACTAAAATATACTTTGACTCACTAGCAGACAAAGCAATAACTTACTTTAGAGCAACCTTCCAACTGACCACGTTATCAAACAAACGAAAAATGTGACATGATAAAGACATTCTTTTGTCAAGGTCTGCAGCATAATCTGCATCTGTGAAGCCTTCCAACTGTGCTGATTTATCACAATCTCTGCTAAAATACAGTGATACACTGACACTACCTTTCAAATATCTAATCACTCACATGACTGCATTTCAATGCTCCTTCCCATTATTTGACATAAACCTACTTATCATACTCATAGCACATCCCAAGTCAGCCTAGTACAGATCATCAAATACACGATACTTCCAACAATATTACAATAGGATTAGACATCTCTAATCTTTCTTGTTCAGTAACGGGACACTGAGATGAAGAAAGCCTAAAATGAGATGATAAAGGTGTACCAGACATATTATACTTCCCAAGCAGTTTATGCACATAACTCTTATGCGAAATGGTTAACTGTAACGTTGAAGTTATTCTATATGATGCACGCACGGTTCAAGTCAATTGATATACAATAATGCCCTGACTTGACTCAATTCATGCAATACTACTTATAGATATGTGTTATTCATGGATGTTCTGGTAGTATTCTATGCGTTGTCACAAGTTTCCTTACATTGGAACCAAGTATAATTCCATCGCAAGTTTCTCGCTGTGATTCGAGGTCGAACACAGGGAATGTTTAAGGTTATTGCATTATGTTTATGATACATGCGACCTGGTTTTTCAATCTTTAAAAGTATAATTTGTGCAGGTATATAAAAATTGTGATAAAGTAAAGGAAAGCAATAAAAATGCGAAAATAAAATAAAGTGTAGTAAACCTAAGCTAAAATGGTAAAAGATATTGAGGTCAAGGCTGGCTATGAAGATTCTACAAAGATCATGTAATGCGGCGACAAGTCTTATGTATGAAACAAAACAGAAAGATAACTAATATAACCATCGCAAGTTCTTAATTACGTTGAAGTGATAAGTACAATTTTGTTTTCCCCTTAGCATACACCTTTCAGTGATCGGCCATGTTCCCACATGTATATGATGAAACAGAGACGAACATAATGAACGCAAGGTTGCTTCCTTGTCTGAAAGTACTACTCGCTCTAGTTAACGCATTCTTTTGACCTTCTCTTGATAGATCAGAACGACATCTTCACTTCTGCTCTCACAGGTGAAGACACCGTCTAGCATGCCTTAGCTAAACGCAATTTATCTCTTTAACACAAATTAAGTACTCGTTTAATTCATATTAACTACTAGAGGATTAAGAACACATCATGAAGAAAGCGATAAATGGAGGAATGAAATAGACAGAAAAGTGGTGATGAAAGCGATCAAGACATTCAATATATCTATTTAGCGTCTGATACATGGTGTGTGAATGTAGAGATAAATAAGATGAACTACAATGACGAAAAGAGATAGAACAGATACAAATAGCGCTAACGTCTCGACACTGATTTGGATGGAGATCTTCTTACCGGATTAGATGGATTGGACGGATGGATGAGCTTCCCTTTCAGGCTTGCTCAACCGGTAGCAGGGATCTGAGTAAAAGAGCTTCGTGGTGGTGATCTGGCAGATGAACACTGAGACTCACCTTTCGGCCTTGCCTCTTCTTTTTCCCGGATTTCTTCAGTTTAACACTTAGCTCAGCCTTTTTCTCAGTATAATAACAGCAATTAGCCCCGTATCGAGTAGCCTTTTTTTCTGTGAAGTCCATGGGGTATTTATAGGTGAAGATTTTTTACTCCGGTCTTGTGGTCCTCACTTGTTATTATGGAAATTTCGAAGATGGAAGGATATTATTCCTTTTGTTATGCAATTAGACTGTCGAAACTGCACAACCGTTAGTTGTACACATGTCACAATCCTCCGCTTTTGCATTGCTTAGCTGCATCTTTCGATCGAATGTTTGCATGCGATGTTGTTTTTATTACCGCATGCGATTGAAAGTCAGCTCTGGATCGACTGTCGCATTGCACCTTCATTGCGTTAATCGTCTTTTTAGTGTCGATTGAGGGGCGCAATGTGACAGAGATGCATTGGTCAATTCTTCTTGAGCCTTGATCGCAAGCGGTGACTTGGTTTCTTGCAAAACAGAGTATAAATCTCTTTTTCTTCCATCTTAACGATGTTAGTGGGTGTAATTGTGATAATATATAATTATTGTATTTTAAGCTAATTTCTATACAATTGGCGCATATTTAATCTCTTTTGGCCGCAATATCTAGATTAGGTAGTACAAATAACTTGTATTTCTACAAGTTATCATTAACAAACCTTTCTCCCTATCATTTCCACATCCATGCCTAGGATTCTCTTCAGTTTACCTAAATCTTTCATCTCAAATCCACTACTCAACTGTTTCTTGAGATCACAAATTTCACAATAATCCTTAGATATCATGATCATATCACCTACATACAGAAGTAGATAAATATACGTACCTTTCTAAGATAGTTTCCTGTACACGCAGGTATCATATGAGCTCTTGTGAAACCCTTGCTTCAGAATAAAGGTGTCAAACCTGATATACCACTGCCTCGGCGATTGCTTCAGTTTATAAATAGACTTGTGAAGACGACAAACCATGTCTTCCTTTCCTTTCACCTCATAGCCCTTAGTTTGAGCCATATAGATCACTTCCTCTAATTCTCCATGAAGGAGAGTTGTGGTAACATTCATCTATTCAACAAACATATCAAAGTGAACAACAATAGATAAAACTACTCAAATGGACGTATGCCTCACCACTAAAGGGGAAAATCTCATGAAAGTCAACTCTCTCATTTTGAGTGTAGCCCTTGGCTACCAGTCTAGCCTTATATTTAAGCTTACCGTCACCTCCTGTACCTTGCTTGATTTTATAAATCCATTTTGACTAAATGAGTTTTTGATTAGAAGGCCTTGGAACCAATGACCATGTCTGATTCTTCTGCAACGAGAACAACTCTGCTTCCATAGCATCCTTCCATTGTTCCTTCGAATTAGATACAATTGCCTCCTTAAAAGTAAGAGGTTCTACTTTGATACTGTCAGCTGCACAAATAAGAGCACAAGTAACTAAATCAACATAACCATATCTCGTAGGAGCCTGCCTCACCCGCTGAGGTCTGTCACGTGTAAGTTGATGGTTCTGTAGGTCATTGCTACTTGAACTTTCTTCACCGAAAGCTCTCTCATCAATCAAGTCCTCTGCAGTTGAGGCTGTCTACCATCAGAACTGGATGATTGATCACTGCATTCGCCTGAACTAACTGATGGTCATGCTTTATAATCGATTCTAACCTCCACATCAACCTGATCAACTGTTTCCTGTTTCTGCTACTATTTGACACAAAATGGCATCTCTGCTTAATTAAAGGTCACATCTCTATTCTTTGTTGATAATACATTTATTTCTTCCCTCTTCCAAGTACCAAAGTTTATATCCTTTAACACCCGAGGATAGACAATAAACATATATTTTAGTGCCCTCTTATTTAGCTTCCTTTCCTTAATATGAGTATAAACTGAACATCAAAACACTTTGAGATGATCCTGGAGTTTTTCCTGTCCATATTTTTTTATGAGTCTTTAGGTCTAAAGCGGAAGATGGACTCCTATTAATGAGATGACGGCTGTTTGGGCAACTTCCCCCTTAAAACTTTAAGGGTAATGAAGCATTTGTCAAAAGACATCTTGTACGCTCCATAATTGTTCCGTTAAACCTTTCAGCTAAACCATTCCGTTGTGGAGTGTATGTAACAGTGAAATGCCTCGTAATTTGCTTAGATTTGCAAAATTTATCAAATTTTTTATTCACAAATTCTAAATCGTTGTCTGTTCTTGGATACTTTACCTTTTTGCCTATTTGGTTTTCATCCTGCTTTTTCCATTCAAGAAAATTCCCAAAAGCTTCATCCTTCTACTTCGGTAGATACATTCACACCTTCCTTGAAAAATCACGAATGATTGATATGAAGTATCTTGAACCTCCCATAGAAGGTACCTTTGTAGGACCCCACAAATCTAAATGAACATAATCCAAAATTTCTTTGGTTGAATGCTTCCCTTTCCCAAACTTCACTCTGGTAGACTTTCCCATTATGCAATGTTCACAAAATCGGAGTTCAATGTCTTTAACTTCTCCAAGCAAACCTTGTTGTGAAAGAGTTTGAAGACCTCTTTTACTCACATGAGCTAGTCTTTTATGCCATTACATAGACGTATTTGTTTCTTTCCCAGATGCAACAACAACACTACCTGAAACTGCAGTACCCTCCAACACATAAAAGTCATTCCTCAAGGTCCCCTTTAGCTTAACCAAAGAACCCTTGATAACCTTCAGAACTCCATTCTCAGATTTATAGGAATAACTTGCTCTATCTAATTCGCCTAAAGAAATCATATTTCGTTTGAGTTCTGGAATATACCTTATATTTGTAAGAGTTCTGATCATTCCATCATGTGTTGTGATTCGAACTAACCCAATTCTTTGTATATCACAAACACCATTATCAACAAGCAAAACTAACCCCCATCATTTTTCTGGAAATCAATCAAGAAATCCCGATTAGAAGTCATGTGAAACATGCACCCTAAATCCATGATCCAAACATCCTGAATATCCTTGTTGGACACCATCAAGACCTTTGATGAATCATACCCATCAATAACATTTGCTGCACTAGATTCCTCTGCATGCTTGCTACTTGATGCTCCTTTGCTCTTATTCAAATGATATGTTTTTCTTAAAGTGTCTTTCTTTATAACATAGGAAACACTTATTGACTTTCCCCTTTGATTTTTATCTGCATCTCGATTCTTTTCCTTTTCCGTTCTTTTTCTCACTTCTGCCCTTGGCCATGAGTAACTCTCCATCCTTGCATTCCTTTTTAATCTTGAAGTATCTTGTTCTCAAGGCATCCAACACTATATCAATGGATAATGAATCATGTCCATATTTAATAGCTACATTAACTTTTTGTTATGACTCATGCAATAAATTCAGAAGAATAACCGCTTGATTTTCATCCGACATCTTCTCATCGATGTCATTGAGATCAACTATAATCTTTTGGAATTCATCCAAGTTTTCTTTGAAGCCTTTACTAAAGTCTATCTTTATTCAAAAAATTCTTTTTTAGATATAATTTATTTGGTAAGGACTTAGTCAAATAAAGACTTTCTAATTTCTTTCATAAATCCACTGTAGTAGTGGCCTCATCTACAAGCCTAAGCACTCCATCTGACAGATACAGAGTTATCGTCGGATAGGCCATCTCAATCATATCTCTTTTCTCAGCTTCTATAATTGTTGGCGGAAGGTCATTTTCGTCTAAGATTTTGGTTATCTTTTGTTGTACCAAAATAACTTTAATCTTTTTTCTCTATAACCCAAAATCACCTTTCCCATCAAATTTAACAACTTTGAACCGTGTAGACAACGAAGTCATCTGTCAAATTAATCCCGACAGAAAATTATCCTAAATAAAGAATATGCCAGCACACTACCGTACACCCTTTTTGGATCAAATGGATCTCTGATACCACTTGTGAGAGTTTTGAACCTAACTTAGATGGCCAAACAGAACACGCAAACAATTAGTAGAATAACTCAAAATCATTAAGAATGAACACCAAGATATATAGTGGTTCAACTAATTTGGTTTACATCAACTTTAGGAACCAACTTGAATCAATTTCATTACGAGCAATGAGGAATTTTCAATTAAAAATAATCAACAATGATCACAAATATATAATTTTTATACCCATTGATACTGAAAGATCCGCCACGACGTCGTCTCTAAAAAAGTCAAGAATAAACCCACTGAAAAACAACCCAAGTCTAGAGCACTGCAGCCTGACTCTGACCGCGAACTCACGCGCAACCTTACCGTCAGACGCAACCCTGCATGGCCGAACAGAAACCTAAAATCCTATGCCGATAGACCCACAGTTGAAACCACCACATTGCTGGACGCAACCTCCACGGTCGGAAAGAACCTGCTGTCGGACGTACCAGACCCACACGAAATCACTCGACGAACTCACCAGACACGTGTCCCTCGTCTGTCAAACTCACCAGACGTAAACGCTCACCGCCGCACGAGTTAACCGGACGCTTCTCTCTCTCTCACTGTGGTCTACAATTTCGGCTTCCCCTCTCTACCTCTAAGTGTTTCACGATTTTCAGCCCTAAACACAAAGAATACGGGTTAATTACAAAATTGCCATTTGTCCATAATTATCATAATGCCACTGGGCCTTTAATTTCACCAACAACCCAATAAGCCCACTTAAATTCCTTGTCAGTTTCTACACTATTTTTCTTGACGAAAAGTAAAAACACATTAAAAAAATCTTGTTGGGATTGATGTCTTTATTCTCTCAAAGTTTCTTAGTTTGTAAACTTTGTACACATTGTTAATAATAAAATAAGAGTTATTTTAGTTGCATTTATTCATATCCAATAAACAAAGATCTATGGTTATTTTATGTAAACTTAAGCATGTATATGAGATATAGAAGTGAATCATTCATTAAGTAATAACCTAAAAGATCTGTAGTATAAGGATAAAGAAGAGATACCTTATCCTGGTGAACTACTACAGATGGTCTGATCCTAACCATTCATGTAGAGACATGCAAGCGGGGGTGTCGTATACAAAGAGTTTGTATAAGACTGGACCATGAGATGATTTGTCTCTTTATATAATGTTGTTGATAATCGAGACTTACATATCATTTAAATGACCATAGGTGACATGACCTTAATCCTGAGTGTTTTGGGAACTCATGCCTACGAGGGCGGTCTTTTGATTAGTATGGGTGAGAGTGGCCAGATTGTCAACTCAATAAGCCTACCTTTTTGAGGATTTATCTGATTGGGGAGCTGGGAACTCAGTTACACAAGACGGGATTTACTCCTTCCCGAAAGTAGGGTAAGTAGATAAATTGATCCCTTAAGAGTTGATTCTGGGTCTTGAACATAGTGGCCACATTTTTTTTTTTTTTTGAAGAGAGAACCCAATCATAGTAGGACTATGACTTATTGTTCATTAGAGGAATCAGTGGTGCTTAAGAAGTTAGATGTAACTACAGGGGCAAAATGGTAAAGTGGCCAAACTGTACTTACGAGCGATATGTGAGGGGTTATCGCACTGCTGATTGGTTGATGTGAACATAGAAATATATCTATAGTGCGAAGAGTGCAACTGTCGATCTTTAGTGGAGTGCCCAACAGTTAGCGAATGGTGATCTCGTGACTGAAGAGTTTAGTTAGCTATTCACATACTGTTGGACCTTTAAGCTACAGGTCCATAAGGTCCCCTTGGTAGCTCAATAGATTCAAGTTAAGAATCAGTTCTTGGGGTTAATTTGAGTTCAAATTAACAAGAGAGAGTTCAATTATATATGATATAATTGGTGTGATGTATGAGATACATCAAGTGGAGGAATTAATGCAAATATGATTTACATTAAGTACCATAAATAGAAAAATAACTATGGTTTATATACTTCATGAGATGAAATATTAAAACTATAAGTTATAAATATAGTATGGTAAATTGATTGTCATATTTATTTATAATATGTTAATTTTATGATAATTAATTTCTTTTCCTCTAATAACCGTTTGAGTGGGAGGTTATTGGTGGTTTTATGGTTACCGTGAGATAAAAAGGAAAATTAATTTTCTAAAATTAGTGAGTTGCCTCATCCGGAAAGAACTCACGGATTAAGTTATCAAATGAAAGAGTTTCACTAAGCGATAGCTTACAGAGACTAAACGATTGTGTAAGAGTTGATAATACGATCGTTGACCTTTTGATTGTTTCTACACGATCGAGTAGTAAAAGTCTATGCAATAGGCTTCACTAAAGGATCAAACACATCGTCTATGCGATAGACAGTGTATTATCTCCCACTTGCTCGATCGTAGACTTCCAATCTCTTCCTCAAGCCAAGATCATACAAAGCCCACAACTACTGGATTCTCACACCGAGAATATCAAGGTAACCACTGTGGTAGTGTCCTCACTCAGTCTGTGGATTGAGTTAGACTTGATTGGTTTAGTGGAGGCTACGTTCGTTGTGTTCGTGCTGTTGTTGTTCCAATCATTGCATTTGAGCGGTGTTGTTCTTGAACGCTTGTAGATTGGTCGAAGGATTCGTGAAGAATGATAGTTGAAGATTGAATTTGGTTGGGAATAAACTTTGTCCTTTGAACTTCCCTTGCTCTGTTTTCTTATTTTCTCTATATTATTTTCTTAATCACAAATGAATGCTACAACCATTTCTTTATACAAGTTTGCCCTAATTCTTACAATGGTAACGATACAAAGAGGAATAAGAATATTACAAGTGGCACACTATGATAGGAGAGTGGTAAACCAATTTTTAACTACCTTGGTGAGTCATCATTTCTTCCTCCACCTCGGCCTTTCCTTTTTCATTTCTCATTTCTTCTCTAACATACCCCCTCGAACTAGAGGGTACTTCAAGTACTCCTAGTTTGGCTCATAATGTATAAAAGTGTGTGTTGTTGAGTGTCTTTGTAAGACAGTCGGCTATTTGATCGGTCGATGATACATAGTGAATATTGATGTGGCCTTTGAGAGCATGGTCTCGGATGAAGTGAAGATCAATTTCGATATGTTTAGTTCGAGAATGAAACACCGAATTTTCTGCTAATGCACCTGCTCCTAGGTTGTCACACCATATAGTAGATCTAGTGTTGGACTTTAATCTCGTATCACCTAGTAGCTGTTGAAGCCAGAGTACTTCTGAGGTGGCATGAGCAAGTGTTCTATACTCGGATTTAGTGTTTGACCTTGCTACCACAACTTGCTCCCTCGAGGACCAGGACATGATGTTATTTCTCACAAAAGTACAATAGGCTACTATTGATTTTCTATCATCTAGGTTGGATACTCAATCGACATCCGAGTAGGCAGAAATGTGGAGGTTCGGGCTCGATTGAAAGTATATTCTATAATGTTTGGTGCCACTGATATACCGAAGCACACTTTTTGCTGCTTGCCAATGAACATCAGTTGGGGATTGCAGGAACTGACTGAGTTGATTGACAACATACGTGATGTCAAGCCTTGTGTGCGTTAAGTATTGAAGAGCTCCTATGGTGCTTCGATATATAAATTGTTCAGACAGAGGTTGGCCAGCCGCTTTATATAGTTTACAACCTTGAACTATTAGCGAGAGAACTGGTTTCACATCAGACATGTTAAGCTTTTGTAGTAAATCATCAACTGATTTATCAAAAGGCCAGATTCAAGATAGTGTACTTGAATTCCCAGAAAGTATCGAAGTTGCCCGAGGTCTTTAAGTGCAAAACATATGTCCAATGTTTGTATGAGATATTCTATAAGTTTAATGTTGTTACCTGTGACTATGACATCGTCTACATAGACAAGAAGATATATTACCGAGCCTTCCTCGTGGTAGATGAATAGAAAAGTGTTGGATCTTGACTGATAGAATCCCTACTGTTTGAGAACAGAGCTGAGGGTTGTATTATAGGCTCGTGGATCTTGTTTCAGATCGTATATTGCCTTGTCCAACTTGCAGACATGTTGTGGATACTGAGTGCTTACATAGCCCTGTGGTTGGCTCATATACACTTCCTTAGTTAATCGTCCATTTAGGAATGCATTATTGAAATCAAGTTGCTTCAGCATCCACCCGTGTGTTATAACAACATTGATGATTACTCTGATCGTTGATGACTTTACCACAGGGCTGAATGTTTCGAAGAAATCGACTCCATGATGTTGATGAAACCCCTTTGCTACCAGTCGGACCTTATACCCTTGTATTGTTCCATCCATGTTTCTTTTGATATGAAATATCCACTTGTTTCCAACAACATTCTGAGATGGAGATGGAGGAACGAATGTCCATGTTTTATTTCTCAACAGTGCCATGTATTATCCATCCATCGCCTTTTTCCATTGAGGGGTCGCAAGTGTTGTATTGATTCTGGTGGGCTCTGTTTGATACCAATCAATTGCTTTGCTTATGAACCAGGCCTTTGGTTTAAAGATGCCAGCTTTTGCTTGAGTGATCATGGAATGAGTCGGAGCAGGTGGGGGGCGGTTGGTGATGGTTGGCTGGGATGAATATGTAGGGGCTGAGATAGAGTGAAGATGTAATGTCTGAAGCAAGGTTGGGATGATATGGTCTTTAGAGAATGTTTGAGGTAGGGTCTCGGATGGGTGTTGGTGTGATGCATACTATTGTGAGGGTGTCTGGTTTTTGGAGGGTAAGGTTTGAGGGATAGTCGGTGACTGAGGTAGAGTATTGAGGATTGGTTGAAGACTCGGGCCTATTGATTCATTGAGGTGTGTAGGTACGGTTGGAGTTGTCGCGCTGGGCAATCGTGTTGGACAATGGATGGTCCACGATCGATGGACTTACTGCAATCGTCTTGTCTTTGCTTTGTACAACTGGTCTACACGATGAGTTCTGAACGATCGTATTGTCTTTCGGCTAGGCGATCATTCTAAACGATGGAGATTGAACGATCGTATTGCCTGGCATCTGAGCAATCGTTCTACATAATGGGACCTGAACGATCGTATCGTCTTGTATTTGGGCAATCGTTCTACACGATGGGACCTGAACGATCGTCTTGTCTATCGTCTGAGCGATCGTGTTAAATGATGGAGGTTAAGCGATTGCATTGTCTGTCATCTGGGCGATCATTCTCAGCGATCGTTGTGTCTCTGATAAGGTCTGTCGTCTGGGCGATTAGACTAAATGATGGTTGTTTAGCGATCATTGGCCCGGTCTTCTGGACGATCATGGTGCACGATTGATTTGCAAACGGAAACTTTTTTTTCATTAAATTTCACATGTCTGCTTGTATAGATCCTGCCAGATGGACTGAGGTATCTGTATCCTTTGTGGATTGAGTTGAGACCAATATACACACATTTCTCTAAGTGTAATTGGAAGTTTTACTGTGATAAGGCGTAGATATGGGTAGTAGGCACACCCGAAAGTCCCAAGATTAAGAAAATCAAGGTTTGACCAAAATAAGACAGCAACAGGTCATATATCTTGCAAGACAAAGGTAGACATGCCATTAATGAGATAATAAGCAGTGGAGAATGCCTCCCACCAAAAGCTTAAGGTCATGGATGCCTGAGCAGCGTGAACCCTGTTTCTATGATGTGTCGATGCTTGCGCTCGACCCTGCCATTTTGTGCTGAGGTATACAGACAGGACTTTCGAATTGAAATTCCTTTGGACTGACAGAGATGGTGTATTTTGTCATATTCTTTCCCATTATCTGACTGTAATTTCTTTATTCAGTCATTGAATTGAGTTTGTATTACTTATAGGAAGTGTTGAAATGCTGCCAGTGTTTCACTTTTCTGTTTCAGAGGATATAGCCACACATATCTGCTGTGATCGTCTAAGAAGGAAATATATTATCGATATCCATCAGTAGATTCAATGGGAGCAGGCCCCCATACATCAGTATGTATTAATTCATGTTAGAAGCTTGAGATTGAGAATTTGGAAACGATAAGGCAAATCACTTTCCCAATTGACAAGATTGACAAAACTCATTTCCTTCATTTGATGTAACAGGCAGTTTACATTCTCTAATCACACATTCTAAAGTTTTTACGGATGGATGTTTTAGTCTCCTATGCCAAACAGCTCTTGACTCAACTATATTAATCCTCACTCCTGATAGAATTAAAGCAGTTGATTGGTTATTTTTACTAAGCTGATCTTCAGTCCTCTATAGTCTCATGTATCACTTCAGCCCCTCGAAGTCTGTACAGCTTTCAATCAAGCTTCCCTTTCAATAATATTCTGCTCGTATCCTTATCCTCAATGACACAACAATCAGTGTGAAATTCAACTATCACAACATTATCATATGCCAACTTTGATATACTAATGATATTCTTGGCTATGTTAGGCACACACAAGACATCATGCAAGATAAATTCATTCATTCCATCAGACAAGTAAGATTGACCAGTATGGGATATGTGTAGTTGTTTACCATTACCTACAGTTACCAATTCATTACCTCCATATTCGGTTGGATTATTGATATTGTTGTAATCTTGAGTGACATGGTTGGTAGCCCCACTGTCTTTGTACCAATTCGGATCAATTACTATTTCTGGTGTGGCCATGAAAGGGTTGGAGGGCTGAGCTGTCGTGAACAGGGCAGTAATGTTGTTGTTGAGGCCGATTGACCCTTGGTTTCCTCTGCCTTGTCTAGTCGTTTGTGAGTATTCTATGTCATATAGATGATAACACACCAGGGCTGAGTGACCATACTTCTCGCACACTTGACATATTGGTCTATTTGAATTATTGTCGCGGCCTCTTCCTCGACCACGACCACCTTCTTGTCCATTAAACGGATTGTGACTGTTGTTACTGCCTTTTGAGTTATTTCCCTGTTGTCGACTTCCACTATATGAGGGATTGAAGTGTGGTTTACCACCATTTGGATTCCTACTAAATACTACATTGACAGAGGGTCGTTGTGCAAAAGAACTATGTATTTTGATAGAGTTTTGATGCTTCGATCTTTTTTCATAAGACAGTAACTCAGATATTAATCTAGCCATGATATACCTGGTTTACCTTGGATGCCTACCACCACCGGGTTGTATTATTCATCTAGACTGAGAAGGACTTGTGAGATGAAGGCTCTTGTCGACACAAGGCTGCCGGCTTGTGCTAGATTGTCGGAATGAAGCTTCATCAGTTTGAGATACTCACTCATCTTTTGGCCTCGTTTTCTTTTCTGTTGAAGGAGTTGTCTTAAGTATTTTCTTCTGCTATTGATTGAACTCCAAATAGCTCTTGAATAGCCTGTCATAATTTCTTGGTAGTTTCATGTCCCATGAGTTGAACAGCCACATCCGGTGCCATCGAATTGTACAGCCATCCCAACAAGAGTTGGTCGACTACAAGCCATACTTCATACTGTAGGTTGAGTGATCATTCCTCTTATGAACTCACTTTGTCATCGCTGGTCATTTGAGATCTTGAAGTCGCTTCAGAGGTGGTCGGAATGAACGTTGGTGGGCAGGATATCTGACCGGAGAGGTGACCTTCAAGTTTGTAACTCATGAGGATCGACAATGCGAGGGTCTTCCACAACATAAAGTTCTCTCGTTCAAGCTTTGTGGTGGTTAGTTGATTGAGCGGCGGTATGGTGAATTTAACAGGTCCTGCGGAGGTGTTGTTTCCGGTGAAGGTGGTGTCGGCCATTTTTGGCTCTGATACCAAGTTCAAGATTGAATTTGGTTGGGAATGAACTTTGTCCTTTGGACTTCCTTTGCTCTATTTTCTTCTTTTCTCTATATTATTTTCTTAATCACAAATGAATGCTACAACCCTTTTTTTATACAAGTTTGCCCTAATTCTTACAATGGTAATGATACAAAGAGGAATAAGAATATTACAAGTGGCACACTATGATAGGAGAGTGGTAAAGAAATTTTTAACTACCTTGGTGAGTCATCCCTTCTTCCTCCACCTTGGCCTTTCCTTTTTCACTTCTCATTTCTTCTCTAACAATGATTCTTCAAAGGTATGCATCCTCTACCCCTTGTATCATCGTTTAGCATGCTGTAATTTCTTGTTGTGCATGACCTATTAGTTTTCGTTTTATGACTGTGATTGATT
Organism: Benincasa hispida; assembly: GCF_027475165.1. NCBI lineage: Eukaryota > Viridiplantae > Streptophyta > Magnoliopsida > Cucurbitales > Cucurbitaceae > Benincasa > Benincasa hispida. The sequence goes on along the minus strand of NC_143489.1, from coordinate 36,343,370 downwards.
GTGTTCAATTCGAATGGAATTTAGATTGATCCCTTCCGCTGCTTATGAAAATCCTCATGTTTGATTTCCGTCAAATCTCGCATTCGTTGTTTGGGTGTACGCAATTGATTCTCTTGATTGAACAAGTTAGATATCCCCTACAATATGCTTTCTCTTGTTTAGTTTACGTCTTTGCTCACAATTGTAGCCAATGCACATTATTTGGTTTAAGTATCTATTCCTTGTGTCTTGAATTCAATGTCTTAATTTATCCTTTTAACTCTAAATGTAATTCATTTAACTTCCTAACAAAGTTCATATTTTATCCAAGTTATTCTCTTATACCTATTGTCTTTTATTTTCCCATTTTTTTTAACCTTGCACAAGATATACAATAACTCAAGTAAGGCAAACAACAATGCTTAAACTCCATAAAAGCAAAATGTTTTATGAGTTAAATGCCTAGGAATATGGTGGGGCTAACTTTTAATTTAGAGTATCTACATATTTGAATATATATTTAGAGGTGGTTGGCTCACCAACATGAGTTGAGTTGAGTTAGTAAAAATTACAAACTCAACGTTTGGCCCACCAACTTTAAATGTTGGTGAAATTGAGTTGATTTTTTGGCCAATTTACTTTAAGTCATCCCAACTCTCTCTTCAACTCACCTCAACTCTCCCTCAAACTCTCCCCAACACTCTCTCTCCAATGTTTTTAATCGCTCCACCCATCAGTCATCGTCGGTGACTACCGCTACCACTGTGACAACCACTTTCGCGCAACCAATTTCAAACTTCAACAACCACCTCTGACGACCAGATTCGCACGACCAACTCGATGACCAACTTTGGGTTTTGATAACCACCTTCGACGACAACTTTAATGAATACCACCTTTGATGATCAACTCTGATGACGATCACCTCTGACAACAAAAACTAACATTCACCTCAAACAACCAAATCTGATGAAGACCAAAATGCCATTAAATGCTACATCGATGTGGTTTCACACATTTTTTTAGAACACATCATTGCTCTTCCTTCATTTAATCTCGATGTTTTGATCTAATTTATTATGAACCTTTAAAGGCATGTTGTAGTTTATTTGCATTTAGCTTCATTCTAATCAAAGTATAGTTTTCTATCTTATAGAGCCCAAATTAATTGCATAATTCCTCCAATAATTAGTTTGATGTTCATTAGTTTAAAGTTCGAAGTCTACTTTTTATAGTCCAAATTTTGTTTAATTGTTGGGGAGCAATTTGTGATGTATTGAGTATTTATTCACTGTCATACATTTTTTTTACCTGCACATATATATTTTTGTGGACATTATCATTTCATTTGTAAGTGGCAAACTAGACTTAACCATAAAACAAACCATAAAAAATGTTTGCAAAAAACAAGATTACATAAAAGAAAAATATATATATATATATATATCATTTCTTTGAATTAGTGTAAAGTGTAAAGGATCAAATGTTTGCATGGGAAAAAAAAAACACCATTAATCATAAAAAATTGAAATTCATATTGCACAGATAGACAGAAAAGAAAAGAAAAAATTTGTTTTGTTTTGTTTAAAGAAAATTAACACTATAGTTGAGTTAAAAGTAATTGATGGTTAAAAATCGAAGGTCAGAGATTAGAAAAATATTCTTTTTATTAGAATATGAGATGTCTATGAGAATGTAGATAAAATTGTCATGCAATTGAATTGTACGGTGAAATTATGTTACATTTTTTCAAGAAGGAAAAACATAAAGTTGTTCAATTTTGAAGTCTTTTTAGTGTTCACGATCAAGAACTAAGTAGTTGTGAAAATTTTTCGTTTGTTTGGAATATGTTTGGTGTTTAGGAATAAAAAAATATATATATCGTACAATTGAGTATTCAAAATTTGAATTCGTAATTTATGTTTAGTACATGCTTACTTTACAGAAATTTGTTATGTTTTAAGAATGAGAAAGAAAACTATGCATTCATTTTCAGTGTAAACAATTTTAGAAAACATGTGTTTAGTTGGTCTTTCTTAAAAGAAACAAGCAAAAAAAAAAAAAGACAAATAAGTTTTATTTAGAATCCCGAACACAGACTTTCAGACTTAACTCAACTCAGTACCCCAAATACAAATATTCTAATTCGCTTAAACTAAATTATGCACCACAAACACAAACAATCTAAATATGCAAATAATCTAACTTATCAGATAATAGTTACTAACCCAACTCAACTCAATGCGCCAGATGTCACGGTCATGCTTGTCCAGGGCCTGTTGTTCATGGTCGCATGCCTAATCCAACCCCCTTTTATCATTTTTTCGTATTATGTATTTCATTAGTTAAGTTAGTTTGCTTTCCTTGTACTTTTTATTGTAAGTGACCGCTCGCCTTTTTGCATATGCAAGGGTGCCAGTTGGCTTTTTGTTCAGAATGCACTATATGGGGATAAGACTAACCATTACTTCCTCATACCTGGAGTAGTATGTTATAAAGCTGTTGTTGTTGCTCGTTGCTTTCTAGCCTACTACATCATTCTATTCTCTAATCATATATTCAAAATGCTTGCGGAAACTTTTTTCTCCAAACCCGTTTTCTAAAACCGTTTTCCCTAAAACAGGGGTGGAGGTTGCAAGAGGCACCGGTGTGCCATCGACGTTCCGTATTCGAATTTGCTGACTTGTTTATGAGGGGAAACAAGTTTCGCACAATTGCTAAGGGAAGCTTCTGAAAGGTGCGATTGTAATAGTTAGTATCAGAGCCAATTCGGCTTACATAAGGAAAAATCAATAAACATGTCAACGAAAAAGAACTTGAGCAAGTCCCATATGGACAAGTTGGTAGAAATGGAAGAACAAATACTCTACTTGAGAGAAGTCCCTTGATAACTGGTAGAAATACAAGTTATTACAGCTCAAATTAGTAAGACAATGAGAGAAAACGATGGTAAGATAGGCAATACCATGTTTGAAAGTGCCAAACTGAAAGGAATTGCGATCGCTAATGCTCGTCGCATAAAAGCAACTAATTTGCCTATTCTGTGCAAGTACAATGCGATGGCCCATAAGAAATTGCGATCCAAGGGCACAATGCGACAACACGCTTGAAGTTGCGATCGTAAGTCATGCAATCGTGAGAAGTTTCTCAAAAAGTGATCGCATAAAGACCTCGCATCAATGCGACAACATAATAAATCATGATGGGACGTAAAGCTGGTAACGGTCGATTTCGAATTCAGTTGACAAGCCGTTAAAAACCATATTGTAGCAAGTACATTGATCTTTAAGTGACTTCTAAACGACGCAACAGAATAGGGAAATTAATGTTGCCCATCATTGCAATCATGAGTAAGAAAAGCTACTCCACCTTGGAATCTATAAATACCCAATGCTACCAGAGAGAGAGGGGATTCATACATTCACGCACACACACGTACATATATAGAGACGAAGAGAGAACAAGGAGATGAGGCGAAGTTGAAAGAAATCGCTACCGGACAGATCAAGAGACTGTCGGAAAAAAAATATAAAGGAGAGAAGTCCAACCTTTGCGAGAGCAAGAATCCACAACTAGAACAAAGTTGAAGTGACAAAAAGCAGTGTAAAAGGCCACGAGAAGCAAGACATTGCTTACCTGGCTTGTTATTTCCATTTGTTATTTTGTACTCCATATTTTATTTGTAGAAAATGGAAACTTCATTTCGATTTATGTTCAATCTCTCCACACCATGCATGAGTAGCTAAATTTCTGAATGGGTTGAGAAGTACCTAGCTATCATGACTTAAGTTATGCATTTTATGCGACCATCTTGTCTTATGTATGCATCATTCATCATTTGGATGTACTTGAGAAAGTAGTCTAAAGATAGAATCTAGGCTTGAGAGAGTCAGATTAGATCGCATAAGCCAAAGTAGAAACTTAGAAATAAGTTATATCTTTTATTTCCCATACACATCACATGCATCCTAAAAATAGAAAATGAGGCATTTTACGTTGACGAATGTAGTACTAGTACTAATATTTGTGTATAGCATGATCGCATAACTTGTACACGATATTGGGAAATGTTAAGTTGTCTCTTCTCAACCCCTTCAACGCATACTTGTTATAACTCTACGCTTTCATCACTTCGCGTTAGACTTCATCGTATAGGAAAATTTAAATCAAAACGCCATCTACTTATTTTTCACCACTGCAATAGGATTAGAGAATCTGTCACATATCTATTTAGTAGTCTGTGTTTGACCCTGGATTACCAGGAACCTAAAAAGGCTTACACTTGGGTTTTGTTAATAAAACTTGTATGATCATCACATCCATATATCATCGCATACACACATCATCCCTTATAGTATTCGTTTCATGGAAACTCGAATGCAAGAAGTTGTCGAGAAAGCCGACAGTATTGATGCGGTAGTTGGCCACTTAGACGGGTTACCCATCAGATAACTGATGATGAGGATGGAGACCCTATGCAAGATCCGGCAGTTTCGAGTGCGGGGATAGCTCAGCGGCTTTGTTGCACACATACAGGAGCGCATCGAAGAGTTGGACGGCTCCTGAAAAGCAATAATTCAGATGATAACTGATCTATCAAAAGATTTTCGATTGGCCCTTAACGTCGTTAAAGTCATGATTGCGGACGTGTGCGAGGGTGAATCTCACTATCTGAGCTATAGGAAACCAGGCCCCATATGGGGGAGCAATTCAAGTGAGTAGGATAAATATTCCTGAACCAAAACTCTTTTGTGGAGTGAGGGAGGCGAAGGCTTTAGAGAACTTTATCTTCGACCTTGAGCGATATTTTAAGGCGACGAACACCATGGCAAAGGAGTCGAAAGTCACGCTAGCGACCATGCATCTAGCTGGAGATGCAAAACTGTGGTGGAGATCATGATTTGCAGATATTCAAGAAGGGCACTGTACGATAGATACATGGGATAAATTGAAACAAGAACTTCGTTCGCAATTCTTTCCTGAGAATGTTGAGATTCTGGCCCGATGAAAACTCCGAGATTTGAAACATACGGGTAACATCCGAGATTATGTGAAGCAACTTGTGGAACTTATATTAGACATACGTAACATGTCCGAGACAGACAGAAAATTTTATTTTGTCGAAGGGTTGAAACCGTGGGCAAAGTCGAAGTTGTATGAACAAAGGGTACAGGATCTTCGTTATGCCTATGCGACAGCAGAACGATTATATGACCTTAGCACAGACTCTCAAGACGCAAGGAAACAACCAACTTCTTCAAATGGTGGGAATAGAAATAATCGTTCAAGCCCTCCCAGACCAGGGGGAGGAGCTAAGAACACCGGAGGGGACCGTAAGCCTTTCCAATCGAGATCACGGAACAATTGGCGAGGGCCGCCACAACAATATAATAACTACAATCGTCCATTTTCCCGTTACATATGTAGAGGACACACAGAGCGGGCGAATGTTCGAATCAAACTGCTCTAAATACCTTCCAAACCACGTTAGCCTCAAGCTCAAAAGACAAGGCTGAAAAAGACGAACCTGAAATTGAGCTGGTCGTAGAGAGTGAAAACCTCAGGATGTGGGCGTTGAAATTATTGTTTGCGCTTCAAAAGAAGATGAAGAGACAAAGGAGTCGTTGGAGATAGGACTCATATATGTGGATGCTTGGGTCAACCAGAGTTTGGTTGAGAGCACCATGGTCGACTTTAGGGCAACCCATAACTTCATGATTGAAACCGATGCCCGTCATCTAAACTTAACCTGGGAAAGAGATGCAGGGAAGATGAAAGCCATGAACTCTGCGACCCTGCCTATTACGGGGATAGCAAAGAGAATGCTAGTAAAGTTAAAGGACTGGAAAGGCCTTGCTGACTTCATAACTATTAAGATGGATGATTTTGACGTAGTGCTAGGGATGAAATTCTTACTCGAGCATAAAGTTATACCGATGCCCCTCGCCAATTGCCTAGTAATTGCTGGATATATGCCTACCATGGTTCAAGCCAATATCAAATAGTCGAATGGTATAAGAATGATCTCAACCCTCTAACTGAAAAGAGGCCTTGCCCACGATGAACCCATGTTCATGGGCATTCCGATTGAATCAGCCGAGATTGTAGAAGAAAAATTCCCCTAAGACATCCTGGGTGTTTTGAAAGAGTATCGTGATGTCATGCTCGATAGTTTGTCCAAATCCTTGCTCCACTGATGGGTATTGACCATGAAATCGAGCTGCTACCAGGGGTGAAGCCGGCCGCCAAGAATGCATATCGTATGGTCCCGCCAGAGTTGGCCGAACTCTGAAAGTAGTTAGACGAGTTGTTGGATGCAAGGTTTATTATACCAGCAAAAGTCCCCTATGGGGCCCCAGTGTTGTTTTAAAAGAAGAAAGACGGAAGCCTTCGGCTATGTATCAACTATCGAACTTTGAACAAGCTCACTGTTCATAACAAGTACCCTCTTCCCATCATCACAAAATTATTTGATCGGCTTCAAGGCACCAGATATTTCTCGAAATTGGACCTATGGTCGGGGTACTATCAAGTTCGAATTGTTGAAGGAGACGAACCAAAGACAACTTCTATTACGAGGTATGGGGCCTTTAAATTTCTCATGATGCCCTTTGGCCTCACCAATGCTCCAGAAACCTTTTGTACTCTGATGAATAAGGTGTTTCACGAATCCCTCGATAAATTTGTCATAGTATATTTGGACAATATCATGGTTTATAGTACCTCAATGGATGATCACTGGTACTATTTCCAACTAGTCTTCAAAAAAATTGAGAAGAACCAACTATACGTAAAGAGAGAGAAATGCTCATTTACCAATTTCCTTGGCCACATGATTGAATGTGGTCGGATAGGCAAGGAAGAGGCTAAGGTGTCTGCTATCCTAGATTGGAAGGTGCCGACATCCGTGACAGAATTATGATCCTTCCTCGGACTAGCCAATTACTATAGGCGGTTCGTAGAAGGATTCTCCAAAAGGGCAGGACCATTGACTGTGTTGTCGAAGAAAGATAACCATTGGAGTTGGACTCCTGAATGTCAAGCCACCTTCGATGGCTTGAAGAAAATGATGATTGAAGGACCGATCCTCGGAATTTTCGACGTGTCCAAACCTTTTGAAGCTGAGACAGATGCTTCTGACTTCCCGTTGGGTGGTGTTCTCCTTCAAGATTGACAACCCATCGCGTACGATAATAGAAAACTGAATGACGCAGAACTGAGGTATACTGCCTCTGAGAAAGAGATTCTGGCAGTAGTTTATTGCCTAGGGGCCTGAAAACAGTATCTTTCAGGGGCCAAACTTGTGGTCAAGACAGACAATAGCTCCATTTACCACTTTTTCAATCAGCCAAAGTTATTGTCAAAGCAGGCACGATGGCAAGAGTGTTTGGCATAATTTAATTTCCAGTTTGAGCATAGACCGGGGAAATATAATCAAGCGGCTGATGCTCTTAGCCGGAATAGCGAACATACGACTCTATGCATGCTCGTGCATCTGAAAGCAAGTACGTTGAGATGAACAGTGCGTGAAACTATCACGACGCACTTGGCAAATGATACATCGGCTCAAGCCATTATACAGTTGTCCAAATAAAGGAAGACATGACAGTTTTGGGTTGAATACGACGTACTATACACCAAGGGCAACCGCATCCACATTCCCCGATCTAGGGAGCTACGAAGATCACTAATGAAAGAGTGTTATGACACGCTATGGGCAGAGCATAATGGTTGGCAGAGAACTTATGCGCTGTTAAAACAAGGTTACTATTGGTCGATCCTTCGAGAAAATGTCATGCAATTTACCAAGACTTGCCTTGTCTGCCAATAAGATAACGTCAAAAGGGCAAAATTAGTGGATCTGTTGGAGCCCCTACCTGTGCGCTTTAGACCGTGGGAGAGTGTGTCCCCCGACTTCATCACCCACTAGCCCAAAGTTGGAGAGTTTGAATCGATCCTTGTTATCATCAACTGATTCTCAAAATATGCCACATTTATCCCAATGCCGAAGATGTGTACAACTGTGATGACTGCCCAATTATTCTTCAAACACATCGTGAAATTATGAGATGTCCCCATGATCATTGCTAGTGATCGTGACGTGAGATTCACCGGGACCTTTTGGACGGAATTGTTCAAGATATTGGGATCTACGCTGAATATTTTCTCTAGCCACCATCCCCAAATAGGCAGCCATACAGAACGCTTTAATAGTATGCTTGAAGAATATCTGCATCACTTTATCAATGCCAGACAGAAGAACTGGGTTCAGTTCTTAGATGTTACTCAATTCAACTTCAACATTCAGCAACGCTCCACAGCTGGAAAGACGCCCTTGGAGATAGTATGCGGCAGACAACCACTTATGCCACATCTAGTGGACCGTCCTTATGCAGGCAAAAGCCCTCAGGTGCATAACTTCACCAAATAGTGGAGTCAAACCTCCGAGATAGCACGCGCCTACCTAGAGAAAGCATTAAGGAGAATGAAGAAGTGGGTTGATAAGAAGCGCAGACCCCTCGAGTTCCAAACTGGGAACAAAGTGTTGGTCAAGTTGCGACCAGAATAATTCCGTTTTCAAGGCTAGAGAGACCAACACCTCGTACGAAAATGTGAAGGACCAGTGGAGGTGATTGAGAAGGTCGGGAAAACCTCATATAGGGTTCAGCTACCTTCGTGGATGAAGATCCATCACGTCATCCACGTGAGTATTTTGAAGTCCTATCACCCCGACCCGATGACGTGTAACATAACATGTTGATGCGCCCACTCGTCACGATGAAGAATTCAACTGAGAAGGAAGTCACACAAATTCTAGATAGATGTACACACTGTATTGGAAGACCAAAACGAGAACTGACAAAATTCTTGGTAAAGTGGAAAGACCTCCCTAACGAAGAAATCGGTTGGGAGCGCGCGAAATACTTGAAGAATGCTGCTCTAGTGATCACTGAGTTCGAGCAGAGTTGGTTGACGAGGACGTTAACTAATTAAGTGGGGGAGAATGTCACGTTCATACTTGTCTAGGGCCTGTTGGACATGGCTGCATGCCTAATCCAACCAACCCCCCCTCCCCCCCCCCCCCTATTTTTTTTTATCATGCTTTCATATTATGTATTTCATCAGTTAAGTTAGTTTTTATTTCCTTGTACTTTCTGTTGCAAGTGACCGCTCGCCCTTTTGCATATGCAAGGGTGCTAGTTGACTTTTTGTTCAAAATGCACTATATAGGGATAAGACTAACCATCACTTCCCCATACTCAGAGTAGTAGGTTATAACGTCGTTGTTGTTGCTCATTGCTTTCTAGCCTACTACAATCTTTTTCTTCACTAATCATACATTCAAAATGCTTGTGAAAACCTTTTTCTCCAAACTAGTTTTTTTTTTTCCTAAAACCGTTTTTCCTAAAATGGGGGTGGATGTTGTGAGAGGTACCCGGTGTGCCATCAGCGTTCCTTATTCGAATTAGCTGACTTGTTTATAAGCAGAAACAAGTGTCACACAATTGCTAGGGGAAGCTTCTGAAAGTGCAATTGTGACACCAGACGCCCTTTTATGGGCAAGTTGGCAACTAGGATGTGACATTACTTGGACACTAAGATCATGAAAAAATAGACTATAGGTCGAACGATACATGGAGTAATGAAAGATTGACATTTGATCTTGTAAAACACTAAACATGGGCATATATTTATTTATAATATTTATAACAAGGCACCGTTTGGATTGCGGACATTGTTTAATGAGTGTAGCTATTAAATATTTAGGATTTGAATGTCAGGGTTTAAATGTCTAGGATAATTAATGCATGAATTTGGATGTGCATAGGATTGACAACGGGGCTGGGGCGGGGCGGTGGAGGGTTCCCCGTCCCCATCCACGATGGGGGATTTTATCCCCATCCCCGCCATTTCAAGGTGGGGATGGGGACGATGATTCCTTGTTTTCCCTTTTATTTCGCCATATGGACTTTTTAAATTTTCTTTTTTGTTTGTAAAATTATCTTTGGTTTAGGTTTGGATACTTTAGTTGGACTTAGATTGGGCTAAATTTAAAACTAAGTTAAATGTAAAAAGTTAAATATTTAATATATATATAGAAAATGTTTAAAAATCTAATTATATAGAAAAATATTTAAAAACCTAATCGGGACGGGGTCGGGGTCGGGGACACCTTCTCCATCCTCGCCCCGTCCCCGTTCGGAGACCTTAAAGAGGTCCACGATTTGACCCCATCCCGGTCAAACTGGGGATTCTCCAGGGGTGGGTCCCTGCGGGAAATTTTGCCAACCCTAGATGTGCATGATAATTAATGTCTGAATATTTGTGTTCAATTTGATATTTTGTATATATAAACTAAAACTAAATAATTTTGCAATTAATGTAAGAGATCAATTAAATTTAACATTAATTAATTGATTGTTATGTTAAATTAATTAATTAATAAATAAGTACTTTCTAATTGAACATAATTAAATTAACTACTAAAAGCCAACAAGAATGTAGTTCAACTGCCATAGTGTTCATACTATCAACCGAACCCAACCCAACCATGAAATATTTAGGTTGTGTTGGTTCGGGTTAATCGGGTCATTTATTTAAAATTTTTTCATAAAAAGAACAAAACATAAATATGTAAAAGTCTAATTTAATTATTTTCATATATTGAATTAAGATTAACAATTCAATTTCAAATTATATAGTGAAATTGTTCTTCCTAAAGTGTAAAAAAACTACTTTTAAGAGTTGTTGAAAAATAAATTATTAAAAAAAATATTGGAATTAAATAAAATTAAAATCAATATATGTATAAATAATTGTGTTATAAGTAATAAAAAAAATTATTTTAAAGTTAATAATAAATTTGGGTTGGTTCGAGTTATATTAGGCGAACCCATGAACCGATTTAACCTGTAAAATTTTTATTTATTTGAACCTAACCCAACTTAAATGAGTTGATAACCCAATCCAAATTGCACGGGTTGGGTTGGGTTGATAGGTTTTTTCGGGACATCGGATTTTTTGAACATCCCTTTTGGCAATCAACAATAATAATTTATATTAAATAGTTAAGATATTATAATATATGAATGGTAAATATATTAGTTGAAATTTATCAAGTCTAAATAATATATTTATATTTAATAATTAATTAAAATCAATAGTAATTAACACTTGATATTAATTTATTAATTAATTAAGATATATTTTTACTATTCATCTTCCATACATAAAAAATTCTCACTTTTGCATGGTATTAAAAAATCTAGATTAGATGAGTTTTAAAATTTTCTAGATAATAATATAATAGATTTTAAAGAGTGAAATTCTGTGAAAGAAATAGTCATATTTTCTGAAATCTCACCAAAAAAAACTTGTAAGGTAATTTTTAAATAAATGAGAAAGTTGCGGATATTTGTCCATTAATGGTCATTTGACTATTTAGCAGAGTTATACAACCCAAAAGCCCAAACCCAACTATTTCCAAGGCCCGATTATAAGTTCAGTCCAGGCCCATTTGAACGAGCGTTCTTACAGAGACGAAGACAGTATGAATTTGGAACGTCGATACGAAACAGTGCAGAATCAACGGCAAAAGATTGAGCCAAGTCAGGGATCCTTGTGAAACGAAATGAAAACGCGGGGATTAAGGGCGCCAAATTTTAGAAAAGAAAAAAAAAAAAAAAATTTCCCTCCTTCTTAGTTGGTTTGCTTTAATATCAATGGCCGCTTCATTTTTCTTGAACGAAACATTTCCCTCTCGCTTCAATCCTTCAGCATCTTCAAAGTCACAAGAGGAAGAAATGGCCGGCAGAGGATCGTCGAAGTCGAGGAAGAGAGTGGAGGCTACTCCAGCTGACGTCGCCGCCACTGGCCCTTCGCTTGTGAGAGCCAAGGACGGCAGTGCTTTTGCTCGATGGTGCGTTCTATTTATTTTCCATATTCTTTTTTGCATTTTCTTGTTGGTTTACATCTACTGGCTTAGCGCTGGCGAGGATGTTGTCACATTGCCGAATCTCTGTAGTTTTTTGTTTTCTTTCTGCTTCAATTTACGTTTGTTTCATCGGCTTATTTGTGTTATACTCTCGTAACACTCCATACAATGGTTTTTGGAGTTTTTGTTTCTGTTTTGGTCTTTAGGCATCGATAATCTCTGATTTTTAGTTCGCCTTTTAGTCCGATTTAGTTGGAGTTAAATGCAACGTTCGTTTTCTTTATGGAAGTTCTTGCCGAGTTACATTGACTGGATTAGGGCTAAGAGGATATAGGATTACTATTGAACCTCTATAGTACCGCGTGTTTAAACCAGTTTCTTCTCTCGAGATTTATTCGTATGTTCATGTTGTGGTTTCCTAATGCTCCGTTTCTTCAATCGTTTTCTAATAAACTGCGGTTTCTGGAGTTTATGTTGTTTGTGGATTTAAAGTGTCTGGTTATCAGTTTGTCTTTTGGTCGAAGTTAGTCTCAGAGTTGAATAACTTGTAACCAGAGGAATTATAGAAGTAGCAATTTCGAGTTTCTTGACAACCGTAGAAATTGATTTCTCTTATTTTTGAACGATCAATTTTCGGCTTACAGTGATGAGTGCGGCAAAAGTGTTCCGGTAGCCTTAATCAGCATGCACAGTTGCAGCCTTGATGCCAAAATTAGGATGAATTTAGGTATATTTTTCACTTCTATTCGTTAGTACCTTTTTTCGTTGGCATTCTTTTCTGATTTGTAATGCTTACCTTTCTGTTTTCCTACAGAGGCTCAGACCGTTGAAAAGCAAACACAAGCCAAAAAGCCAGCTGAAAGGTATCTTACTCATTTTTCCTTATACTAATCTGATTAAGTTGATGCTTTGACTTGTATTAACTTAATGATTTTTGATACAGGAAAAGATCAGCACCATCTGAGGTTAAGAAATCCAAAACGGCAAAGAAAGGGAAGAAAGACAAAGATCCAAATGCCCCCAAACGCCCTCCTACAGCTTTCTTTATCTTCATGTATGCAAATTCCCCCTCAGATTTACCACATTACTACGTTGGCAGTATCAATTTACTTGACTCTTTACTGAATTTGCTTGTTCTGATACTTCAGGGATGACTTCAGAAAATCATATAAAGAAGCAAATCCCGATTCCAAAGGCGTTAAGGAGGTTAGCACAGATCCAAACACATTCCAAATTCCCAATGAAAAATTGTATTGATGTCCCCAAATTATTGTATGCTTTGTCTCCTGATTGAGTATTTCAATCCATTTAGGTTGCAAAGGAAGGTGGTGAGAAATGGAAGTCAATGACTGATGAAGTGAGTTACACTCCTTACCACTTGAAAACATGTTTATGTTTCGAGAATTATGTCATCTAAACCTTTAAATGATGAACAGGAAAAGAAGCCTTACCAAGACAAAGCTGCTGAGCTGAAAGCAGAATACGAAAAGGCCTTAGAAAGTCGAAATGTTGAAAATGAAGAGGTAAGATTTTTAAGCTCTAAAATGTTGGATCTTTCTGTTCGATTTTGTAAGTGCTTTTGTGGGTTTTTTGGTTCAGGATGAAAAAGAAACAGAAGAGGTTGCAGCAGAGGAGGTTGAAGAAGCAACAGACGAAGAGTAAGAGTAAGACATTCCATGTTAAGCATTTTGTAATAGCAAATAGCTAGAAAACAGCTTCTTCACCGCTTGGTTACTGTTGTAAATTCAGAATATAATTTAGTCAAACTGCTTTTGGATTCTATGGTTGCGTTTAAAGCAAATATAGTACAAATGCTTGATTTTTCTGTTCTTTTATTGATCTCAAATCTAAATTTGAACCCATATTAGTTTAACCTAGCTATGGGTTTGTAAGCAAGGTTTCAATATATTGACGGTAAAATTGTTACGATTAATTAATAAAATTTTGATTGTGGCTAACCAAATTATAACACAGAAATTTAAATTAGAATCTAATTAAATTATAACAGAGAAATTGAAATGGTCATCTAATTTAAACTTTGATCTTGGTACATGCCAAGATCAATTATAATATAAAAAACAATAAATTTAAAGTTTCGTAATTTGTAACGAGTAAATTGAAATGATCATCTAATTAAGCTTACAGATGTGGCCATTTAATTTTTTGTTGGCCTTTTTCCTTGCTCCAGTTGCACGACCTTTTGAAATATTGACTCTAAATTTTAGTTTAACAAGCTTTTGAATATCATTTATGGGCAATTGAAGCATTGATTAGAAGTTGGTGGAGTGAGTTATTATAATTTATTTTATGTTTGAGGTACCAAATATAATAGTGATATGTAAATACTATTTATAACATATAATTAATTATAGTAAATATTATTTTAAAATCCTTTTTATTATATATTTATCATTTGTTGCAATATTTATTATTTGTCATTTATTTTTTATTTTTTTCTTTGGTATATTGTTTACTATTATTTATCCAAACAAAAAAAATTTATACCTCTGTTACAAACTATTATAATTTAAACTAAAATGATTTGTATTTGGAACACTAATATTGTAATCCACTAGCTTTTATAATCCACTAGGTATAATAACCAACTTAGTATCTCAAATGACCTTTTAATTTCATTTTAGAGTTTGATTTAAATCAATTTAAGCATTTTTTTTGCAACTTGAGAGGAATTCACATTTCCATTATGAAATTCACACTGACAAGTGTGGTCAACGTATTCTTTACTTGAAATGTATGTTCGTCAGAGATCATAGATGCATGTAATTTCCAACTACAACCACTAATGCAAATAGCCCTCACTTGCACTTAATCACTTTTAACTATTTTTGTATTACATGGACCATTTCGGCATATTCTTTGATAACTTCCTTAGTACCTCCTTGGTGCTAAAGCTCATTCCTACTCGAAAAGCAACTACTTGCAAGTTAGTTTTCAGCCTAAATATAGGGTAATTATGCACTTACCCATTATTCTCAAATAAATATGTAAATTTCGATGTAGAAGATGAATCACTATCTACATCGTTTAAATCATATAACAAATTCGTATCAATTGAAGTGGTTATCAATCCTTTAAATATGCATGTTGGAAACCAGTAAAAGCATAAACTTTGACATACTTTAATTGTCAAGATCCATGATTTAAAAACAATTATACTCACACATATAAAAACATGTAAAACAATCAAACCTTGAAAACTTAAATATCAACATTTTCCTTGGAACTTATCATCATTCAGCCTTAGTTGAGAGAGAGCTTTCTTGTTTGATCCTTCAACGTCAATCCTTAACTAATGTAGAGTAATCTTGATATAATTAGCATCAATGGTATAGTATTTATGTGCATGTGGTAATGTCTTGAATATCGACATACCTTAGGTATCAGGGATCCAAATACCTTCATACCTTTAGTATCGAGTTTCCTTATTATATCACCATAACTCTTTTTAAAAAGAAAACTCAACCTTTGAAACATCAAGCATTCAAATAAAACAAGTCTTAAACACATTCATCATGAAAGACTAACATAAATTAAGGTATGCTAGTTAATGCATGCTTCATAAATCTCAATGCTTAAGAACAAAATGGACTGTGTTCACACATCAACCCTCATACTAGAGCATGTGTCGAAGTAGTGCTTAAAGAAATCATGTTTTACTTAGAAAACTCATCGCAAGGCTGAAAGCTCATGCGTGGTACATTAGTTCAATAGTAAATCATGCGTTGAAAACACATAAGAGAAACATTCATAAACTTTGCCATTCACAGTCTTGGATTATTTTAAAGGATGATAGGCTTCACCTATTTGTGTTTGCCTCATGACATCAATAAATACCCTTGGTTAATTCCACTAGCTCCCTCTTGAGCTTTACTTGCACATTTAAGTTTAACACCATCTTTAGACAACCCTCATAAACCTTCACCACATAGTATACTTCATCCCATCACGATATTTAGACAATTTACTTTGTGCTTAGCTCGTAAGGGACAATGCGCTCATAATGCTCACTTAGGCTATAGGACACACCCACAGTGTCAATGCGTTGAGCACTTGCCAATGCTCCCTTTAGCACGCCTCGACCGATGGCTTCCTTTCTCTTGTAACCTTGCGCTCACCTCCTGCACACACCATGACACAGTGCTTGTGCTCAACCACGTATCTCCTCGCGCGCTCGCCTACTTATAGCTCAACCGTCAGCTGCGTGCTTGTCCTTCAGATACAATTGCCTGCTTGTTCAATCATCAAATTTCCAGACTCAACTTCCAGCCTCAACTTAAATTCCAGGCATTATCTCATAGAATTTCCTTCTAAGAACTTATTCATAAATATCTTAACTTCCTTACCTTAAAATTTGAGTCTTTAATTCCTCCTATTAAGCTCAAAATTCCCCAATCTTCATAACCTGCTCGAGCAATCCAAAAACTTGTAACACTTAAGAAAATCTTCAAGTTTCAACTTAAATTTATGGGAAAATTCAATTGGCAGCCCAAGCTCATCCTTTATGCTGATCAACCTTCAAAATGACAACAATTTCCTTCCTTTAGCACAAATGAGTATGCCAAATCGATTTCCTCTTCTTACTTCCCTTATATATTCGTGTATGCATGAACATATGGTATATTAAGGTGACAACTAGGCCATTAAGTTTTCCTTAAGCACGCCACCTGGCCCACTAAACTCGGTGATTAAGCTAAACACCTCTACCATACATCAACGCATAGGTTGAATACCAATGCACAAGCTGGTTCTCATCGCATAGACCCCTCTCTCAGTCAACGCTTCATCAACTCTCGTCTCTTGCCCTATCGGCTTTAGCACTTGTGTTGACACTCGCCTTTCACCCATATCTCCCATAGCCTCTATGGCACTCAACGCCCCTTAAGCCAACACTAGTGAAATCAACCCTATATGCCTTTGTCTTCTTCGATAATGAGGACACTGATACCTTTACAACCTTCAGTATCAGGTTTCATAGCCAGGGTACTAAAACATATTTTTCATAAGAACTTTGAAATAGCATTCCTCATTAACACATCATTATGAGGGAATATGATCAAATAATCACAGTCACTAGGAATGCATGCATCGAATATCACATGTTGAAAACATCACGCTCTAGAACATTTGAGCTAACCTCTTTCAGATGAAATTATGTATAAAACTCATGAGTAATTTGTTCACTATAAGTCATGCTTTGAAATATTTGGAGCAAATCATTCATGACTAAGCATAAGAACTATTTTAAGGAATTCTCTAGTAAATCATTTGTATACAAACATACTTTGAAGATATGGGAATGTTTAGTTTATGAAACTTGAAGGATCTCATACCGAGAGATCCATGAGCGTGTTCAGATCGCTCCGGTTTCACAGTGACCGAAACACAAAAGACATACATTCAACACTAACAGTTATGCATATAAACCTAATTATCGCCATGCTCAGAACACAATGAATAACAGGGAAAAGGTTCATACCAATTGAAGACTCTCTTCACACTTTTGAACCTAATACAACGGAAACCCTCCAACAGATTTACCAACACCCGGCGGGTATGTCGACTGCAACAACACGATCAGAACGAACATGAACACTACAGCGGGGATGACACTACCACTAGTGAAACCCGGGTATCCTTGGAGTGAAAACCCAAAGAGTGGGCTTTGGTGAGTTTGGTATAGGACAGAGGACGATGATTCGTGTAGACGATAAGCAAGTGGGAGATAAAACTGTGCTATCGTATAGCGGAAGTGCTTATTGTATAGAAGAGCTACACGATTGTGTATGAAAAGCTGAACGATCATTTAGGAAAAACGTACACGATCGTTTTGAGAATTTGTGAGGTAGACGATCGTTTAGACGGATGAGCTTTTAACGTGTAGGCTTTCGCGATCGTTTCTACGAATTTTTTTTGGGCGGACGAAAATATGAATGCACTATCTTGAAAAATGAAAACAATTTTCATTTTTAACCTGTCGGTTACCATAACCAATGCAGCCCACTACCCACGTTTGAACGTGGAAGAATTGGTTAATTATCATATAATTAATCAATTAATTAAATAATAAATATAATCATATTATATTTATATCCTATAGTTTGATATCACATATCTACTATAGTATTTTATCCTCTACTTGATATAAATCATATTTATATCTAATTTCCTCCAAAATAATGTATCTCATACATTAGGCAATTATATCATATGTAATTAACGAGTCCAATTATATCATATATAATTGAACTTCCTCTTGTCAATTTGAACATTTCAAATTAACCCAAACACTGGTTCTCGACTTTATCCAAGCTACCCAGGGACCTAATGAACCTGTGACTCGAAGCTCCAATGGTACGTGAATAGCTGACTAAACTCTTTAGTCACGAGATCCACCATCCGTTAACTGTCAGTGATTCCACTAAAGACCAATAGCTGAACTCTTCTTACCACAGATAATTTATGTGTCCATCGGATATAACCAATCACGAGTACGATGATCCTTTACAGATGCTCGTAAGTACAGTTGGGCCAATTTACCGTTTTGCCTCTATAGTTACATTTCACTCCTTAAGTACTACTGATTCCTCTAATGAATAATACAACATAGTCCAACTATGTATGAACACTTCTCGGGCCAAGAGAAGATGTGTGGCACCACATCATTCAAGCCCCGGAATCAGCTCTTAAGGGAGCCATCTATCTACTTACCTCTACCTTGGGGAAGGAATGAATTCCATCTTGTGTAGCTGAGTTCCCAGCTCTCAAATCAGACGAATCCCCAAAATTGTAGTTTTGAATCGACGACCTGGCCACTCGCACCCATACAAATCAAAAGACCGCCCTTAATGGCAGGAGTACCTCACTCACTCAGGATTGAGGTCATGTTACCTATGGTCATCCTAGTGAAGTGAAGTCTCTGTCATGAACGGTGTTATATAATGAAACGTTAACACTTCGTGGTCAGGTCTTATACAAACTCTTCGTATAGGACGCCTCCGCTCGCATGTCTCCAACACGAATGATTAGGATCAAACCATATGTGACAAGTCACAACACTTGTGACCATTCCACAAAGTAGGCCGCATCTGTAGTGTTACCAGGATAAGATTTCCCTCCTTTATCCATTTACTACAGACCATTTTAGTTATCACTCAAGACATGATCCACTTTTATGTCACCACATACATGCTTGAGTCACATATAGATAATCAGAGATTTTATGTTTATTGATTTGTGGTAAAGCAAATAAAACAATTAACTGAGCAAAAAACAAGACGTGAAGTAAATATCATATATTAACAACACAAGTGTTCGTACATACTGTTTACAAACTACAGGATACAAGACTTTAAGGCATCAACCCCAACAAAACTAACTTATGGTTTAGTTTACGTGCATGGTGTTTGACATTAAACCAACTCATATAACCTCAACCTTGCGTTGACGTGCATGGTGTTTGACATTAAACCATGTGTTTTAGTGAACATCATCTAGCTTTCTTAAGAAATTCATGCTTTAGCTTCCTTTTAAAACCTCGATGCTTTAGATAAAACATGAGTTTAACACTTAGTTCCATAGGACTCTCTATGCATCAAACTTTAATTTTTAGGAAAACTTAAAGATGTTTGAGTCATAACTCATCTAAAGCATGCTATGAGTTCATTTATCAAGCATACTATATTTGATCATTTTCAAACATGCTAAAACTTGAAAATTAGTAAAAGTATAAACTTTGAAATACTTTAAGAGTTAGAAGCCACTCACATTTATTTAGCTCTCTTTCTAGCCTTTTAGGCCTTGAGCATCCCTTAGACCAACACATACTTCTTCGTTCTGTAGCATAGTTGGCCACATGTTCCCTTCTTGGATGCATGGTCCTTGTTTTCCTTCATTTTCTAACACTTATAGCATTAATTCCAGCTCAAATTAGACAAAATTTCCTTCATAAAACTTGTTAGTAATTGTCTTAGAAAGCTTACCTTCAAATTTGAGTCTCTAATTTCTTCTCTAGAGCTCAAAATTCTCCAAATATCTCATCCTTTTTCGGATGCTTTGAATTCCGACCTTCATCGATTTTCCTTCACTTTTGGGCATCCTTTTGGACAAAACTTCTCATGGCAGCTCAACATTATATTATACACTCAAAGAGCTTTAATTCAGTTGAAAATATTCTTCTTAGCACAAGCCCAATGCTCACACCGCTTGCTTCTTTCAACCCTTAGTCAGTTACTCGCTTCCTCATCTCCTAAATCTCAGGTTCCACTTTCAGAACATATAACTTGAAATCTTTTCATTAAAATCTGAAACTTCCTTCTATGAACTTATCACATATTCTTTCAACTATATTACCTCAAAATTGGAGTTCTTAATTCTTCTTGAAACGCCCGAAATTCATCAAACATCACGGACTGCTCGATTGAACTTAGAATCTGTACTACCTCGATTCTTCTTTGATTTTCAGCATCCATTCTTTGGAGTTTTCTTTCAGTAGCCCCATATTTTCTTCTTCACTCATCCTAGATGGTCTTGAGATAACTTGTTTTGGTTGAGTAAAAAGGGTCAAACCAATCCTCTTTCCACAACCTATATTTATAGAGAATTTTGCATGAATTCTAGCCTTCATAGTTTGCCAAGTAACCTTCCGAGTTGGCATCTTCTTCAAATTTGGCTAACTCTCATGAAGTTACCTCATGCTTCAACCATGTTGTGTGTTTTGCACCGCCCAACACTCCACTCTTAATGCATGGAAGCTTGTTTCAATGTATGAGTGTTCCTTTGCTCCCAACGCATCACAAGATTTCAAGCTTCCCAATGCATGACATGTCTCGAAGCCAATTTAACCTCTATGGCAAGCCAACAAATGCATGGTTTGCCTCCCTTCAAGCCAAATACTCTAAAGTGAGGTTCCTTCACTTCATGACATAGCTTATTTCCTTGGCCGTTCTTTTTATTTCAACACATGGTTGTTTTCAACACATGGTTATTGCATAATTCTCAACGCCATAATGCTCGTTTGAGGTGTCTTGCATGTTCTACTTGGCCCTACTCCTCAAGTATCCTTTACTCAACACATGTTGCATCAATTTTACACTTCCTAAGGCTTCTTTGGATGGATTGTAGCCCTTGCCATGCATTCAACTTCCAATTTTTTCCTCATTCCTTAGTTTTACACTCTTCCTCAAAGCATGGTTTCTCTACTTGAGTTCAAAGCATAGTTCTTATGTTTCTCGTTGTGTTATGCATCCAAGTAGGATATTTTTCTTAGGGTATTGGTACAGTGTGAACCACACGCTAATTTCTCAAATTTAAAACTTATAGGATGTAACCGGGGGGGGGGGGGGTGTGAAAATCGTAAATTGCGTGAAAATTAAAATGCACGACGTAAGTTGAGAGAATTTTATGTAAAAGTATCAATTGAAACAAAACATTTAGCTTGGGTCGTTCTAGTTTTTTCCATTCCCTTTTGAATTATATCATAGATTAACTCATAAAGTTAATGTGATATTTTTCAAATGAAACTTAGCATACTTGTTTAGAATCCTAACCAGTAGTTCATAAAATCAAGTTAAATTAAAGAAAAGTGGGAATCCTCCACTAATCTATAAATCAACAAGCATTAAGATTAAGGGCAATGCTAAACCAAATAATCGATTTGCTTCATCTAATCAATTATTTGAGCGAGATTATCCAAATTATAAAGTAATGTTTATTAAATGGAATCCCAATTTAACTTCACAAACTTTATTAGTCCTTGCTTGTAGGTGATCATTACCTAACGATTACAAATTAGGGCCAATCAAAGTAATCAATCACGCAATCATAGATAATTTGTCAGATTATCCTACGCTAGACAGATTAAATAATAAATTCAAGATAAATTCTCATACAAAACAAAATAATCTTAGTGGAATGCAAATTGAGTCTCAAGAACCAAAACAAAATAGAAATAAACTACGAAACCCAAACTAAGTACTTACACTTTAGCCACAAATCATTTTCTAAATTTAATCCTCAAGTTCTATGGTGCTGGGCAATAAAAACCAATAATTTGGTCAGAGGAGAAGAGGAAATCAAGTAAAAAAAGAGTGGTGGCCAACTGCTTCCATGTATGTAACCTAAACTCGGGCTAACGTTGTATTTATAGAATTTGTCACAACGTTGCAACGCTAGCCTACTTTCGCGCGTTCGCTTCCATATTCGTAGAAATGCAACGTCGTCTTGTTTCTTAACGAATGGGTAGCTACTACCTTATAGCGTGATTGGCAGAATTCTTCCATTTTTTGGCCTTTTTTCTCCGTTTGTGCAATTTAGCTCTTATCTTGGGCATCTTAACGTTTTTTTTTATCTTGAACACTTCATTCAATCTCTTGTACACTCGAGTCTTACAAAATCATCAAATTAAACACATTAAATAGCTTAACGATCCCAAATTAAACAGAGGAAGATAGCACATTCTCGGTGCTATCAAACACCCCCAATTTAGCTCTTGATTGTCCTCAAGTAAGGTAGAACAAGAAAACATACACGAATAATCAGTTTGTCAAACCATAATGTTCCCTACTCAAACCTCAACAGTAAACTAGAATAATATACACAATTGATTAGGCATTCAAAAATCATTCCACCATTTCAAGGCAAGTTTGAAAATTTATTAAAAGCCTTGCCATGCATGTATAAGTACAAAGTTATTTATTTTGAACAAGAGCAAGCCCAGAATAGCCTTATAAATCCTTAGTTTTTTTTCGCCCTACACTAGTTCGAAGGATTCAGAATTAGGTTTCCTAAGTTCAAAGTGGCAATGACATTAAATTGGAGTGATCAAAATCTATTCATTCATCGCTTTTTATTATGTTCTTTTCTTTTTTTTTTGCTCTCTCTCTCTCTTAAATGAAGGGAAAACTTATTTTAGGAAGGCGACTTTCGTTTTGGCTTGTCCACATGGGTTATGTGAATGACATCAAACTACGGGCTAATTTTCCTTTAAAAGTGTCTATGCTTACTCATTTCTCTGGGATACATTAGCTCCGAGGGAAACCGCGAGTGGCATGGCCGCCCCATGTTAATCATACCCTTGAAGAAGAGGAGTAAACTTTTTTTTTTGTGTGTGTGTGTTGTTTTGTAGAGCGAATTGTGATATCAGTTGACTACATCTCAAGACATGCATTATTAAATTGAACCGTGGAAAGACTAATATCTATCACCAAGACCTTTCGGAGTGACAACAAACTTATGGTCCTATAATTCAATTCTAAGCAAGCAAACAAGGTCAAAATAGATATGCAAAGGGCCTGTAGATGTATGAAAAGAAAAAAATTAAGTAAATTTTTTAAAAAAGCCAAGAAAATTGTGAGTCCTTTTGTCTGACCTATTCTCATGCAAAAACAATTCATACGAGTGCGTCATAGACTAGTCACCACAAAGAACCAAACAACAAGACAAACCACAATCAAGCACAATCCAAATAAATCTAAACACCCCACTTCCAACTTTAAAAGCACACATTGTCCTCAATGTGATTAAAAATAAAGCATGAGGGAACAAAATACTTCCCTGAACAATGGAGTGAAGGAAGTATTTAGGAGACTTAAATCAACTCTTCTCTACCAACAATCCTAACAATTCAAGAATGATATAAAGAATTAGGCTCAATGATAAAAGAAAAATTACAGAACTGAAATATAATCTATAAAAGCAAGTAAATTTAAAACCTTGCTGCCTCCAGGAAGCGGAAAGTTTTATGGTTGGTTGCTTGACTGTGGCGGCTCATTGTTAGATGTAAACCGGTGACTCCAACCGGTAGTCGATACCAAAGCAATTTAAAGACTCGCCATCATGGAAGACCTTCAACTAGTACCCATTCACTTTCAAAATTTTCCCTATCTCAAGATTAATAATATCTACTGCACCATAAGGGTAAACGTGAGAAACGCCAAATGACCCAAGCCACTTAGATCGGAGTTTTCCAAGCATAAATTTCAAACGAGAGTTATATAAAAGAACTTTCTACCCTACCTCAAACTCCTTTGGTGCGATCATCCTGTCATGAAAATCTTTTGCTCTTTATTTGTAGATCAGAGAATTTTCAAATGATTCTAACCCAGCTCTTCCAATTTCTGAAGCTGTAAAAGTCTAGCCTCCCTAGTTGCCTCAGAATCCCAGTTGCAGTTCTTTATTGCCCAATATGCCTTATGCTAAACCTCAACTGGAAGGTGGCAAGCTTTTCCATAAACCATCATGTAGGGAGACATCCCAATAAAGGGTCTTGAAGGCCATTCTATAAGCTCACAAAGCATCGTCAAGTCGAAGGTTCAAATCTTTCCTTCCTGGGTTGACTACTTTCTCCAAAATAGTATCTCACCTCCCTGTTGGACACCTTTGCCTGCCCATTCGTTTGATGGTGGTATGAGGTTGCATTACGATGTTGTACACCGTACTTTTTCAACAAGGAAGTGATGACTCAATTGCAAAATTGTGATCGTTGGTTGCTGATGATTGCGTTAGGGAAGCCAAATCTACATAAAATGTTAGACTTCAAGAACCCTGCAACCACTTTAGCATCATCAGTAATAGTAACATTTTCTTCCACCCATTTGGAAACATAGTCTACTGGCAAAAAAATATACTTAAACCCACAAGATGAAGGAACCAGTCCCATAAAACCTATTCCCCACACATCAAATATATCACAGAAAAGAATAGGGACTTGTGGCATTTCCTTCTTACAGAACAACCCTCTCGACTTTTGACAACATTCACAAGTCTTACAAAGAAGATATGTATCTTTAAACAAGGTATCCCAATATAAACTAGAATCTAAGACTTTTTTAGTTGTTCTTTTCGGATTAAAGTGTCCACTATATGCATGAATGCTTATGACAAAATTCTAAAACAGAAAAGAACTCGTCATTAGGGCACACCTTCTAACAACTTATCAGAACATAATTTCCATAAGTAAGGCTCCTCCAAGACATAATATTTCGACTCAATTTTTAATTTATCATGTCTATGCTTGTTCATTCCATAAGACTCACTAGTGGTCAAATAATTAATGAGGTCAGCATACTAGGGATTCATAGAAATACCGTCTACCTGCATTAGAGTATGGTCAGGGAAGTCTCCATCAAAACTGAGACAACTACCATCAGATACATTAATTGGAGGAATTAATATAAATATGTTTTATGTTAAATACCATAGAATAGAAAAAGAACTATGGTTTATATGTTTCATATGATGAAATATTAAAACTATAGGTTATAAATATAATATGATAATGTGGTTATCATATTTATTTATAATATATTAATTATATGATTATTAATTCGTTTTTTCTAATAACCGAATTGAGTGGGAGGTTATTGGAAGTTTTATGGTAACCGTGAGATAAAAGAAAAATTGTTTTCCAAAATTAGTTGTTGATTCATTTGGGAAAATCTCACGAAAAAGGCTATCAAGTAAAAAAAATATTTTTTCTAAGCGATAGCGTTGAGAGCATACACGAACGAGCTAAGAGTTGACATACAATAGTTACTCGTTAGTCATTGCTACACGATCGAGTAGCAAGGTCTATACGATAGGTTTCTATTTTCTAAACGATCGAGTACATCGTTTATACAATAGACAATCTTCATCTCCCACTTACTTGATCGTCTACTCGATCGTATACCTCCTGTCTTCTTTAATCCAAGATCATACAGAGCCCACAACTCTTGGATTCTCACACTGAGAATATCAAGGAAACACTTGTGGTAGTGTTCTAAATCTGTTCATGGATCGAGTTGGACTCAATTGGGTTGGAGGTATATCCAGACGTTCGTGGAGGTCTTGTTCTATTCCTTGCGTTCGAGTGCTGCTTTGGACGCATTGAAAACTGATTGAGGGATACTTGAAGAATAGTTCTTCAAAGGTATGCATACTTTATCCCTTGCATCCTTTTGTAGCATGCTGTAATTTCTGTTTATGCATAATCTATTCTTTTCCGTTTAAGACTATAATTGTTGTGTTCATTCTGAATGGAATTTGGAGCGATCCACTTCCGCTGCTCATGGAGATCTCTGTTTAGATTTCCTTCACAAATCAGTTAGAAAACAGTTGATTACCGCTATGTGGATTTGTCTTGAGGGTAAAATGACTAAAAAATCATTTTCTGGAAAAGGTCTTAGAGCCAAAGATCTCTTAGAGCTGATATATTCAGATCTTTGTGGTTCGATGAATGTTAAAACTAAAGGAGGGTATGAATATTTCATCAGCTTCGTTGATGATTATTCAAGGTATGACAATATTTACCTAATGTATCATAAGTACGAAACACTTGAAAAGTTCAAAGAATATAAAGTTGAGGTTGATAACCAATTAGGTAAAAGGCTTAAAACACTTCAATCAAATTGATGTGGTGAGTATATGGAATTAAAATTCAAGGACGATTTGATAGAACATGAAAATCAATCGCAACTCACAACACCTGGCACACCTCAACAAAATGGTGTATGTGAAAGGAGAAATAGAACCTTGTTATACATAGTTCGTTCTATGATGAGTTATGCCCAGTTACTAAGTTCTTTTTGAGGACACGCAGTTGAGATCGTGGTGTATGTTTTGAACATGGTTCCCTCGAAAAGTGTTACTGAAACATCTTACGAGCTATGGAGAGGACAAAAAGGTAATTTACATCACTTTAGGATCTGAGGATGCCTAGTACATGTGTTGGTGCAAAATCCTAAGAAGTTGAAACGCCTTTCAAAGGTATGCCTATTTATAGGCTACCCTAAAGAGACGAAAGGTGGTTTCTTTTATGATCCTTAGGAAGATAAATTATTTGTATCGAAAAATGAAACCTTCCTAGAGGAAGACCATATTAAAAATCATCAACCTCGTAGTAGGCTAGTAATAGATGAAATAACTAGAGAAACAACAGATACATCAACAAAAGTTGTTGATCGGGCAGGTCCATCAACAAGAGTTGTTGATGAAATTGGTGCTTCACATCATTCTCAAGAGTTGAGAATGCCTTGAAGTAGTGGGAGGGTTGTGTAAAAGCTTGATCGGTATATGGGCTTAACTGAAACTCAAGTCATCACACCAGATGATGGCTTAGAAGATCCATTAAGTTTCAAACAAGCAATGGAAGATGTGGATAAAGACCGATGGATAAAGCCATGGACCTTGAAATGGAGTTAATGTACTTCAATTCAGTATGGGATCTTGTTGATAAACCAGAATGGGTAAAACCCATCAGTTGCAAGTGGATCTACAAGAGAAAATGAGACCAAGGTATAGACTTACAAGGCTAGGCTTGTGACAAAAGGGTTTATCAAAAGAGAGGGGTAGACTATGAAGAAATCTTCTCTCCATTTGCCATTGAAAACCATAAGATTTAAAAATTGATTTTCTATATTTTTTTAAAAAAATTTAAAAATTTAAACTACCAAACGCTTAAAACGGTTAAGATTTTTTCCAAATGGCTTTTTGATGCAGCTAAGCAATGCCAAACGCAACCTTAAAGTAACTTTAATTATTTGTTTATTTTCATTTTTTTATGAATAATATATAATTTTATTTTAACACACATATGTTTTTATTTTGTAACGGTTGAAGATAGTAAACCTAT
This sequence comes from Benincasa hispida, assembly GCF_027475165.1. NCBI lineage: Eukaryota > Viridiplantae > Streptophyta > Magnoliopsida > Cucurbitales > Cucurbitaceae > Benincasa > Benincasa hispida. The sequence goes on along the minus strand of NC_143489.1, from coordinate 36,315,828 downwards.
TTTTCTAAAAAAAAAAAAATTAGTAAACCTATCCCGTAGAAAAAGATATTAGACCTAAATAATATTTGCACCTTTAAATATTAGGAAGTCACTTCAAAATTGAGTAGAAATAACTCCAAATCAAAATTTCAAAATATAAATTATAATATTCCTGTTAAAAAATATAAGTTATAGATAGTAGATATTATTTAAGGCATCATTAAATAGAATAAGTAATTGCATAAATAATTAAGAAATATATATTAAAAAATATTAAAAGATAAAAAATAAACAAAATAAAAAAATAAAAAGAGAAAAAATAAACCAAAATTAAAAAAAAAAAAGAAAACAGAAATTAACTGAATTGAAAGAAGATGACAAAAAAGGAAAAAAAATAAAATGAGGAAAAAAACTATGCTAAGGTGTAGCCCAAACAGTTGCCTAATAAAATTTTACCATGTGGTAAATATATATATATTTTTAAAAATGAATTATTCTTTTTTCTTAAAAGGATGCCAAGCTTAAATGCAATCTAAATACAACCTAATCACTATACAATAGCCTGAACAAGTTGAGTGGGTCAAATTAAATCACACGGATTTAATATACTGGAAACGAGAGGAGACAATCGTCTCAAAACTCAAAACAGCGTAAGACATTAATAAAGAAACGATTAATTTCAAAGAGAATTACAAACCAAACATGAGAGAAAAAAAAAGAAGCTCAAAACAGAAACATCAAACTAAAAACAGACATATCATATGAATATTAACATACCAGAAACGAGAGAAGGCAATCGTCTCAAAACTTAAAACAACATAAGGCAATTAATAAAGAAACAAATAACATAAAGGAGAATTAGAAACCAAACATAAAAAAAAAAGGAAAAAAAAAGAAGATATCAAACTCAAAACAGAACATATAAAACCATGTGAATGTTACATACCAGACATGAGAGGAGCAACCGTCCCAAAACTCAAAACAACATAACACATTAATAAAGAAACAATTAATATCAAAGAGAATCACAAACGAAACATGAGAAAAAAGAAAAAAAAAGAAGACATCAAACTCAAATAGAAAATATAGAACTATATGAATGTGAACATACCAGAAACGAGATGAGAAAGCCATCTCAAAACTCAAAACAATGTAAGGGATTAATAAAGAAACGATCAATATTAAGGAGGATCACAAACCAATGTTTTGAGTTTGATGTCTTCTTTTCTTTCTTTCTTTTCATGTTTGGTTTGTTTATCTCCTTGATATTAATCGTTTCTTTATTAATGTCTTACGTTGTTTTGAGTTTTGAGACAACTGTCTCCTCTTGTTTTTGATTTGTTAACATTTGTATGGTTCTATATGTTCTATTTTGAGTTTGATGTCTTTTGAGCTTCTTTTCTCATGTTTGGTTTGTAATTCTTCTTGATATTAATCGTTTCTTTATTAATATCTTATGTTGTTTTAAGTTTTGAGACGATTTGTCTTCTCTCATTTGTGGTATGTTAACATTCATATGGTTCTTTATGTTCTATTTTGAGATGACTGCTTCCTCTTGTTTTTTATTTGTTAACATCCGTATGATTCTATATGTTCTATTTTGTCTATGTTTTGAGTTTTTTTCTCATGTTTGGCTTGTGATTCTCCTTGATATTAATCATTTCTTTATTAATGCTTTATGTTGTTATGAGTTTTGAGACGACTGTCTCCTCTCGTTTCTGGTATGTTAAAATTTATATGGTTCTATATGTTCTGTTTTGAGTTTGATGTCTTCTTTTTTTTCATATAGAACCGCGTGAATGTTAACATACTAGAAATGAAAGGAGGCTTCCGTCTCAAAACTCAAAACAACGTAAGGCATTAATAAAGAAACGGTTAATATCAAGGAGAATCACAAACCAAACATGAGATAAAAGGAAAAAGAAGACATCAAACTCAAAAAAGAATAAATAGAACCATATGAATGTTAATATACTAGAAACGAGAGAAGATAGCCATTTCAAAACTCAAAACAATATAAGGCATTAATAAATAAACAATTAATATAAGGGAGGATGACAAACCAAACATGAGAAAAAAAGAAAAAGAATACATCAAACTCAAAATAGAAGATATAGAACCATATGAATGTTAACATACGAAAAATGAGAGGAGGTAGCCATCTCAAAACTCAAAACAACGTAAGACATTAATAAAGAAACGATTAATATCAAAGAGAATAACAAACCAAACATGAGATAAAATAAAAAAGAAGACATCGAACTAAAAACAAAACATATAGAACCATATGAATGTTAACATATCAGAAACGAGAAGAGGCATCTGTTTCAAAACATAAAACAATGTAAGGCTTTAATAAAGAAATGATTAATATCAACGAGAATAACAAACCAAACATGAGAAAAAATAAGTTCAAATAGAGAAATCAAACTCAAAATAGAACATATAGAACCATATGAATGTTAACATACAAAAAACAAGAGGAGACAGCCGTCTCAAAACTCAAAACAACCTAAGGCATTAATAAAGAAACGATTAATATCAAAGAGAATCATAGGCCAAACATGAGAAAAAAAGAATTTCAAAGCAGAGACATCAACTCAAAACAGAATTTTAAAACAGAGACATAAAACTCAAAACAGAATATATAGAACTATATGAATGTTAACATAGTAGAAATGAGAGGAGGTAACGTCTCAAAACTCAAAACAATGTAAGACATTAATAAAGAAATGAGTAATATCAAGAAGAATCACAAATGAGAAAAAAGAAGTTCAAAACATAAGCACTAAACTCAAACAGAACATATAGAACCTGTTGGGTTTTATGTCCTAAAACTTGTAGTTTGTAAACAATAAAACTTATTCTGAAAATTCAATACGTTGCTATTGAATATATGTATTGCTCATTTTGTTTTAAGAAATCTAATAACCTAAAAGACCCATGACTATTACACGAGTACTTGAACTTTACGTGGAGACATAAAAGTGTATCAGGTTCAAGTAAATAATAAAACTGATCTATAGTATATGAATAAGGTTGTGTGCTTTATTCTTGTAACACTATTGGATGCGTCCCACTTTGTAGTTGTTACAAAGAGTTGTAAGTGCTACATACGATGTTATTCTAATTCGTACATGTTAGGACGTGAGGAGTGGGGGCGTCCTGTGCAATGGGTTTGTACAAGATCGGACCATGAAATTAGTCACTCTTACTTTATAACGCTGTTTACTATTTAAGACTAACTATTTCAAAGCGATGACCTAGGTAACTTGACCTTAATCCTAAGCTAAATATGAACTTCTGTTTATTCAGGATTATTCTTAGATTTGCATAGGTGAGGGTTGACTCAACAACGCTGGTTCAATAAACCTCTATTTCAGGGGTAAGACCGCGTAGATAGCTGGGGACATAAGGTGCAAGATGGAATTCGCTCCTACTCTGGGTCTTGAACAAGGGGCCACATCCTCTCATTGGCCTAAGAGGGACTTGGTTTGTTGATCGGATCACAAATCAATTGTTCACTAAAGAACCAGTGGGACTTAAGGAACATGAGGTAATCTCAGAGGTAAAACAGACATTTGACTCAACCGTTATTACGAACAACCTGGGAAGGGCTAACTTATTAATCATGGTTATATCGAGTGGACATAATATATCTACAGTGAGGGGAGTGCAACTATGGGCTTTAGTGGAGTGACCCATTAGTTAACGAATGAGGGTTTATTCGATGTAAAGAGTTTAACCAATTTAATCTCGGATCGTTGGAGCCCATGATCTGTGGGTTCACGAGGTCCCCCTACTAGCTTGTAAATAGATTAGCTTTAGAATAGCGTGATAAGTTAATTTGAAACGTTCAAATTATAATTAAGGGAATTAGTAATTATATGAAATATAATTACGCGTTTAATTTTGGAACTAAACGGAATTGGAGAATTTATTAATATTTAAATATGAGTTAAATATTAAATTCATAAAGGTGAAATTTGTGTAAAATTAATTTAATATTTGATATTAAATTAATTAGAATTAATTAAATTATTTAATTAATTATTTATTATTAATTTTATTAGAAAATTAATTTATCAAAATTAATTTAATAAAATTAATAAGGTTTTCAATTTTCAAATTCAAAATAATTTTTGAAATCATTTTGTAAAATTGGACAAGTTTGAAAAACAAAAAATGGAATTATGGTTTTTCCCATTAACACCTTCAACTAGCTCTCACAACATCCACTAGTTTCTAGCTTCAATAATCCAAGCATGAGCTGCATCTCATGTCACCATCTTCTTTACATGAACGTCTTTCAATAAATAGAAAAGATGGAAGTGGAATTGAGGCATGCATCGTTTGAGTTTTTGCTGAAAAATTCGAAGTTGAAGAAAGGTGTTTTTCAAGTGGTTGGTGCAGTGAGTTCTTCTTCAAGTTCCTTTCATTCAAGCTTATTTTAAGACCCACAACTCAATCTAAAGCTACAAGAGAATAGTAGGAAAGATCTTGAGGTGGTTCACAATGAGATTTGGAGAAGTTTTGCAGCTGAGAATCGAGATTAAAGAGGTTCTACAAAGTTATTACTTGAAACCCTCTTATTATTGTATGAGCATGCTTCATTTATAGCCAAAATTAATGAATTAAAATACTTATTGATCATTGTTGCTTCCGCTGCATGCTGATTTACTCCTACAATTGGTATTAGAGCATCATTTAAGCATTCAATTTGGTTTAATTTTGGCTTGTTGGGTATTTTTTCATGAGATATATGAAAATGGTGAACTGATATGGGTTTTTGAATTTTGGCATTTAATTTTTCTTTGATTCTTTGATTAAATTTGTAATTGGCTCTTGTTTGATGAGCTTATATGTGTGCTCAAGAGTTTATAATTTATTTGGAATCATTAGAGTTGAAATTAAGATGTAATTGAAGAAACAAGTGAAGAAGGCCGAGCAGCTATTTAAAGATCGTGGGCTTCTGCCCAGGCAACATTGCAACGTTGCTCTTGAGCATTACGACACTGCTAAAAAATTCTAGCGAGAACGAGATGTTCATATGAAGTTCAAGCGAGATATCTGATCAAATCTAGCGACAATGTGATTTACATCAGGTAGCGTTGCGACGCTGCCCTTGAGCGTTGCAACGTTACTCATAGATCCAGCGAGATCTTATACAAGTAGTGAGATTTGATCAAGTTTCAAGTGAGATTTTGTTTTGAGTGAGATTCTGATGGAATTTTCAAGCGAGATTTCGAGTTCAAGTGAGATTTTGAATCAAGTTTGAGCGAGATTCTATTGGAATTTCGAGCAAGAGATCGAGTAGAATGAGATTTTGAATCAAGTTCAAGCAAGATTTCGAGCTAGGAGCAAGAGATCAAGTTTGAACGAGATCATTGAATAGGTTTTGATGAGTTTGACCCATTGACTGAGAGAGGACCATCGAGGATTGACCGTTTTTCTTCAAACTTGATCCGGTTCTACTTCAAAGGGTTTTGGCTGGTCCGATTCAGGTGCTTCACATCCGGTTCAAGTGTTTGGGTTCGGTTTGAAGCAATTCGATCGATCCAAAAGCGGTTTGAAGTTGTTTTCTTGCTGTTTTTGTAATTATTAGGCTCTTGTTTGCTTGTTTATGCCAAAACTAAAACCATATCAGTGTGTGTTTAATTATTTATACATGTGATGTATGTTATAATTAAATAAATCTTGTATGTGCATACAGTATGCCATGTAGACATAAAATCCCACCATAGAAAGCATGTTACATGCATTGGAAATATGTTATAAAATGTTATAATATATAGTATGCATGTTTAGGGTTTCTTTTATTTAATATAATTGTTATATTAAATACTGAATGCCTTTGATGTTTGTTGTGGATGTTTAGCATGTCTAAAATTTTGTAAGCTATTATAAAATTGGGTTAGACATTTAAAATCTATAACAAAGAACAGTTCCCGGAAAAAAAAGAGAAAAATGCCATTAGCACGTAGTTAGCCACTCGTTTTAATAGTTAAAATAGGTCGTTAAAATTGTAAAACTCGGGTTACAAACTCAACCGGTATATGATCTTGTCGAAGGTTGGAGGTATTTAAGTTGACAGTCTACGAAACACCTCTTACCTGGGGATTATGGCCGACTAATTGAGTGTTGTTAACCAGTTTTATGAGCAATACGTGAGCGATGTGAGGTTTTAAAACTAGTTTATCACCTAGATATCGTAAGTGAAATCCAATTATAAACGTTATACTTGGATAAATACCTAAACTTAGGTTGTTTAATTAGCCAAAACAAGCCTAAGAAAAGAATACTTTGTTTTATCGTTAGAACACTTCAGTGTGAGTTTAAGTTTAATAACATATATGATATACTATTAGAACATTTCGGTAAAAATCAAATAATGTATATGATATGTTAGAACACTTCAGTGGGAGATTAATAAATATATATATGAAATGATTATTTCTAGCTCTAATGTCACTAAGAGTTCACAATAAAAATTCATGTGGCACTTCGTGTCACCCTGGTAATGACCTCCACATGGAAAATGTTTACATGAATCGAGATTTTGGTGAATGGGGGGAGTTGTTCACTTTAAAATCAAATATGATGTTTCAATTTTAAATTTTTCACGTCCTCAAGATATTCACATCGAAAGGTTCATGCAGAACTTTGTGTCACCCTGGGAGTGACTTGAAGGAAATCAGACATGAGGATTTCCATGAGCAGTAGAATAATTGTTCCAAATTCCATTCGTATTTGAAGATACACAATTACAATCAAGAAAATGGAAACATAACTGGTCTGCATACAATGAAATTACAACATGCTTTTCTATAAGATCAAGGGATAAAATTAACTCTTTCTTATCGATTTTAGTTATAATTTCTATTATAACGCTTATAACAGAAACAACCAAAACTAACCACAATGCAAAGCTAACACATACAAGGCATTCATAATATTTATAAACATCCTAAGTGTCATGCTCCATGCATTGTTCATTCATTGTTACTTGTTATATAACTCTTATACTTTCATGATGCATGCGCATGCTTTCTTGTAATTTCATCATGCTATATTATAACACTTATAATACATGATGCATGAATAATTTAAGGTGGGTTTCAAATCTATATGTCAAACACTTTGCCATCATACATCTCACGTATATTAAACAAAAATGTTGATGAATTGGGATAAATTGCCTCAAATACTAAAAAACTAAAACTAACTATCACAAATGCAAAGAGTCATCGGTTCAAACAGGCGAACCGGGTCTTGAACCATTCGGTCGAAGTCTGCGTCTCTACTGATCGTGTACCAAACTTCCCTGCGATCATCTACACGAAAGAGTAAACACTTTACTCAATCGTTTACCTACGCTTCCATAGCTAAACGATCGTTTAGCAACGATTGTGTACCTTTTACTATGCGATGAAGCATGAGGTATGCGATTGTGCAGCGTGCTGCAGCGTGCTCCACAACGCAAGCCTTATACGATCGTCTAAACGATCGCTGAGCGAGCGCCTTTGTATCATATACCATGTGATTGTGTAGTTAGTAACTATGCGATGAGCATGCTAACTACATGATCATATAGCGCGCACCTTTTTCTAAATGATGAACATCAAATACTCCCACTCGATCGTCTACCTCCAGCGTCTATGCGATCGGATAACCAACGCTATGTGTAGAACAAACACTTTATGCCATCATTTAACATTAGCTAAACGATCGTTTAGTAAATACTACACGATCGTATAGAAAAATCTACACTATCGTTTAACCAAATCCCAACGATCGTTTACCTGAGGCTACACGATACGACCAACTCTTGGCTTCCTTCCTCGCTGAGAACCGCATCTTCATGCTTCGAAACTTCATCACGAACGACTCGACAAACTCAAACACTTTGAATTAAAGACTCAAATGCTTGTTAATTATGCCAAAAAACACAAGGGCTCTTACAAATTAACACTTTGTAATTGAAAGAAAGCTTTAAACAGAGGCAATTAAACCCGTAAACATTCATCAACGCCATCCACAAACGCATTTAACACTTAAACGCAATGCAGAAAATCCACCACGACTGTAAAAGAAGTTCAAAACAGTATTGAAATTTGGAATATCAGAACAACCTGGCTCTGTTACCAATTGAAGGAAATTGGACATGAGCATTTCCATAAGCAGCGAAATGATCGTTCCAAATTCCATTCGTATTTGAACATACATAATTACAATTAAGAAACGAAAACATAACTGGTCATGCATACAACGAAATTACAACATGCTTTTCTATAAGATCAAGGGATAAAATTATACATACCTTTAAAGACTCATCTTCAATCTCCCTTGATCACGAACGCTTATTCAATAAGTAAGACCGCAATCACGAATGCTCAAACACTTTGACCGCAACACAGCACGATCACATCAATCACGAACACAATGATCTCCAAGACCACAAACACAGCGAACTGCCTAAAAAACCTCGAACTATGTCGAGCTGAGTACGACACCACCACAATGGCCACCTTGGTATTCTTGGTGTGAGAATTTAGAAGTGTGAGCTCTGTGTGGATTTGGTTAGAGGAAGAGGACGGAGGAACAATCGTGTAAACGATTGAGAAAGTGGGAGATGGCAAAGGTCTATCGTATAGACGATGCCCAATCATTTAACAAATGCACTGCGATCGTTTAGCAAAAGCTCCACGATCGTTTAGATAAAGGCCAGCTGAGTGAACTATCGTGTAGTGTCACTCCACGATCGTCTAGTCTCTCTTCAGCTATCATTTAGTGAATCTAACCCACTTTACCACCAACCGTGTGTAATTTTCGAGAATAGAAATCTCAATTCAACAACTACTAAATTTAGGAAAACATTTTTCTTTTTATCTCACGGTTACCACGAAACCATCAATAACCTCCCACTTAATTGATTATTAGAGAAAAAGAGATAATTATCTAATAATTAATATTATTATAAATATATATGATAACCAACTTACCATATTATATTTATAACCTTTGTTTTAATATTTCATCTCATGAAACATATAAACCATAGCTCTTTTTCTATTTCATGGTACTTAATGTAAATCTCATTCCACAACTCCAGAGGTGTTCTCGCAACACTTTTGGAGGGAACACAGTTGAGTATGTATACCGCAGTTTCCACTGCGAAACCCCAAAACAAGTTCGGTAAGGAAGCGTAACTCATCATCGAATGAACCATGTCCAACAAGGTTCTATTTCTCCTTTCCGTTACACCATTTTGCTGAGGTGTACCTGGTGCTCAGAGTTGGAAAACGATTCCATGTTCTATCAAATAGTCCTGGAATGCCAAGTCCAAAAACTCTCCACCTCAATCCAATCGAAGTGTTTTAATCCGTCTATCCAATGCGTTTTCAACTTTTGTCTTGAACTCTTTGAACTTTTCAAAGGATTCAAACTTCCGTTGCATAAGATAAACAAACCCATACCTAGAGTGATCATTAGTAAAACTGATGAAATACTCATAGCCATCTCGGGCTCGTACATTCATAGGACCACAAAGGTCAGAATGTACTAACTCAAGAGGCGTTTTTGCTCGATTACGTTTTCCAGTAAAAGGTCGTTTATTCATCTTACTCTCAAGGCAAGATTCGCACACTGGTAAAGAATTTTCTCCGAACTCACTTAAAAGTCCATTATTCACCAATCTCTTAATTCTATTGAGATTGATGTGCCCTAAACAAAGATGCCAAAGATCGTCATTTTCTTTTGGAGAAATACGTCGACACTTTGTTTAAGTTATGACAGTTTTAAACAATTCTGTGTTATGGAGAGAATTAATGGCTAACGACCTTAGCACATACAAATTACTTTTCAGATAAGCTGTACAAATATTAACACCATCTTTATGAGTAAATGCTTTATCCACTTTAAAATTAACAGTGTATTTACATTGTAACAAGCACTTTACAGAAATGAGGTTACTCTTAAATTCAGGAACAATATATACATCATTCAAAATTAGAAACCTATTCTGTAAAGCTAACTGGAACCCTCCCATTGCCATAACTAAGATGTTGTACCCGGTGCCTACTCGCATCGTCATCTCACCAGCCTCTAGCTGTCGCCAGGATTTAATCCTCTGAAAAGAAGAACAAACGTGATTAATGACGCCCGAATCAATTATCCAGGCAGAATCATCTCCACTAAACAAGTTTCAAGTACAAGTAAATCATATTTACCTCTCTACCTTGGCCTTTGCCTTGGTGACCTTCCTTTCCTTCAGCCAACGAGGACAGTTCCTCTTTTAGTGTCCATTTTAATTACAGTGGAAACACTTTTCCTTTTCAACCGACAGTGGATGCCTTTTTGGGGCGACAAGCGACGGGTAGTAGGCGCCTTCCCTTTTCCCTTACCACCCTTCTTCTTCTTCCCCTTTGCTGAGTTGGAAGTAGAAGGTGCAGACTTTGTTCCTTAGGTCGAACCTCTATGGAACATCCTTGAAGATGAAGTAACATTTACCTCACCTTTCTTCCTCTCCTTACTTTTCAATAAAGATTGGTAGGTCTGCAACTTGTTGAGGAGAGTTGTAAGGTTATATTTCACTTTTTTTAAGAATCACATTACTAACAAAGTGTAGGAAGCTCTCGGGCAAAGAATGTAGGATTATGCTAACCTGACTACCCTCATCGATGGTAGATGCATTCAACTCTGGCACATTGAAGTGGACCATCATCTTAAGCACATGTTCACTAACAGAGGTGCCTTCTTCCATTTTGGAGTTGAATATGTACTTAAGAGCCTCGTGCATAAGCTGTTCAGACGGTTGTCCAAACATTCCCCGCAGGGACTCCATGATCTCATGCGCTGAGACCATGAGCTCATGTTTCTTGGCCAAGACTTCAGAAAGACTTGTCAAGATATAGGCTCGGGCCTTCTCATTTGCCTGTATCCATCGCTAGTATGCTTCCCGAACATTTTGAGCGGCATTGGGAGCTGGAATAGAAGTACAAACCTCCGTAAGGGCAAACATGAGATCCTCGATGATAAGTATCGTCGTGATCATGTGTTTCCATGTTGAAAAGTTATCGCCAGTTAATTTTTCGGCGCTAAGCAAAGCTAACGTGACTGTGGTCATTTTGAAAAGATTTTTGCTGAAAATACGAACACAACGTTAATTAGATTTTGCTAAACCACATTTTAACCAATTAATTTTGCAAAACAGTTTCAAGTACCCTAAGTGTAAGACTTCTATTTTGCAATGATGCCCTAGTGAGGCAGGACAAACGTCACCGATGGGGTGATCAGATGCCCCTTCACTGGGATGAGACTGTCTCAACCATTAAGCAGAACCAACTCTTGGAACTGAACCTAACAACCATCATTTATTCGGTCCAGAACTGTTAACCTTTAACAATTCCACGTAAGTGTGACTCCTTGCTTTCGATGCTAGAGTCCCACCCTAATGAGCCCACCGTAGGAAGAAGCAAATTAGGACAAGAGACTAAGTAACCTTATCCTCTTACAGGAGATTAAATAAAGAAACACACAAAACTACCATCCTATAAGGGGACACTCCCAGGATGGCTCGAGGCGATGCGTAGTAACTTTATTCAATCCAATGAGGGAGACCGAGGGATATACTGTCGTATTTCCTTTCCCAGTTACTATGAACACTCTCTCCATCCACCTTGATATTGACCTACCCAAACACCATCCATTAAGGTGACATGCCAAAGGTACCTTGAGGCGGAGGGTAGATCGCACGGTGTGGACTATTAATGACGGGCAGAAATGTACGTTATTATACGCCTTTTATTTAGAATTATAAAAGTTGTTAAGAAGAATATGCGGCGGTTATACTAAGAATTCATGAGAAAGTGAACTTCCATCGGTCAACAATGAGAATCTCGGCTAACCCACTATTATACGTTATTTTGCATCCAATTGTCTATTTTTGTAGCTAACATAGGAATCGATCGCATGCTGTGAATCTCGCCATGTATATGCGATCGCATACATTCGACGCATGGATGTTGCAACCATTAACTGCATGCATCCATCACATAGAGGTTGTGGCTACAGAGTAATAACCATAATAGAGGGATGAACGCAAAGGTGGTAGAATGCATTGGTACTTCGGAAACCCAGCATGAACGTTGGTACTTCAGAAACCCAGCATGAACGCATACCTCGAGAGTATCAAAAGGCGATGTTGAAATTTCACATACCACGCTGTTAGCAGCAGAGATTCAGAGCAGGTCCATCATGACGTTAGCTGCAGAATTTCAGAGAAGGACCATTAATGCTGTCGGCGATCAAGCTCTATAAATAGAAGCCTTAGAGCACAACTTGAAATAATCCAAGCTTCTGCCTTTGGGTAGATCCTTATGATCCAGACGAAAGCGTGAGAAGATATACTTGAGAGTTCTTCATTCCTTCAACTATCCCGATTGACGACCGGAGCCCCGTCGGAGATAGATCTTGAGAGAGACTACTTCACCGCCCATTCATGGCACCACCAGCAGCCTTGACACACATCTGATGGAAGCAAGACATTGCCCATGGCCCTCCATATCTCTTCTATCTCTGTATTGTATCACATTGTGGCTTAAGAGATTAATACATTTTGTGATCAATACATTTCTCTACTTCCTTTGATTCCATCTTCATTTTCTTATCATCCTTTACTTTCATCGCAAAGACTAAGTAAGATTACTAGAGTATCACATACTTAACCATGCGACATAGACATATGAAGCATGTAGTGAACCACCGAGAGGTGTGCGTTGTGTGAGTGTTGTGAGAAAATCCTATTTGCTTAATGTGAAGCTATGGAAAGGCTTGTCTATGAGCTGATCAACGGTAGCTAACTGCCCGGGAGGGTAAGTGGTGGAACGCATTAAGCAAAATAAGCAGTGTTCCTAGATATAGGAATAATCTTATGTCAGCCATGTTTATGTGATTACCTTGTCTTATGAGCACATCATTCATCATTTCGGCATACTTGAGAGAGTAGTTTACAAACCAAATCTAAGCTTGAGAGAGTCAGATTGGATCGCATAGGCAAGAATAGAGGCTTAGAGATAAGCTCTGTTTGCTATTGCACAACGTATGCACCCTATAGATAGGATATGAAAGTATGCGATCACATCGCATGTGTCTAGAAGCAAGACACAGTGGTATGCGGTCATCTTGTTTATGTGTGGGAGCACGTGAGCAAGAATAGAGACTTAGACACAAGGCCTCTCGACATTATCACATATACATCGTATGCGTCTTCGACAAGTGTGTATAGCATAATTGCATAGCTTGCGCTGGCTGGGGTTACCCTTGCAATCGAGCTTATTGATGCGGTGAAGACATCCCCACCATTTAATCTATTTTTCTCATGCATCTTATTGCGCGTTAACAGTTGCCGTGTCTCTAACTTTCATAGTCATACTTTCACTACTTAATCTGTTAGTTAGGAGTAGGAGTAGCTCATAGCCCATAACCTTCAAATTGTTTTATTCTTCGCCACAAACACTTTACTTCGTAACATTTAGCTACAAGTCCCTGAGTTTGACATTGGATCATCTGAGAAACTTGCGATCTCGTTATACTTGGTGAGAGAGCAAGAAACTTGTGGCAGGAATGCACTGTCGTCAAACGCATATTGCATATCCCTTCGTTCAACGCATGACCAGAGACGCATGGAGAACGAACTATGAACCCATATTTATTTACTCCATTTTCCACGCCTCAACTATATAGGAGAAATGTTAAAGGTTTAAGTGAAGCATCATATGCCCCAAATACCTCCCACTGAATGTTCTACCTAGGGGTTCATTAACCTAGACAATCCGACTACTGATTTTAGTCTAAGTCATCTTTTTAAGTCCACTCATAAACAACTTTTGTCTATGAAATATAAACAAGTTCAAGTAGTCACATTTAAACACTTTAATGGACTGTCCTTAACTTGCATGTATGCATCAAATCTATCTAATTCACCTTTTCAGGTAAGTTCCCAGGTAGGAGTGTTACGTTTTTGTCAACTTAAATATCCCAGCCTAGACAGAACCCGCCTTAGACAAAATGTCCCTTATAGATAGATTTGCTACACTTTAACCTTTTATTAGTCAATTTAATCCTATTAAACTTATTAAAAGATTAAAACCTTAGGGTTGCTAATCATATTAGAACCGTGATCTTAGGTTTATGTTATCCAAGTCTTAAACGTTTTAAAACCATGAATTAAACCTAAATGAGCATGCATGTCTTGATTATTGATTTTAGTTCTAATTTCTTTTAACCTTTAAACAACTAAAATACATCGTGCACAACTAGGTGTTTATAACGCTTATAAAGAGACCTATGTGTCAGGCTTCATGCAATATCCGGTCATTACTATATATAACTTTTATATACGCGTAATAACCAAGCAAACATGCTTTCCATTCACCCTTATACTATAACAATTATAATATAAAGATGATACATGTCAATGCTTTTTATGCATGCATAAATATAACTCTTATATTATATGATGCATGAGCATGCTCTTACATAATTAAATCACGCTTCTCTAAATTATAGCATTTACAATAAAGAGATGATGTATGACCAATGCATAACCTAAGGTGGGATTTACTATATGTGCATACCATATGACATATAAAAACCATACATTGCATGTAATAAACCAAGGATTAATGGACCAGGATGAACCTTTACAAGAAACCGGAATGAAATAACTCTATCTATTACATTTTCCATCGAGCAAACCGACTTACAGGCAAACCGGGTCTTGAACCGCTAAAAGAACTCCATCATTTAGTAAACGCCGTAGGTAACCGATCGCTTAGCGCACATTAGACGAAAGGCGCAAAAGCTAAACGATCGCTTAGACGACAACGAGGCCGCGAAGCCTGATCGCCTAGGCGATCGCTTAACGCGGCAAAAGGTAAACGATTTACCATGTATTGCTAAGCCATCGTTTAGTCAGTTACTAAGCAATGAAGCTTGCTGAGATAAACGATCGTCTAGTGTGCATGTGCGTTAAACGATACCGGAGCATCCGATACTCAACGATCGCTTACCCATCGTCTACACGACCCGATCAACCCTTGATCATCTTCTTCCTCGAAGAATAGCAACCCTTTCTATGAACTTCTTTAGGAAAAACTCAAGACTCAAACTGACTTTCAATTAAAGACTCGATAACGATTAATTATGCCAAAAATGCAGGGGCCTTTACAATGAACCAAAAAATGCAAAAGAATTAAATCAAACCGATGAAACATCCCTGAAAACTCCATTAATCCGCACATCCACAACAATTTAACAATTAAACAAAGCAGATATGCACCCACCATGAATGTATATACAATTCGCTGCATCAATGAAATTGGAATATCAGAACCTGGCTCTGATACCAATTGAAGGAACTCTTATACAAAAGTATCCAAGAGCGTGTTCAAATCTTTCCTATTTCATTGTGACCGAATTACCACACACATATTCTAACAAATAGGTATGCAATTTAACACTAATTAACGACATGCTTTCACAAAAAAATAACAAGAGATTAAGTTCACGTACTAGTTGTAGACTGTCTTCACTTCGTACTCAACCGAGTGGAAGCAACCCTCTATGTTCTTTATTGCCCAGCAAGCAGTCGGCTACTAACAACACGATCGTCTCCACGAACGATAGCGCACAAACAAGTAGGAGTAGAGAAGACACCACCACTTAGAGCCCTTGGTATTCTCGGAGTGAGAATCCAAAGAGTGGTCTTTGATGGAAATGGTAGAGCAAGAAGGAAAGGGATGATCGTGTAGAACGAGAAGCAAGTAGAAGAAGGCTATTGTATAGCGAATGCTTATTGTTTAGAGAAAGCTACACGATCGTGTAGGTTTTACTAAGCGATCGTCTAGTAATTAGTAAGCAATCGTCTAGAAAACTCGACACACTAAGCGATCGTTTAGAAAAGCTGAGCGATCGTTTAGAGAATGCGTGCGATTGTTTAGTTCGCGAGACGTGCGATCGTTTAGGCGATAAGGCACTATCGTATAGGCTCTCAGCTAAGCGATTGATACATTTTCACACCTTGAGCGAATTTTTTGAACTCTTTTGCAAAATGAAACCAATTTTCATTTTATTCTTCAGTTACAATAACCGAATAATATTTTCCCACTAACAAATGATTAAGGAGAAGTTTCTGGTCAATTATCACATAATTAACTAATTAATTAATAAATGAATATAATCATATTATATTCTTAACCTATAGTTTGATATCATACATCTACCATAGTAATTTCTCCTCTACTTGATATAAATCATATTTATATCTATTTTTCTCTAAAATAATGTATCTCAAACATTTAGTCAATTATATTATATATAATTAACCAGTTCAATTATATCATATATAATCGAACTCCCTCTTGTTAATTTGAACATTTCAAACTGACCTAAAAACTGATTCTCGACTTTATCCAAGCTACCTAGGGGATCTTATGAACCTGTGGCTCGAAACTCCAACGGTACGTGAATAGCTGACTAAACTCTTTAGCCACAAGATCCACCATCAGTTAACTACCAGGCATTCTACTAAAGACCAACAACTGAACTTTTCTTACCACAAATATATTTATGTGTCCATCAGATATAACCAATCATAAGTACGATGATCATTCACAGATGCTCGTAAGTACAGCTGGGCCAATTTATCGTTTTGCCCTTGTAGTTACATCTCACTCATTAAGTATCATTGATTCCTCTAATGAAAAATACAACATAGTCCAACTATGTGTGAACACCTATCGGGCCAAGAGAAGGTGTGTTGCGCCAAATCGTTCAAGCCTTGGAATCAGCCCTTAAGGGAGCTATTTATCTATTTGCCTCAGCCTCAGGGAGAGAGTGAATTCCATCTTGTGTAGCTGAGTTCCCAGCTCCCAAATCAGACGAATCCCCAAAATGGTAGGTTTGAATTAGCGACCTGGCCACTTGCACCCATGCAAATCGAAGGACTGCCCTCAATGGCAGGAGTTCCCAACTCACTCAGGATTGAGGTCATGTTACTTATGGTTATCCTAGTGAAGTGAAGTCTCTGTCATGAACGGTGTTATATAACAAGATGTTAATACTTCGTGGTCAGGTCTTATACAAATTCTTTGTATAGGATGCCCCTGCTCACATATCCTTTACACAAATGATCAGGATCAGACCATCCGTGACAAGTCACAACACTTATGACCATTACACAATGTAGGCCGTATCCGTAGCATTACCAAGATAAGGTTTTCCTCCTATATTCATATACTACAGACCATTTTGTTATCACTCAAGACATGAAGCACTTGTATGTAACCACATACATGCTTGAGTCACATACAGATGACCAGGGATTTATGTTTATTGGTTTGTGGTAAAGCAAATAAAACAAAAAACTGAGCAAGATCAAGATGTGAAGTAAAATATCATATATTATACATCACAAGTGTTCGTACAAACTGTTTACAAACTACAAGACACAAGACTTTAGGGCATCAACCCAAACAGAACTGATTCTCAACTTAAATCCATTGAGCTACCAAGGGGACCTTATGGACCTGTGGCCCGAAACTCTAATGGTACGTGAATAACTGACTAAACTTATTAGTCACGGGATCCACCATCCTTTAACTTCCAGACAGTCCACTAAAGACCGGCAGCTGAACTCTCCTTACTATAGATATATTATGTGTCCTTATCAACCAATCAACAGTGCGATAACCCTTCACAGATCTCTCATAAGTACAACTGGACCAACAATCGTTATGCCCCTGTAGTTATATCTAATTCCTTAAGTACTACGGATCCCTCTGATGAACATAAGTCATAGTCCTACTATGACTGAGTCCTTTCTTCAAAAGAGAAGTTGCGGCCACTATGTTCAAGACTCGGAATCAGCCCTTAAGAGAGCAATCTATCTACTTATCCCTACTTTGGGGAAAGAGTGAATTCCATCTTGTTTAACTAAGTTTCCAGCTCCCAAATCAGACAAGTCCCCAAAAAGTGAGATGTAAGTCTCCAGTATCAACGACGTTATATACAGAGACTAGTCATCTCATGGTTCGATCTTATACAAACTCTTTGAATAGGACACCCTCGCTCGCATGTCTCCACATGAATGGTTAGGATCTACCATATGTAGTAGTTCACAACACTTGCAAACATCTACAAAGCGGGTCGTATCCACAATATCACTAGGATCAGGTATCCCTCCTTAATCCTTATACTACATACCTATTTAGATTATCACTTAAGGCATGATCCACTTGTATATCTTATATACATGCTTAAGTTTACATACAATAACCATGGAGCTTTGTTTATAGGCAATGAGTAAATACCAGATAAAATAACTGTTATTTTACTCATAACAATGTGTACAAATTACAAACTACGAGACTCGGGAGAATTAGGAAACCAATCCCAACATGACCTCCATTCAAAAAGTGTTTGCATGAATTGATCATGGTGAATGAGGGGAAGCTGTTCAATGGAGAATTAAATATACGATATATTGATTTCAATTTTCACGTCCCTACATAATTCCCACTATGAGATCCGTGCAGCACTTCGTGTCACCTTGGGAGTCTCCTCCATTCCGAAAGTGTTTGTCATACATTAAGACCAAAGTGAATAGGAGAAGTAGTTTATAGTAAGTGGGTGAATGATATATGTCAACATATCCTACAGTCTCTTCTGTTGGTTTGAACTGTGAGATCTGTGCAGCACTTCGTGTCACCTTGGCAGCTGTCTTAAAACTCAAAATAATGTAAGGAATTAATAAAGAAACGATTAATATCAAGGGGAATTGCAAACCAAACATTAGATAATAGAAGTTCCAAAGAGAGACATCAAACTCAAAACAAAACATATAGAACCATATGAATATTAACATACCATAAACGAGAGGAGACAACCGTCTCAAAACTCAAAACAATGTAAGGCATTAATAAAGAAACGATTAACATCAAGAAGAATCACAAACTAAACATGAGAAAAAAGAAGCTCAAAACAGATCAAACTCAAACTAGAACATATAGAACCATATGAATGTTAATATATGAGAAACGAGAGGAGGCAACTATTTCAAAACTCAAAACAACATAAAGTATTAATAAAGAAACGATTACTATCAAGGAGAATTGCAAACCAAACATGAGAAAAAAGAAGTTCAAAATAGAGACATCAAAATAAAAACAGAAAATATAAAACCATATGAATGTTAATATATCAGAAATGAGAGGAGACAACCATCTCAAACTCAAAATGATGTAAGGCATTAATAAAGAAACGATTAATATCAAGGAGAATCACAAATCAAAAATGAGAAAAAAAAGCTTAAAACAGAAACATCAACTTAAAACAGAAAATATAGAATCATATGAATGTTAACATACTAGAAACGAATGAAGGCAGTTGTCTCAAAACTCAAAACAACGCAAGGCATTATAAAGAAAAGATTAATATTAAGGAGAATCACAAGCCAAACATGAGAAAAAAGAAGTTCAAAACATAGGCATTAAACTCAAAACAGAACATATAGAACCATACGAATGTTAACATACCAAAAACAAGAGGAGTCAACTGTCTTAAAACTCAAAACAACCTAAGGCATTAATAAGGCAACGATTAATATAACGGAGAATCATAGGCCAAATAGGAGAAAAAAGAATTTCAAAACAGAGACATCAAACTCAAAACAGAATATATAGAACCATAGATTAGTCACACATTTAAAATTTGAAATATAAAATTATGAATTAAATAAATTTAAATGCATTATATCCAAGAGTAGTTTTGATTTTGTGGTAGTAGATACATTAATTTTAAGAAAATATTAACTTGAAGAACTAATGTGTTGATTTTAGAAGTCAATAAACTAAATGATAGGAAAATTATATTGAGTTTCAAAATAATTAATAGTAATTAAATAAATAATAAAAAATGAAAAATAAAATAAAAAAGAAGGAAGAGTAGAAACATGGCTTAGTTGTTGGAAATTAAACCTATGGCTTACTTGACACGATGTCTTTTGAATTAAATGTTTTCTTGTTGTGAAATTGAGGAGTACAATGGAGCACAGCGGATATGGAGAAAATATAATATATATATATATAATAATAATAATAAAAATAAATAAATAAATAAAATATAATAATAAAAAAATAATAAAATATAACTAAACTAATAAAGAACTAAATTAAAATAACTAAAATTATAATTTTATGGAAAGAAGAATAATAAAAATAGAAAATATGATTATATGGAAATAGGAAATATATGAAAATTTTCTTTTTATTCTCACTACTATGCATCATTTTAAGATCTACCAAATGCCACTATTTATAGACAAAGTGACAAGTAGGATGTGGACTTACATGGACACTAAGTATGAATTATTACAAGGTACATGGACAACATGAAAAATGACACAAGGCTTTTAGGATACTAAACATTGGGCATCTATTTTATGATATTTATAATATTCCCGCTTAGATGCCCATATATATGTATATATGAAATATGTCTCGTTAAAACCATACTAGGAAAAACCCAATGGAAAAAAAAAAATCCTAGTGAAAGAAAAAGAGTACACATTTCATATAATATATACTTCTAAAAGAATACAATATACTTACTCTCCCTCATCATTTAAGATCTCTAAGTTGTCGTATTCCAATGTTATGCACCAATTTTTCAAAAGTTGTGGTTGGTAATGCCTTTGTAAATAAGTATATCAGGTTATCCTTCAAACAAATTTGTTATACAGTGATGTTGCCATTTTCTTCAAGATCATGAGTGTAGAAAAGCTTTGGTGAAATATGCTTTGTTCTATCTCCTTTAATATATCCTCATTTGATTTGGGCTATGCAAGTTGTGTTGTCTTTGTATAATATTGTTGGAATATTTTATTAGAAGACAAGCCACACGTTTCACGAATGTGCTAAGTCATTGACCTTAGCCATACACATTCTCAACTAGCCTCGTGAATTGCAAAAAATTTAGCATGATTTGAGGACGTGGCCGTTATGGTCTATTTCACCGATCGCCATGATATAACAGTTCTTCCACATGGAAATAGATAACCTGTTTGAGAGCTAGCTTTATGTGGATCACATAAATATCTAGAATATGCATAACCAACTAGATCAAAATTTGACTTATTTAAATAAAACAAACCCATATCGATTGTTCCTCGGAGATAACGGAGTATATGCTTAATTCTGTTCCAATGTCTTCTTGTAGGAGAAGAATTATATCTAGCCATTAAGTTCACTAAAAATGCAATATTTGGTCTTGTATTATTAGCAAGATACATAAGTGCATAAATTGCCTTAAGATATGGTACTTCAGGATCAAGAAGTACTTCATTCTCTTCTCGAGGTTGAAATATATCTTTCCTTATATCCAATGAACAAACTTCTATGGGAATATTTAATGGATGTGCTTTGTCCATATAAATTTTTTTCAAATTTTTTCCTGTATAAGTTGACTGATGAATAAATATTCCATCTGCTAAATGCTCAATTTGCAAACCAAGGCAAAATTTTAATTTTCCTAGGTCTTTCATCTAATTTTCTTTCTTAAGATATTCTATTGCCTTTGAAAGCTCTTCAGGAGTTCTAATTATATTCAAGTCATTAACATATATAGTTATAATAGTAAATCCTGATTGTGATTTCTCTATAAAAATACACGGACATATTGGATTATTTTGATATTATTCTTTCAATAAATATCCACTCAGACGATTATACCACATCCCTCCTGATTGTTCAATCCATATAGTAATCTTTGTAACTTTATTAAATACCATTCCTAGAAATTTGATGTATATATTTTAAGTACCTTAAATCCTTTTGGGATTCTCATATAAATATTATTATCAAGAGATCCATATAAATATGCTGTGACTACCTTCATAAGATGCATATATAGACTTTCATACACAATCAAGCTAATTAAAATATCTTAGTATAATTGCATCTACCACTGGAGAATATGTC